>NC_052056.1:42721945-43041701 GCF_903992535.2 Arvicola amphibius
GCCCTTGACCTCATCATGTTAGTTATGTAACACCATGCAGTCATCCCTAGAAACATATGCATCCAGACAACACTGAGCAGACTTGGCACATTGTCTTTATATGTGTATTTATTTGCATGTATGCAAGATAACAACAGATAAAGAAGAGGTGGGTCTGAATTTGGGAGGGTACATGGGGGTTATGGAAAGGGTAAAAGGAAACAAACAGAGGGGGAAATGATCTAATTAAATTTTAAGTCAACGTACTTTAGAAATTAAAAATATTTCATGAGACATATTTATAATAAAGAGCATCGTTATTTCTCTGAGATTCAAAGTTAATAAGGCACCCCTTCTTTTTACTTGTGAAACCTTGCAACCATGGCCGTGTGCTACAGAATTTGGTAATTATCCTTGAGAAGAAGGAGTCAACATTAGGGGAAGACATTTCTCACAGAATAGGGGAAGGTGGAGTAGGGTGCAGTCCCAACCAACGTGGACATGTTTATGCAAGGCACATGGAGCTGCTGGTAAGGTTTTCAGAGCTTGCATTAGTAAAATAATATTGGGCAGCTCTATCAACAGAAACTAGCATGGGGCATATACTGGAGGAACAAATGAGGGACAGGAGGGCCTAGGGATCTCAAATCAGATCCTTGCTCTGGTTCTAACATTTCTGATCCCTTCTGTAATAGTCATATAAAGTGGCTAAGTAGAAATGTTAACATGTATCCAGTATCTGCTTGTTTCGTCTACATATTTTATTATTCAGATATAAAAGTGCAAACCTTGAGCGTATTACCTAGGAGGGAAGAGCGAATGTATCGAGGGTTTCCTGTGATAATTGAGCAAAAAGCTATATAACACTTAAAGCAGTAGCTGCTGCACAGGAAAAGCTAAGTGAGTCCTGGAAAATGGAGATTTATAGGGGATTTTTCTCAACTAACCAGAAGCATTTGTTTCAGACAAGACCAGACGAGGAACCCAGGTCCTTTTAAGTTGGAAAAGAAAGAAAAAAAATGATATACACTTGGAACTCTGCTCCTGTCTCCTTCACTCGGCTTACAATTCCCTAGGGAGAATCATGACACTTCAGACTCTCTGAATATCCTCGGATTCTAATTGGAGATAATTGGAACATGGTACCCATAGGATGTAAAAATGCAACCTATTTCACAAGAATTCTGAAGAGAGTCTCTCTCCAAAGTAGGTTCTTTCTCTTTCCACAGTGTGACATGTAGCAAATTATTTTGATAGATGAAATGGTTTTCATTCGAAAGACAGAGTCCTGTTGTTTTCTAGTGGGTTGATAGGGAATGGGGAATACAGGGTAATTAAAAGTGCTCTGAAAAGTCATCTCCACTGTTTCCTCTGTGTTACAGCGGAAGGTAAAGCCTAAGATGCCAGGTCTGCAACCCTTTCAAGGAAATACACTTTCTGATGGAGTGGGCTAAGTAGTCTGTTCTCAGAAAATACAAGAAAAGCTTTCTGCTGGCCAAAGAACTATTTAAGAACACGTTGTAATGGACACAACTGTTTAAGTTTTCCTTTCCTGGCTAGACAGAAGCTTGATTTGTAAAATATCCCTTTAATGGGTTCTTTCTGTTTATACTAGTGATGCATGCTCACTTGAAGTGTGTATGAAATGTCTGTCTATCTCAACATCGATTTCCTGCTAGTTTAACATTTTAGCAAAGGGTTTTCCATCTTCTCTATGCACATATAGACAATGTTGCTATTAGTACAACTATAGGAATATTAGTTACATATATAAATCAATAGGCAAGGCTAATTTTTTGTTGGTTTTTTGAGACAGTGTTTCTCTATAGCTTTGGAGCTTGTTCTGGAACTATCTCTTGTAGACCAGACTGGTGTTGAACTCACAGAGATTCTCATGCTCTGCCTCCTGAGTGCTGGGATTAAAGGCATGAGCCGCCACCACCCAGCTTCAAACCTAAATTTTAAATTCAATCTTATTGCATGAGTTTATTAGGTTGTATATACTAAAAATCTGCTTACTGAGATACAAATCATGGCAGAATGTTTTTCATCTACTCATTTAGTAATTTTGAAATTGATTGATTAGGTACATCTGTTATCCTCTGCTTTCTCAGTTGTGAGCTTTTAATTGATAGCACTACCAATAAGGAAAGGATGTTCTAGTCTTCATCAAAACTGACATAGCAAATCCTGTCAAACTTTTTCAATGATAGTTCCATAAAAGTGATAACCATTGAGTGACTTTTGCCTGATAGAGGATATTTTATTGTAAGATACAACATTAAGAACATTAACCCATGTTCAGCTTATGTTCAGCTAAGTAGAAATTGTAATAAAATTTATCTAGAGCACAGGAGATTATACATTTGTTACAGTGCTTGCCACCCAAACATAAAGACCTGAGTTCAAATTCCCAGGACACATATAAAATTCTGGGGATGGTAACCCACACCTGTAATCCTAGTATGGAGGGGGGTGCTGCAGACATGTGTAGATGCCTGAAGCTTATGGGTTAGCCAAACTATTCAAACAGAGAAGCTTCAGTTTCAATGAAAGACTCTCTTCAGAAAATAAAGGTGGATGGTGATAGAGAAAAGAAATCAGAGGTCTACCCTACCATGAAATGCATGTACATATATGTGCCTATACATATACGTGCACTCACATGTGCATAGTCACACACACAGAGTAATACAATGCACATTAAAATATTCCAGCTATCATCATATTGCAGGATGTAGTAAAATGGAAATATCTTTATTGTTATCTCAGTACCACACACCATTCATTAGGAAGATATATTTGAATGGATGGACTCTGGTTTGTGGTCCAAATAATTTATGCATTTGAACATTAGCAAGTAGACTCATTGCTAGGCTCTGGAATTAAAATTCATTCTCTGCTATTTGTGTTTTACATAATTACTTTTACCCAAGTCTCCTTATCCAAAATACAGGAGTATTGGTGATAATTACATTACATTACTCAATAAGTAAACATATTTTAAAATTGATTCACAGTGTAAGCCATGTACATGTAATATTAGACATAATACATAATTTATTAATGACCATGATTAACAACATATAATTGTTCATTTTAGTGTTCCATTAAATCATAATACATCGTTACATTGGGTGGTAAAGACAGTCTATGAATACTTCCACATGAGGCTTTTACTGATCCCCAGTGTCAAAATCTGTCATAGGTCTCACCTATGCCTTTCAGCCTCTTTGCTATTTCTAGAGTGCAGCTAAAACACTACGTCAGTGCCTATGGCAGCTCCCATTATATCCCTATTATCTCTTTTTTGCTTTGTGACTTATTCATATTCTATACCATTCAGATATGGATTGGAAGGACATCAAATTCTTGCTTTCTAGGATATTGTCACTTTAGAATGATGTTACCACCCACGCCCCATCACCAGAGTGTTGGTTGTTAGGTGGGACAGATAAAGAAACGACATAATAACTCTCTCAAGAGGCTTACTTAGAGCTCCCAGTGATCTCAGGGTACCAAGGATGGATCTTCACTTGTGTGAAATTACTACCATATCTTAACCACCAGCAGCAGTGCATGAAAAGCCTGCTAACAGTCATCTCTTCAAACATTTATATTAGGCTTCTGTGACTTTACTGAAATTAAAAACTGTATGAAAAACTTTTAAAAATAGTCTTCTTTTATTAAAGGCTAAAGTGCCCTGGATAGCATCTGAGCCTTCTCTAACTAGAGTTGTCATTTCATTCATCTTCAAAGCCATAGATTCCTTAATGTGAATTTTGTCTTATATATAAAAAATTAGTCCTGAAAGTATTTTGGAAAAAAATGTTTTTCTTCTATTTTTTCCAGACACACCATTTTTGAGACTTATGCCTTTTTATAAGCTTCAAACCCTGGAAGTCATATTAGAATGTCTAGGTATTCCTATATGTAAAAATCTTTGAGTTCTCACACTGAATATCATTAATATTCAAAAACATAAGAGCAAAAGATGCTGAAGAAAAAGTTTTGTTAATTGTCTTTAAAGTGTTGATTTTTTTCCAATTCCCCTGTGATAATATTTTCTACTTAAACAGAGATATTATTTGTAGCCAGGACTTATGGTATGCAAATGTTGTTCTATATCATTCATTTGCTTTCCACTTATTGATCATGAATATGGATGTCATTTATGCCTGCAATTAAAATATAGTCCTGTAATTTACACCTGAATTCAATTACACCCTTAAAATAGGTTCTCCATGGAGACCTTATAAAGTAAGTCTGAGTTCTTTTACTGCCATATTCATGCTGAGCAATAATAGTGACAAGTCTCATTCTCCCATTATCAGATGGTCATGTCATTGCAAAGACACTCCCAGAGGCGTCTTTCTAGGTTCCACCATGCTAACATCACATGATAATATAACATTTTTGATGGTCATCCATCATACTTCTGAACTGAAGAAAACAAGCCACAGATTATTTTCCTGTTATTTCTAAACTGCATTCACCATACTTCTGTGTTATCAGTACTTGGCAACTCATTTTCCCATTTTTCTCCTAAACTTCATAGTCCAGGAAAACAGATATCCATGTAATGAATGTTGACATGTTTGGGTATAGCATGGTGGCATATACACAGAGGTACACAGCATGACTCAATATATGAGTGAAGATGAAAAGAATACACTATAAGAAATAACATGAAGAAATGAACAGAAACAGAAAACGAAGCTGTTATTAGTCTCAGTACTTTTTTCTAACTATAGCTGTTAAAAATAGAAGTAGTTCAAGTAGGTAGGATGATATGGGTGAGTCTTCTGTTTGTGTTGATTTCATTTGTTAATAAAGAAACTGCCTTGGCCCATTTAATAGGCCTGCCCTTAGGTGGGTGGAGTAGACAGAACAGGAAGAAGGAAGTGAGGTAGATGGCTCAGTCAGATTGCCATGCCTCTCCTCTCTGAGTCAGATGCGATGAAGCTCCGGCCCAAGATGGATGTATGCTAGAATCTTAGATATGGGTTAATCAAGATGTGAGTAAGAGGCTGGAACTAATGGGCCAGGCAGTGTTTAAATGAATATAGTTTGTGTGTTGTTATTTCGGGTGTAAAACTAGCCGCGGGTGGGATCTGGGTGGGATGAAAAGCAGGCCTGCCCTGCAGCTCATCACTACAGTAGGAGAATATAAACATTGCCTTTAATTATGACCATGAAAGAGATGTGTGTTCAATGCCTGTAATTTCCTCTGAAAAACACTAGAGAGTTGCTTGCACCTTCTTGACATTATCAGCCCTCTTCTGTGTCTGGCTCAGGGTATATTTATTTTGACATTTTAAAGAAGCATTCCCTGTAGCAGGTTCAAAGACAAACTACTGGAAACCTCTTCTGTTTTATTACACTGGAAGTTCATGACAAGATCATGTCCACTTCTTCCCTAACTTCCTCCCACTCGGCCTCCTCATATTCGCAGTGGGAAAGCAAGCTCTTGTGCTTAAGTCTCTATCACAGTGCAAACATGTATCTTGGTAATTTTCACTCCTGGGTCAATATTTTATTTCTTGAGAAGAAAAAAAAATCCAAGATTAAAAAAAGAAAATAGACTATGTAAAGTGAGAAATAAATGTGATTTTGCTATAAATAAAATTACAATATTGATTTTATTTCCAGCCTCCTTCCTGACTAGAACAGGTTTCTGGCTGCTCCTTTTTCTTCATTCTGTAGAAAACAAACAAAAATCCTGTGTTATTTATTTTATTTTTGATTGTGTTTGCATATGCCTGTGTGTTGGTATGATCATATGGACACAGTTCCCCATAGTGGCCAGAAGACGGTGTCAGGCTTCCTGGAGCTTGAGTCACTTATGTTCATGAGCTGACAGACACTGTTGGTAGGTACCAAACTCAGGTCCATTGCAAGAATAATAAACTCTCTTAATAATGGGCCATCTCTCCATACCACAATTAGATTTTTTTAAAGATCAGTGAGGAGCTGAATAGAGGACTCAGTCAGAAAAAACACCTATCCTGAAAGCACAAGTACCTGAGTCTGACTCCAGAATCCATGTAAAAAAAAAGTTGGATGTTGTAACAAGCATTGTAAATGCAGCTTTGAAGAAGTAAAGTTTAGCAGATGTCTGGGCTTACTGGCCAGTCAGAATGGTCTACTTCTGGAGCTCCAGGTAAATGAGAATTATGACTTTAATCAAGTTCTAGAGGAATGATGCCCAAGGTGGTGTTCTCTAGTATATCAACATGCCTACATGAAAATATACATCAGCACATGTACACACATGCATGAACACACACACACACACACACACACACACACACCACAAACACACACCAAGGTGTATTGTCAGGGTTTCTGTCCTGACCAGTTGCTGCAACCATTAAGTCCCAAAGAAATCATACAGAGATCTACATTAGTTATAAACTGATTGGCCCATTAGCTCAGGCTTCCTATTAACTCTTATAACTTATATTAGCCCATTATTCTTGTCCGTGCTAGTCACAAGGCTCAGTATCTTATTCAGCGAGGCAATCATATTTTACTTTCTGTGGCTGGGTCAGGACTGCAGACTAAGACTTCCTTTCCCCCCAGAATTCTCCTGTTCTCATTGACCCACCTCTACTTCTTGTCTGGTTGTCCCGCCTATACTTCCTGCCTGGCTACTGGCAATCATTATTTATTTAAAATATAATTGACAAAATACAGACCATTATCCCACACCAAAGGTGGTGGTCTCTGGTATATCAACATGCCTACATGAACACATACATCAGCACATGTACATGCATGCATGCACACACATACACACACATACACACAAACACACACCAAGGTGCTGTTCTCTGGTATATCAACATCATACATAAACATGTATACTAGCACACATACATGTACACACACGCGCACACAAAGAGAGAGAGAGAGAGAGAGAGAGAGAGAGAGAGAGAGAGAAAGAGAGATCTGATTAGATATTTATTTGATTTGTCAGCCTGGCACAATCTATGGTTAACTTCGAAAAACAAAATAAAAAAAAAAAAAACTCAACTGAGACAGTGCCTCCATCACATTGCCTAAAGAGGCACAACTGTGGTGCTTTCCTTAGACAGGTTCTTCCGGATAATGAAAGAAAGCTGTACAGTAAACAACACATCTCTCCTGCATGGTATCTTCTCTAATTCCCACCTTGAAGTTCCTGACCTGCTTGAGTTCTTGCCTTGCTTTCTCTCAGTGAAAGACTGTGATCTGGATGAAAGAGCCAAATAAACCCTTTCCTCTCAATGCTACTTTGGGTCCTGCTATTGTATCATAGTAATAGAAATTTAACTAGGAATCTCTCTCTCTTTCTCTCTCCCTTCCTCCTTCCCTCCCTCCCTCCTCAATGACACCTGCTAGGCCTATTTTGTGAAAGGCCCAAACGGTCCTTCTATTTTTTTAAATATAAGTAAGAGCTCCATACATTTTATTAGATATACTTTGACTGGTTTGTTTTTCTATCTTTGTATTACCAGCTGTCTAAGATTCATTGTACTAATATAATAAAATACTAAATACTTGGCAGTTTACAAGCAATGGAAATTAACTTTTAAAAGTCATATAAGATGTGCAGTTCAAGTCAAACTCTTGGCATTCTCTAATTTCATTAACTAAATTCCTTTTCTGTCAACTGTAAGTATTTCCTCAGATATAGAGATTTTGATGCGAAAGGTGTCCATTAATTGGTCAGAATCTTTTGGCCGAGAATATTCTCTAAGTTCCATCATGATTCATGTGTTCATCTTTACGATTCACAAAGGAAAACAGAGGAACAAATTCATGATGAGAAAAACAATAAATGTTCCCGGGTCCTGATTTTTCCAGTGAAGGCTCCGTTTTAAGGTAGGATGTGCTCCCATTCAATCCCAAACAGCCTGTGAGCACCAGTGTGCAGCCAGGCTCCTCTGAGAATGAAAGGCTGTCATCATCACTCTGGAACTTGCATAATTACACATAATACATGTCCAATCTGCCAGTCTAAATGTGCAGAGCTGACATTCTGGCTCGCTTATGTGTGTGTTCCAACTGCTCTTCCCAACCCTGCAGAACCTCTCAGAAAAGCTGTTGAGTAATCCATAAAGACTGGTGAGTCAGAGTTAGGTGGTCTAAAAGACCAGGAAAATGATAGAAAAAAGACCAATAATTACACTGGGGGCTGAACTATGCTAACTGAGCTGTAGGTTTTGGGTACATACAAAACACACCTGGGTAAAAACTTTTGCATCCTTTTTTTTTTTTGCATTTCTAAAACTTACACAATCTGAGGGTCATATATAACTAAAAATATTGAGGCATTATATTCCACAAGGCATTGTAGGAATTGACTGAAAACAAGAAACATTAATTTACTGTGCTCTTATAATATTTCAGATATAAGCAAGTATTTTGTACATGTATGCATCTATACAATAAAAATGTATATCTAAGACCAGTTTTGCAGGGCAGGCAGCATTTGATCATTTTTGGAGATGCGAATTTAACGCACTGTTTATCAAAATCTATAATGTGAAAACCAGAGAAGAAAAAAATATTTCTGGAGCTAAAGTCTAGGAGTGTTTTAATACACAGCGCTTCCTTCCAGGGAATTTTGTGGATCGGGAAAGGTGTCAATATGTCAGGACTTGAGTTGGGTCTCCAGAGAAGACTCAAGTAAGAGGTTATATATTTCTTTAAATTTGATAGCTCGGGGTCCTAGCAGATGAAGCTGCCATTATATTGCTCCCACTGCACTACTGGAGGGAGACGTGCTGCTTTGTGATTCGTGATGAAACAGAAAAGAAGTGGTTGAGCAGTAGATAGGAAAGAAATTTGGTTCCCCTGACCTTGTACTGAAAGTTCTCACCTTGAAGTTGTCCCAAGTCTTTCTGAATAACGAGGGCTGTCATGAGGGAGACTGATAAAGACGGAATGTCTGACGCTGACAACAATAACATTTCATCATTGGTAAAAATGTTCCACAAGGGGCTGATAATATACTCCGGGATCATGCATGACTTATTCACATAATGGCCGTGGCTCTGGATCAGCTTCGGAAGACAGTGGAGTACTGGCTGGCAAGTCTGGCAAAGCATTTCTGCTCCATCAGCGAAGGCATCTTTGTCCAGCAGAGAAGTTGATGAAATGGCACTACTTGAATCCTTTCTGGGTGTCAGAAGATGGGAGAATAAAAGTTTAAGGCAAGATTTAATGTCATCATTTACTTTTACGTGAAATACGGAATTTAGTGATTCTCTCACAGGTTAGGAAATGAAAACAGACTTTCTTGGTAAGGCAGCAAAATGAAGATAAAGTTAATTTGGTGTTTAAGCAGTGACTGTACAGAGACCCACTTTTACATCCAAACTCTGAGTAGTCTACTTTGAAAATTGGCGTCATTGCATGTGGGTTTTGTGACAAACGAATATGTAAACAAATGATATATATTATCTGAAGGCTTTATTTTACACTTTGAGGGTAAGCTAAAAGAAAAGCGGTGGTTTAGGAATAGGCTGTTGCTGAATACACAATATAGCTCTAGATAAACAGGAACGTAAAGAAAAGGAATTGATTTTTCTGTGGGTGGAAATGAAAATTGGTGCAGTCATTCTAAACACTTATTAAAGTGCAAAATATGTGCTTGCTTTTACTTAACAATTTACAATGCATAATATTTATTTTGGAATAGTGATGCAAGTTCATAACAATATATGTGTACCTGTGTATTATTATCCCTTTCATAAAACCATGTATATTCTGTGACCTTCCTTATAGACAGTACTTAGGCACACATTTGTGTGCAAAAATATTCACTGTAGCCTTTATCACAGTGACCAAAAATGGAAGAAAATGCCAATGAATCAAACAATTAAACATATATAAATATGGAACCTTCATCAATAAACTACTAAACAAACATTATAAACCATAGATAGATACACATAAATATTCAAAATGCAAGAGTAGAAAGGAAAACTAAGACCAGAAGCTTTGGTATTGTCTTATCAAATCAATTAAGGAAATGTGTACATGTGTATATGTATAGTTTTATGAACCCTAAAATATATTAGAAAATAATAAAAAGTAATATCAGAACACTTTTAGTGAAATGATATATCATTTTAAATTTGCACATACTTGACAGATTTTAATATCATTTTCATGATGTATGTATGTCTTTTTTATTCAGAAAAAGAGAATTACATACATTTCAATTGAAAATCCAGGGGGCAAACAAAGGGAATAGAGCAACAACCTACGGTGAGGAAGTTCTTGGTGCTATTGGGTACTGTAAAGAAAAAAGGCAGCACTGTTGGGTACCCACTGTATGCTAGGGAAAACCTCACAGCCTCACAAGTACAAGGGAAAACTTCTAGGAGTTAAAGTTCCTTAGGAATTTGATATTTTCTGGATAATTTCCTCTCTTGTATGTGTTTCCTACTGCCTGATATTTTCTCTCGCCTCTTCATGAACCGTAGGGTCAGCAGAAAAGCATTTGTTGTAAGAGCAAGATTCAGAAGCAGCAGCCACATAAAATGCTGTGACCTGGAACCAAGAAGTTGAAAAAGGTGGGGCTTGAGGTCGTCTCACATCCCTAGGTGCTTTATGAGGGATAGGACTCAGCAACTTCGACTTATAGCTACTGAGGACCAAGACCTGGAAAATGTACATTAGGAATTATTAAGAGGAGGTCAACATTGGTAGTAAAATTTTCTTTTAATTCTAAAACTGTAGAGTTAACTGTTCCAAAATCTAAACTGAACTTGCACTTCTCTAAAAATACTACAGACTTTTTTTTTCTACAGATAAAAGTTATGTTGCATCTGTTGGTATGATTCTGTAGAAAGAATTCCCCAAGCACATGGAACCTAGCCAGAATGTGGCTAGTGTTATTTCAGCAAATATTTATGAAATATAGAGGGATAAGATAAAGCCTAGATTGATGTAGATAACTTTACTAAGGTAGAGTTTAATTTCAATAAATCAGGTTATTTTTGACATTGTACAACCATATTAGTAATTGCTGATTTAGGCAAAATGATCAATAAATACTAGAACTAGTAAAAGGAAGTTTTATGAATAGGCTGTTTACCTACTGTCAAAGCACCTCAGTAAATACAACTTATTTACTACAAAAGGAAAATTAGAAGCCTCATTGCTGTTTAACCTGGTAAAAAAAATAATTTTTTATTGCAAAATAATAAGACCAATTAAGAGCAGGAATGGTGGCAAAGGCCTTGAATTGCAACACTTAGAAGGCCAAGACAATAGGTTATATTTTATACAGAGGTATTTATTATGTAATGGCTATTAGTAGTATTAATTATTTGAAAACTTTGTACATTCAAACAACATATTTTTGATCACTTATATTATTCTCCCAAACAGTTCCTAGACTTAGCATTCTGTCTCCCAACCCCTCCTAACTTTGTTGTTTCCTTTTCTTTTTTTTTTTTCCTATGGGTCACTGAGGATTTTATTCTGCATGTAGAACCCCTGGGGCGGAGGTCTTGTCTGTGGCCACCCTAGAGATTTACACTGGACTCCAGACTCTAGCTTGGAAGTGAGGTGACAGAAACAATGGTTTGTGCCAGTCACGTGATTACAAAGCTGGGGTTTCCTGCAGGGCTCCAGGAACAACATGAATGTCCACACTTGCTGTAAACTTTTACCAGTCTTACTGGTCATCCTGTCCTGGTCAAAGGGGTCCTCAACGGACACCACTTTTTACTCCCGGATGAAGGACTTATACAGGTCAGCTAACTGGTCGGGTATGATGTGCCTGCTGGAGCCATCAGGAGACTTGAAGTCCAGGTTATATTTGCCAGACCTGAAGAACTCAGAGACAGCCACATCCATGCTGATGACAACGTAGTTAGTGTAGCCTGCCTTCCCAATTGCGTTCTTCACAACTCGAGAACTTGTTTGTTCTTCTGGGTATTAAGGGCAAGCCTGCGTTCACCTCTCCCATTGGTGGCATTCTTCCCATATTTCTCCTTGATGATATTCTTCAGATGGTTATAAACTTCTGCCCCAATGCACATGGCTTCCCAGCAGCTGGATGCTCCCACAGGGAAGATCATGAACGTCTGCATGGCCTGTTTGTTCTCAGTATGAGAACCTCGATTGATCACATTGAAAGCAGGGACTGGCAGGATGATGTCAGGGTTGCTAGTCAAGTCAGCGATGTGACAGTAAAGGGGTACTCCCTTTTCTGTGGTACCAGCTTTACAGGAAGCTAAAGACACTCCCAGGACGGCATTTGCACCAAATTTGGATTTATTTTCAGTGCCATCCATCTCAGCCATCACTTTGTCGATTGTCTCTTGTTCAACAACATTCAGTTTCTTGCTAACAACCACAGTAGGTGCGATAGTTTTATTGATATGCTCAACACCCTTTGAAGCAAGCTTCCCCATGTAGCGGGTTTTATCACTGTGATGGAGTTCTAGGGCTTCATCGATGCCTGTAGAGGCACCGCTGGTCACAGCAGCTCCGAAAAGACGTTTTGAGGTGTAGAGGTCCACCTCAACGGTGGGATGCCCACAGGAGTCAAAGATCTCTCGGACATGGAGCTTGAGAATAGACATGGCCCTTGGATTGAGGTGCAGAAACGTTTCTGAAGGCACCCTGTAGAGCGTTTAGTAGAGACATGCGACCTATTCCTCAGCTGTTCTCCTTTTCTTTTTATACATAGCCAGAAGAATTCAAATTGTTGTGTCCATGTACCTACCGGTGTGGGGCCCATCCACTGGAATATGTTCAACCTGCTAAATGCCAAAACCTTTAAAAAAAATTAATTTTCATTCCCCCAGAAGACATCAACTGTCAACTTTTCAGCTGGAGTGAAGGTTCATGAACCCTGTCACTCTCCATGCTGGAGTGTTAACTATTTTGGTCTTGTGCAGGGCAAACACACCTGCTGAAAGCTCATGATCAGAGACGTCAGTGATGTCCCGAAGACAGCTCTCCACTTCTCTCTGACCCCTGACTCTTTTGCTACTTTCTCTCCCTCTTCCAGAGCATAGCCTGAGCCTTGATGACACAGATATCCTATCTGTGCCTAAGCACTCCACTAACAGCTAAACCTCTCCACTTTGATCAGTTTTGAGTGTTTATAGTCACCACTGTTCAAAGCACAAGGAAATTTTAGTGAGGACGTCTGAGTGGTACTAATCTATGTGTAGAAAGATATAAATGTAGAGTGTAATTACATCTTATGGACCTAAAATCACACACTTAGAAATATTTCTATACCCATGGAGTCATCACTAGAACTAGGGAAACTAACCTGTCTGTCACCCACTCAACTTCTTTCTTGCTCCCGTCAACCACCTTCCTTTCTTTGCCTTCACCCTCATGTAACTACTCACCTGCCTCCTTAGCAGGGATTAACATATTTACAAGAATTTCATTTCAAAAGCTCAAGAGTCCTGCATCTTTTTGCCAGTTTTTTTTCCTTAGTATATTTTTGAGATTTTGAGATTCATCCAGGTTTTTTTAGAGTGTATCTGTAACACTCATTTAAATTTCTAAGTAGGAACGCATGTGTATATGATAATCTGTTTATCCACGTAGCTATTTATAGAATTACGGATTAATTCTAGTTTTAAACTTTACAAATAAATCTATAATTGACACCTATATCTAAGGATTTATGTAGATGCATGGGTAAAATGTCTGAAGGTAGTTTTACATTTTTAAAGCAATGCTAATGAAATCTACCTCTTCATATTCTTACCAGACTAAGAGGTGTGGAGTACTACTATTTCATAGCGTTCTCTTCTCCTTTCCTTCAGTCTTCATGTACTTAAGGGCCAGATATATCCTTAATGTTTCCGTTTAAGTAGTTTGTCTTCTTTTTCTTGGCCTCTTCCCCATCTTGTGGAATTTATTGAATCTTTAAATACATACATTTAAGTTCTTTGTTTGATGTGTACATGAGATAGTTACTTTTCTTATGGCCACAAACCAATACCCAACAAGAAGCAGTATGAGGAAGATAGAAGTTGCGTTGGCTCAGAGTTGAGAGCATAGTCACCACAGTGGCAGAGGCACCATCGCGAGAGCATGAGGGTGAGATTTACATACAGGCTCTTCAGCAGGCGGTGAGAGTGCTGGTGAGCCTGTGGCGTTTCCCTTTTCTACTTTTAAGTAGTCTGGGACCCCAGGCCGTGAGAGAGCAGCATCTACTCTGGGATTGATTTTCTGTTCTAAAGTAATCTCCGGCAATGCTTTCACCGACACACCTGAAGGTATGCCTCACTAACACTGTAGGGTTTTTGCTTCCTTCTTTTTGTTTTATTTTTTTTTTTTTTCTTTTGAGACAGGGTTTCTCTGTGTAACCTTGGAGTCTGTCCTGGAACTCACTTGGTAGATCAGTTTGGCCTTGCTTAAAGAGATCCGCCTGCCTCTGCCTCTCAAGTGCTGGGATTAAAGGCGTGCGCCACTACTATCCAGCTCTGTAGGTGTTTCTTAACCCAATTAAACTGTCAATAAAGGTTGACCATCAGTACCTGCTCTGAATATTTTCTTCTAGTCTAGGAGTTTCATCTTCTTTTTTTCTGTGCAATTCTTTGAAATTAAGAGTAAATTGGGAGCATGGGGACCTTTGCAGAAAGTTGAAGGGGGGGGGAGAGGCAGGGAGGGGAGCAGAGAAAAGTGTAGAGCTCAATAAAAATGAGTAAAAAATATATAAAGTCAAAAAACAAGAAACTAATTAAGTGCTACAACACACACATATATAAATAATTTAATGGCTTTAAATTTTTTATATTTAGTTTTTATGACATTTAATATCCTTTTTTCAATTTTTCTCTCATTGTTGATGTTAACATTTTTCGGTAATAATAAAATCCTTGATGATTATCTTTTTATTGCTAATTTTGGTAGTTTGTCTTATAATTTTTTTCTTCATATTCCAGTTTAAGATAAATTAAATTTGATTGTTTTCTAAGAATCAAACTTAGAGTTATAAATATTTTTGTTTTTGTTTATTCTGTTTGTTTGCTGTTGTTTTGTTTTATTTTTTCTGTTGTTTTTTGTTTTGTAGGGCAGCGTGAAAGATAGTGTTTCTCTGTGTAGCTTTGGCTATCCTGGAGCTCACTCTGTAGACCAGTCTACAGAACTCAGAGATCTGCCTGCCCATGCCTCCCAAGTACTAGGGATTAAACATCTGCACCACCACAGTCCAGTTGAAGTGGCAATAAGAAAGTCCGGGTGGGTTCCATGCTGGGTCCTCTGCATGCACATTGCAGTTGTTAGCTGGGTATTTTGGTGGGACTCTAACACTGAGAGCAGGAATGTTTCTAACTCTTTTGCCTGCGGTTGGGACCCTTTTTCTCCTTTTGAGTTGCCTCTCTTAGTTTTTATATGAGGGTCTGTGTCTAGCCTTAGTGTGTCTTATTATGCCATGTTCAGCTGATAGCCCTGGGAGGTCTGCATTTTCTGAAGAAAAAGGGAGGCGTAGATCTGGGAAAGGAGAAAGATGGTGGAGGCAGACTGTGATGAGTGGAGTGAGGGTAAACTGCATTTGGGATGTATTGAAAACACAAACAGATAGATAGATAGATAGACAGACGGACGGACGGACGGACGGACGGACAGACAGAGAGACAGACAGACAAACAGACAGACAGACAGACAGACAGACAGACAGACAGACGGGCAGACAGACAGACAGACAGACAGACAGACAGATAGATAGATGGATGGATGGATGGATGGATGGATGGACGGACGGATGGACGGATGGACGGACAGACAGACAGACAGATAGATAGATAGACAGACAGACAGATAGATGGATGGATAAAAATCAAGCTACAGTTAAAAATAGAATTTTCTCTTTCTTTTCTCATTAATCTCTGTCCTTAAATTTTAAAAATAATCTGCCTACTTCTGTAAACTTTGCCTGAGTTTTTAAAAACTTCTTAATGTGGTCATACAACTGATTTGCTAAATTATTTTTTGCTTTTTCAAAATACATATTTAAAAATTAAATTTTCCCTCTACTTACTAATTGTTGTTATATTTTTATAACCATTCAGCTTAATACTGTTTGAAATTACTTTGAGGACCCATAGTATTTTAACTTGGAAGTAATTTGTGCTTGCTAGATGTAATATTGATTTTTATCTTAATTATAATGCACTCAGAAAGTATTGTGAGGCCTTGATCCTTTAAGTGTATCCAGATTTATTTAATGATGTAGCATATTGTCTTTGTTAGTGAATACATCAAGCAAACTCATGAAGTGTGTTATTGGAAAATTGTCATGTGCAGTATTCTGCTTCCAAAGTGTCATCTAGGACAAAGATGCTATGTAGACCCTGCATCTGTTCCTCTTGAGATTGCTGATTTCACCCTCTTTTATTTATTGTTTGTATGATCTATATGTTTCACCTTTTTTCTATTACTTCCTGTTTATATTTGAAGTATGTCTCTTACTGACAATATTTAGTTCCCTGTTGTGGTTTTATTCTCTCTGCTCATCTCTGATAGTCAAATGAAGCATTACAAGTGCTGACATGTTGTTGGAATTAGCCTTTCATGAATCCTCTTTTGTTTTTTGTTTCATCTCTTGGCTAAAGGTCAGTTACACTATTCTTCATGTGAAAGATGTCTCTTTCTAACACATATGTGTATATTTTATATTTGTACATTGATTTTCAACTTA
The DNA here is from genome assembly GCF_903992535.2 of Arvicola amphibius. Classification (NCBI taxonomy): domain Eukaryota; kingdom Metazoa; phylum Chordata; class Mammalia; order Rodentia; family Cricetidae; genus Arvicola; species Arvicola amphibius. Next base: position 42,738,606 of record NC_052056.1, read on the forward strand.
TTTTTATTCATTATTACTGTCTATATGGATGATGTCCGTGTTTGTATGTGGGCAAGTGAAATCATGTGTCTTCCATTACCATGTGGAGGCAAAAGGACTACTTTAAGGTACTAGCTCTTTTTCCATTGTGGGTTACAACTCAGGTTTGTTCCTATTGTAGGATTGAGCTCAGGTTTCAGTTGTGGAATTGAGCTCAGGTTTTCATCGTGGGTTCTAGTTCAGGTTCCCATTGTGGGATTGAGATCAGGTTTTCTTTGTGGATTCTAGCTCAGATTTTCTTTTTTCTTTATTTTTATTAGATATTTTTGTTTTAAAAAATAACAATCCAAATTCTCACTTCCTCCCCTCCTCCCATTCCCTCCACACATCCTCCCACCCTACCTCTAATCCTAAGAGAGGGTAAGGCACTCTGCTTTGGGGAAGGTCCAAGGCCCTCCCTACTACATCTAGGCTGAACAAGGTATCCATCCCAAAAGAATAGGGTCCCAAAAAGCCAGTACATGCAGTAGAGATAAACTCCAGTGCCACTTCCAGTGGACCCTCAGTCTGACCCAGCCATACATCTGTCAGCCACATTCAGAGGGACTAGTTTGGTCCTATGCTTGTTCCTTCCCAGTCCAACTGGAGTTGGTGAGCTTCCATTATCTCAGGTAAACTGTTTCAGTGGGTGAGCCCATCATGGTCTTGACCTCTTTGCTCATAGCTCAAGTTTTCATTGTGGGATTGTGCTAAGGTTTTCAGGCTTGCGCACCAATTGCGTTTAACTGCTGAGTCGTCTCACTGACACCATGTTCATATATTCTTATTTGTGTGCAGATATGTTTTTATATGTAAGTATGTATATATATATACATACTTACACATGTATGTATGGACATGTATATATTTACACTTGTATATAAATGTACAGAGAGAATACATTAAATTAATATTTCATTAATTTGTGTAACATGCTACACTCTTGCCACTATAAAGAGTTAATGTTTCTTTTTCATTCTATCCTTTATTGGATAACTTTTATATATAATACACAACCCCTCATTTTAGAAGCAATACTATATGATGCATAATATGTTAACATAGGAGAAAGTTTTTACATCTAGTCACCCATTTCCTCATTCTCTTCAAAACAATATATATAATCATTATATATAGCAACTATATATAACGACTATGTATATAAAATCAAAGAAAAAGTGGCTAGCTGTCTAATTGAAGCATGAGGTGTTCAAGCAGTGTAGGTTGGAGGGCCTAAAGGAAAGAAAGAAAGGGGGTAAAGTAATGTAATTCTATTTCAATTTAAAACATTAAAAAAATTGTCTTCTTACAGATTATGTTTGCTGGCGTCAAATTATCTTATTGATACTTTGATGAAACATGTTTCTGAAAAATATTTTCATTGGACAATAATTGTGAGTCTCTTTTTCTTTTAGATTCATTAAAGCCACTAAAGATATTGGTCCACTGAACTGCTGACCTCTTACTTCTGACCTATGTTTCCTTGCCAAAGAAATCTGTGCTTGCCTCTTAGGATGCATTGGGTGTTTCATGCCTCTTCCTAAATCTTTTATATTATGTTTTATCCCTCCTAGAAATCACTCTCAGGACATCATACGATTTCCACTGCTTTATCAAGTTGATCAACTCTTCATTTGTTTCGTGTCAGTTACTTTGAAATCAAGTCATTTTTTTCTGACATTTTGCATATTCTATCACTTTGAATATAAAGTTTTCTATGAACTATATCTTATTACAATCATTGGAGATGTTGAGGGTTTTGTTAATGTGGCACTCTCTGAAAATGATCATAATTGGAATTAATGTTAACAGGCTGCTGTTGATCATAGCTTGGTTAAGTTTCCTTAGTCCTTACTGTGCTCTATGCTGTCTACCCATGTGGTTGAAAATCTAGTCTAGTATCTGCAAATGTTCTGAAGAAGAACTAAAGAATGCTTTTTCTGTTCTTACTGTTGGAAAATTTCTCTATCTTGTGTGGTTTAGTTTCATTCTATGATTTCTGACTAGGGATTGGCAGGTCTTTTATCAAGAGTATTAACTGTCATGCTAATTTCTGAATCTTACTTTTTTTGAGTAAGATTTGTGAAAGAAAAAATTATAGATTTGGATCATATTTTCTATAAATTTTGATTCTTTAGTCTTGGATTCCGGATTTTTGTTAAAAGTAGGTATGGGTTATGGCTAGGAGCTAGGGAAACAATGTGTTGTAGCACTGAGTGGAAAACCATGAGCAACATTGTTAAATGTCTGTTTTATAATATAGCAACTTACAAAAGTAGGTAAACACGCCCCTCTAGACCTTGATTTTGTCTCTTGTATAATGAGAATAAAAATTTATTACCAACCATGTAAACACCTGAGCATCAGTGCTCAGAAACCTGAACAGGAAGTTTATGAGTTCAAGAGCAGCCTGGAATCCATAGAGGGCACCTGTCTCAAACAACTAACCATCCAATTAACTGACTAACCCATGAAACCATAATTACATAATGACACTCTCATGACTTATGGAAATAAATCACACTCTTTACTATTGTCTTAGTTAATGCTTATATTGCAGTGAAGAGACATGAAAATGTTTAATTGGGGCTGACTTACAATTGAGAGATTCCGTCATGGCCAGAAGCTTGAAGGCTTGTAGGCAGACATGGACTGGAGAGGTAGCTGAGAGTATTATATTTGGATATGCAAGGTAGCAGGAAGTGAACACAGCTACTGAGTGTGTCAGGAGCTTCTGAAACCTCAGAGTTCACCCCTAGTGACACAATTTCTCCAACAAGGCCATATCTACTCCAAGAGGGCAGCATTTCCTAATAGTGCCACTTACTATGAGCCTATAGGAACCTGCAGTATGAAGCTGCTTGTTTGTTCCTGGCCACCCAGAACTGAAATAATCACATAGAAACTGTATTAATTAAATCACTTCTGGGCCTATTATCTCTAATTTCTAATTGGCTAGCTCTTTCATCTTAATTTAACCCATTTCTATTAATTTGTGTATTGTCATGTGGCTTTGGCTTACCAATGAGTTTCTGTCCAGTGTCTGTCTCTGGTGGGGCTACATGGATTCTTGCTGATCGTGCCTTCTTTCTCCCAGCATTCAGTTTAGTTTTTCTGCCTAGCTCTATTCTGCCCTGCTATAGGCATAAAGTAGTTTCTTTATTCATTAACCAATAAAAGCAACACATATACAGAAGGACTTCCTACATTTCCTCTTTTCTGTTTAAATAAAAAGGCAGGTTATAACCTTAACAAAGTAAAATTACATATAACAAAACAGATATCAAGCAAGAATTACAATTACAATATTTATATCCATCTTTTATCATAACTAAGAAAAACTATAACTATCTATTCTTCAACTCCATCAAAGACTGCAGAAGGATATAATATTACCTAAATAAACAGGAAGTGCATTGTAAGCAACTTCCAAAACTCTAGAATTAAGAAAGACGTCTTACTGCCTGAACAGTGACCCAAAGTTCTTCTGTATTATTGGAGCATCCATCTCCAGCCTACAGACCCATAGTATCCAGCAGACTTTTCCATGAAGCAGGAAATTTGAAGACCTGTTCTGCCTCATAATGGCAAAGTATAATTTGGTTTCTTGTGTGTCATGCAGAATGTCTGGCAGACTCTTTCATGTAGCAGGAATCCCGAAGGACCATCTCATCTTTAGGCAAGTTCAGCAGTCATTTCTCTGTGGGTCCTGAATGCCCAGTTCATACAGTATAGCATAAGCAGTTCAGGCAAAAGCAGTTTCTTACCCAAATGACTAAGCAACACCATAAGGAGTCTCTTTGGTGCACATCATCCTCTTGAAGTAACTTGGTGCTGCCAGGAGCAGATGTATCTCACTGTTATGAAAAGTACTAAGTTCTTAAACATTTTAAATGTCATATTCTGTAGTCTGAAAGGTTTGAAGAATGATAATTCATCTAAAATACATATCTGTACATCTAGAAAATCTAACATGACTACAAGCTTAACTATTTTACATGATCATCTATTAACCTATATTTGTTAATTATACATCAATTTTTAAATGAGCTGACAAGCACAATACCTTAATCAAGATCAGATATACATATACATACTGTAACAAAATTGACCTTAAATTTGTATCAATAAACCAAGATAAATACCAATGCAAATCCCTATGTAATATCCCCCTTTAAATGTAAACAAATAAAACCAATAAAAGCAATACATACACAGAAGGACTTCCCACATCAGGGGCCATTTTCTTTCTTTTTTTATTATTTTTATTATTTTTATTTAAAAAATTTCCATCTCCTCCCCTCTTCCTCCCCCTTCCCTTCCCTCCCCTCCCCCCATACCCTCCAACCCTCCCTTTTCAGGCCAAGAAGCCATCGGGGTTCCCTACTCTATGTTAAGACCAAGGTCCTCCCAACTCCCCCCTGGTCCAGGAAGGTGATCAACCAAGCTGAGAAGGCTCCCACAGAGCCTGTCCATGCAGAATAGTCAAAGATCAGCGCCTTTGTCCTTGGCTTCTCCATCAGCCTCAACCGTCGGCCACATTCAGAGAGTCTGGTTTGGTCTCATGTTCCATCAGTCCCAATCCAACTGGAGTTGGTGATCTCCCGTTAGTTCTGTCCCACCGTCTCCATGGGTGAACGCACCCCTCACGGTCCTGACTTTCTTTCTCATGTTCTCTCTCCTTCTGCTCCTCATCAGGACCTTGGGAGCTCAGTCCGGTGCTCCAATGTGGGGCTCTGTCATTTTCTTCATCTATCGCCAGGTGGAGGTTCTATGGTGATATGCAAGAAATTCATCAGTATGGCATAAAACCACCAGAACTTCAATATTTATTTTCCCTTTTACGTCTAGGTTTAACTTGTAGATATATGATATGCAAGGTGGTTTCCTCAAGTTAAACTAAAATTCTAATTGAGTACTTCAGAAAATGAACTGCTAACAACCCTAGGCATCTTCCACTTTTCTTTCTTTCTTTATTATTATTATTATTACAAATTTTCACCTCCTCCCCTTCTCCCACTCTCCCCCCTCCCCCATTCTCCCTCCCTCTCTCTCTCTCTCTTCCTTCCAAAGAGCAGTCAGGGTTCCCTGCCCTGTGGGAAGTCCAAGGTCCTCCCCCCTCCATCCAGACATTGTCCACTTTTCAAACTCAAGTCTGCTTTGGACTAGCCAGTATATTTGAGGAATGGTCTTTTCTTTTCTATAAAAACAACTTTATTCTTTATTTTATATTTTTGTGTAGCATAACATTAAAAATAAAGTATTATTTTGAGGAGAAAACTTTGGAGTCACCTAATCTAATCCTTGTAGAGGGACTTTTAAATTTGCCCGAAGTCATAAATAAACCAATGACTTGCTCAGCAATATACACATATTTATTTTGAGATCTTAAATGAAGTAAACCATTCTTATCTCAAGACTAAAAAAATTAAGAATACTTATATTTCAAATTTATTGGGGGCTCAAAAAGCCCAGCCAATTGCATAATTTCAGAGTAAAAGTAATCCACTTGTCGTGCAGATCCAATAACTGGGCAAGGAACCCCTTCTTGGACCAGTATGGCCCCCAGAAGCTGATAAATCTGGTCTTTTAAATCGCATATTCTCAACATGTATTTAATTATTTGAGAGTCAGGGTATCCCATATCTGTGGGGGAGGTCATGGTGTCTTCATAGATTTTCAGAAGTCCTGAAGTGGAGGAAACACACCCCTCCCCTATTATAATGCTCTTTGCTTTCCAGTTTCTCTGATGATCGCCTTTGGACCCTGCCTACAATTCTCTTTCAATGAAGACCGGTAGTTTTGCCCAAATGTGTAACAAGCAGCTTTACCTATATTTCTACATCAAAGTGCTGTGTCAGGGACCTGTTAAAGAATGATTTGTGGTGAGGCTGCAGGGCTTGTGGTTATTTTGAATCCACTTTTGTACAAGCAGGGCAGGAAAAAGTTGTTGTGTATGTACCAGGCAGATAGATGTTGAAAGGGCACTATCAATTACGATTCTGACAAAACCATATCATCTTGAATACAGTCACAGAGAGGCTAGTTCAAACAGGCAAGGCCGTAAATACTTCTGCCTTGGAAATACTGCTTTCCTAAATTTGCCTGACAGAAATATTTGATACTCTAGAAATAAACTGTAATAATAAATACATAATAAGATAGGTCCTGTGGGATTTTGTTGCATAGCCTATCTCCAGCATCATTTTTATCTTTTTTTTAGTGGTTTTCTTTATTTGAACTGACTTGTCAAGTGTATGAGGGTAGGAGTCGTATACTGTTTATCCATACATTGTAGCCCCCCCTTTTTTAAAAAAAGTGTAATTTAATACCTAATACTAACTGGGAGCTCATCTTTTGGAACATATTAAAAATACAATTCTAAGCCTACAAATAATAACACTATGAGCAATGTACTTTCTAGAGCAATTATGGATGAATTGTGCGTATTTGATTTTTCTTCATATTTAAAACCTCAACATAATTTTACACACCAAGCAGTTGCTGCTATCAGGTGAAAAATAAAAATAGCACAACTCTAGGACTGCCTTTCCGGGGTGGTCTTGGGAAAGTTCCATAGAGGCTTTGTGATTGTCATTTAATTGAATAATATATCTAGAGTTAGTCACACGGAGACTCTAACTGGATGGCACTCACAGTGGCTTTCTCCACCTTTGTGTTTCTCCGATTACTCTATCTCCTAACAGTGCCTACCACATCAAATGCACTCTCTATGTAATCATTTAGCTATTTTCTAAACCATTCGGTTGTCACCTAGTTCCATTCTAATGACATGTTATTTTTAGAATTAAATTAGGAAAATAGGTACAAAATTAGAGGAAGAAGGATCATCCTTGATTCATTCTTAGACAAGGATATTTTTTTTCCACTCTGCACTTTTTGGACACCAAACAAAATGGGTCGAAATCACAAACCAACATCAGATCATGCCTGTCAGAGGCTGGCCCTTGCCTGAGCTGTTCTGTGTGCTTCATACAGCTGTACTGGCTCCTTCTTCACAGGTGCACAGTGTTCTCTCCTGAGAACTCATGAAGGGAGATGAATGTACTGAGAACTGATTACCCTAAAGTAGCTTCTAAGAGACCGGAAGTCACGGGTCTCTAAGAATCTCTGCTTTTTCGAACAACTCTTTAGAGTATCAGTCTAATGTGTGTGCTCTCTTTAGTTTTCCAGAGTGGAGTTAAGTCTCCAAAGCGGGTTTGTTAGCTTTTAAAATATTTTTACTGTATCCTTTTATATGAACTTGCCAGTGCTCCTTGCTTTTCCAGATAAACTAATTATAATTTTACTGCAAGCCTTGTTTCTGACTCTACTTTGTGGAGAAAATAAAATAAGGCACACATACAAATAACGGTAATGCTCAAGCATGGTGAAGATAAAGTCAGCCATACTAACAAGAAAATTTTTCTTCCAGTAACACCTGACTTGGTCAAGGTTTCTATTGCTGTCATGAAGCACCATGACTGAAAGCAACTTGGGGAGGTAAATGTTCATTTTACCTTTCATGCCCCAATCACAGCCATCATGAGGGGAAGTCAGGGCGAGAACTCAAGGTAGAAACCTGAAGTTGAGAACTGGAAAAGAGGCCCCTGGGGAACCAAACTACCTTCACATATGATATACATACTTTTTTCCTTTGGTTTGAGACATACTCTTATTTGTAGACTGGGATACCTCAGCATTAGAGAGATCTGCCTGTGTCAGACTCCCATTGCTGGGATTAAAGGCATGTACACCTGGCATGTAGAACACCTGACATGCAGTATACCTGGCATGCAGAACACTTTTGATGACCTTGCTATGAGAGTGCCCTGTCTGTAGAGACCATGATGATGTCTGATGCTCAGAAACAGAAAACAGGAAAACAACATTAATTTTTTTACTTGGTTTTTGTTTTCATTGTATGTATTTATTTATCTACATATGTACCTATGTATGTATGTATGTATGTATGTATGTATCTATTTATCTATCTACCTATATTTCTATCTTCTTCATTATCATCTGTTTATCTTTCTGTGTGTGTGTGTGTGTGTGTGTGTGTGTGTGTGTGTGCATGTTTGAGAGAGTGGAAGAGAGAGAGAGAGAGAGAGAGAGAGAGAGAGAGAGAGAGAGAGAGAGAGAGAGAGAACATGCCCCAGATAATGTGTGTGGAGGAGGTCAGAGGACAATTAGCAGGTGCCACCTCTCTTCTCTTCTACTCTACCATGTGGTTCCTGGGCTCTGAATTCAGGTTTAGCAACAAGACTTTACTAGTTGAGCCATCTCATAAACCCCAAAATATTTGATATTTGAATATTTCATGATCAACTGTAGAAGGCTGGAAGCAAAATTTGTGTCTCTTTATTCTGGACTCTATAAATTAGGAATGGGAGTTTTCTGTCATTGGTCACTTGGCCACAATTCCATCCTTTATTCCAATCACGATCTGTTCTATCTCATTTGCTTTACTTGTTTAAATCTGCTATTCACAGTTTCGGCTGACACGCTGCTCACTTTCCACATCTTTACGCCTATTTGGTGTCACCCACTTTTCCTGTAAATTTACCTTTTAAAATAAAATGTGTCATGCAAAATCTCTTTTTCCCTAGATGATAAGCCTTCCTTTGTTTTCTTCTGGGGAAAAAATAATAAATCAAAGGGTGGTGTGCTGACACGTCCGTCTCTAGGCTGGGCAGTTCGCTAATTGCACTGGAGTCTTTGATCACAAGTCTCATGGACGCCGCTAGTCCATTCCACTGCTGCCCTTGGACACAGCTAGTTGTCATGTGAACATTCTCATTCCATGTGGCTAGGTAACCAGGCTAAAGCATTTTTGCTTTTCAGTATTGTAGGTTCTTTTGACATCCTCTAATTATTCAATAGAAATAGAAAAACAAACTTCCATGAAAATAAGAGTTAGCAAAGAATTGGGTAAAGTGAGAGATTCAGGCCATGCTTAGACAACCAAAAATAAGCAGATTGTGCTCTAGTTGGGCTAGTTATTTTAGTTTCTCTGACAGCATGTTCAGAATCCTGCAGTCTAGCTGTGATTAATTGTCCAACTATCACTTGCTAATATGGCAGTGTTAAAAATCAACTCTGCTGCTGAAGATTAAGCGTGTCATCTAGACAGCATAAAAAAAACTTAAGAGACTCAAAGTGAAATATTTTACTGAATAATTAAGTGAAAATCAGTGCCATTAATGAATATGGAAAATTTAGTTTTTTTCTAAAAACCTACTGCCCTCTTTGCTCTCGTGCTGAGGCAATTCTTACAGGTATAAGTACCTGCTATTTTTGGTAGATAGTGAAGCTGTTAGTCTACCTTTTTATGGTAGACACGTCTACTAAACGTTAGAAAATCAGCTGTTGCCACTACTTAGACAATATTATTTTGAACATTATTAAAGAGAATGAATGTATTTGGGTGTTTGGGTCCATATGGAAGTATGAAGAATATGATAGATAATTTATTATTGAAGCACAGAAAGGCCACCTTGTGGCAATGCATGGTTAATTCTCATGGTAACACTGAGGTAAGCAATGTGATTGTACATCCTTTGTAAATCAGAGAATTCAGGCACCATGATTAGTTGTCTTGTATAACATCAAACACTCAGTGGAAGAAGTGTACTTTTTTTCCTGAGTTAGAGTGATTAAAAAATAGTCTCCTAAAAAAAAATCTCATAAAACTCAAATAGTCGCATTATCTATGTTGGCTGTTGGCTAACTACCAAGATGGGGTAAAAGCAAAGTGAAGTTAGAAGTTTGTTGTCTGAGGGGATGAAGGTGTGTTCCAGCACTTACAGAATTCCCAGTTTACCCATGAGGCATCTGAAGATCCCAAGGAAGATGAATATTCAAGAAAATCTTATTCATTAACTGACAAGAATACATGCCCCTCACAGTTTAGTGTGCTATGAATACTTTTACAAGACTTTATTAGCAAGTTTAGTTAGTTCCAGACTGCATAAAACAAAATCACTGGATTGGAAAATGGGGTTAAATTTGTGTCATCATTTTTAGAGATAAGAGGAAAATTTGAGAAAAATTGATCGTGCTTCTTCCCCTTGACTATTTATAAACAGACTCATATGAGAATGTCCTGAAAAGACCTACAGAAACAAATTCTCAATAATTCTTTTTAGTTCCATATCCCAGACATGTCTGATCACAGAATCTATTCATTTCTGAGAAATTACTGTTACTGTCTGTCTGGTGAGTCTTGAAACATAATTTTTTTCAGGGAAAAAGTTGTATGGTACTATCATCTCATGTTTTTCAAGGAAGAAATAAATAATTAATTCATTGTAAATCGAGATATAAACATAATCATAAATAGATGTGGTGCCCTTACCCTGTGCCAAGCTATGTTCTTCTTCTAGGACATAAGTAGGGACAGAGGTCTCTGTCCCTAGAGACGATGGTTCCTTTAGAGAATCGCTGTCTTCCTTGGCAGACACACGCAGAAGACAAGGACTTCAGTCAGTGACTTTCACAGTCCTCCAAGAATCAAACGGATACTTCAAAGAGCTTCAAAACTAAAAGGAACACATGATACCCTTTCAAAGCTGAGACTTCAGATTTGATGAAGGCTGTATCAGAATGAGATATGATTCAGATATCAAATTACATTTGTGTAGTTCCCGCACAGCTTAATACATGCCGGCCGCATTTAATAAACATTCATCTTGTTTTAAGTGCCATGTAGTGTGTTTCACTGGTCTCATTAGGCTAAATGATTCACGTCAATATTTGTTGTACGTCATTTCTACTTCTAGAGCAATCTTTAGTTTGTGTTTGTAATCCAATTTATTTTTATCCTAAACCTGGGTGATTAAGATTTTGCTTTAACCTCTAATTTTTAAATAAAAAGCCCATATTTTCACAATTATATCATTACTAGCATTATTTTCATGTTTATTCCCTTATATGACATTACAAACTATAAAATAAATTACTAGTAGATATGGAATAAATTCTAAGTGAACTTTGGTTTTTCAGAAAGATGCAGAAACTTTGTGGAAAATCATACTTCTAAAATACATACACACATATATATATGAATATGTTTATATATATACACACATTTGGAAGCATAATTTTCATTTGTATGTATGTACTCTATGATGATTTAGAAAAGAGACATATTTTCTATAATGTATTTGACAGAAGTCATAGGTCTTGCCCAAGCTGGTCTTGATCTCATAAGGATTCACTTACTTCAACCTCCTTGGTGCTAGGATTAAAGGTATGCTTCCTCATGCCTGGCTCTGCAAGTCATAGGTTGCAATAACAATGAAGGATAAGAACACAGAGTGAGTTCAAAGAAGTTTTAATTCTGAGAGTCAAAATAAAGCACTATTGTATATTGGTCTCTTGAGAACCCTTAAACTCTGGCCTGGTTAAAGACTTTTTTGTTGGTTTCATTTTAGAATGATATATGCTATGTTTTCACTGTTTCTAAAGCTCTGAATCTGTGTCAGAGACATCTCAAAAATAAGAGGCTCTCATGAACTAACACCAGATTATTGTAAAACACTTTTTGCATTGGATGAACAAACTTCTGAGGTTAAATCCCGAAATGTCTTTATGCGCTTCCATTTCAAGAACTTTACAGGAAATAAATGCTTGTCTGGTGATGGAAGGGACTCATCATGTAGCCAAAGAGGACAGTGGAAAATTCTGGCTGCTGGTATATCTCCACACTCTCCAAGGTTTAGAATACTGGCATAGAATATGGGATCTTCTTGTTGATTTGTTTTCCTCATGTAGATAGACTATAGTTAGCCATCTTTGCAATGCTTGCTAGTGATTATAGTCTTGAATATAACCATTCAATTTCAGGTAAGGCCTGAGAATATCTGACAAATGCCATTTCATTCACTAGGTTTTATTTGAGGTTCTGAGGAGAACAAAGAAACATAATATCTTCCCCTTAATAATTCATATAGTTTAAATAACAACTATAAAAATAATTGTCATAAATAGAAATAAAGGGAAAAAGGAAAATAAAGGTACTGTGTCTAAAGTAAGAGGCTCAGTAAAAGGACTTCTGGGGTCATTTTGCAGTCATCTGAAGATCATTTGAAGCCACTTCAAGTCAAGAAGCAAACTGTTCAAGATATTAGGGGGAAGGTGGCTGGTAGGGCCAGGAAAGCAGTGGACAAAAAGCTTGAGTCAGTAGACAAAACCTAGCAAAGAGGCTGGTTTGGAGGCAGTAATAAAGAATTTAATGGGTAAAGAGGACAGAGAGTAAGTAGATTCAGACTGTGTCTGAAATTGCAAGCTAGTAAGCAGTTAAAAGCAAGTATTAAGAACTGATGTTTTTAACAACCTTTCTATGTGGTGGAGAGTTCTGTAGTAGAGGATTCATGAACAAAGGGGGGAAATGTACTTTGAGGTTACTGCAGTAAGCCAGAGAATGAAGGTTATAGGTTGGAGCATGTAGTAGCCATGAGGATTGCAAGGGGACACGTTCTGCATATATTTTAAGAGAACTGGCGTCATGAACCATGCAGAGGTTGAATCAGAAAGTGGCAATATAAAGAAACACCTCTGAGTTTTTAACCTGTACACTTAGAATAATGAAAGTGGCACTGGAAAAACAGAAAGTTTGGATAGTATGCTTTGTAACTCCTGATAGTCCTGTTGGAAACACATGTGGATATACCAATTACTCATCTACAAGATTCTCCATTAAGTGCCATTCTGTAGAGAGACACACCTGAATCTAATAACACACATGACATTTAAGAGGTTGGAAAACATTAGCTACACACCAAGTATTGATAGATGGAAGTGGCACAACAATGACTGTGGGTCATGAGAACTGACATACACAGAATGACACAATTTAGCATGAAATAATTACAACTATGCCAAAATCAATAACAGAGAAACGATAAACTCTATGTTTTGAAGTTTATAAAACAGTCAGGAGAGAAAGAGAGAGGGGGGATGGATGGATAGATAGGTAGGTAGATAGATAGATAGATAGATAGATAGATAGATAGATAGATAGATAGATAATTCCTTAGGCAAAATATTTGGTTAACTTTTACCTTTCAGAGACTAGCTCTGTTTATACAGTTTTAATGTTTTTGTTGAAGATTTTCTTATACAGGATAATGATAATATTTTTCCTCTACTCTAGATTTAGGTCTCAAGAACCAAGAGTTAAAAGTTCAGTGTTCCTTGAGATATTGCAGAGACAGTGATCATTTAGCCTAAAATAGATATAAGGTTGCCCTTCACTAAGCCTATTAACCAAGGTTAAATCTGAGGAGTGAGGCTTTCATGTATTATCATTCTCCTGAGGAAATGTGGTCCCAGCTATGGGTATTGCAGTGAAACTTCAGTTTGCCAGAACATAGGCTCCCCAGACTAGTGAAAGCCTTCATTCTCTAGGGAGAAATGGATACAAACAAGTTTGATCTGGCAAACAGCTATCCAGCTTTCCCCTACTGTTCTTAGAAGGAAGAAAATACTGTGGAATCATGGGTAGCCCAAAACAGGGTTTTAACTCTTCACTGGTGTTCTTATGATGGATCATGAAAGATCAGGGTGCTAGGATTGAGTTCAGCACAGAAAGATTCTTGAAAATGTGGATTATGACCACAATGAAGCACGTCATCATTTTGAAAACCTTTAGGCAATTGAAAAAGTTTATGGCAGCCTTTCAAAAGTACAGGTATTTTTTAGTTTAGAAGTTTTAAGTATAGGGTTTATATCCCATGGCAGTGGCCATTGTAAATTAACATTTTTTCCCAAATGTTTTATCTCTATATACTTTAATCATTTTGTTTTCTTTGGCGGCTTATCTTCATTTACCTTTGATGTCACAGAATATTTTTCACCCTTTTATCATATTTTCCAGATGACTGAATAAACATTAAAGAGATGCTGGGTATAGACAGAAATAATAAAAAATGTGTTTTAAAACATAGAAAAGAAATAGCACAGCAAAATAAACCAATTTAACAAATAGATCTTGTTTTATGTTTAAAAATCAAACAGGTATCTTGTTATTATAATAAGTGTGGGTGAGAGACTTCTCTGTGGGATCGCATGTTTCTATTTATTCTAAATCTTGACACATTTGTAGTCATCTCTTCTGGTCTACTGCATTATAAAAGGCAAATAAAGTTATACTTTCTAAGATACTTAGGATGCAAACTCCACAAAACCTAGAGACTACAACCTTGATAAAAGTAGATGGAATGTATATGAATCTATCTGAACATTACAGATAAAATAGTGTTTCTTTCATTAATTCTGAGCCATAACAGTATAGAAAAATCAAAGAGCATTTCATATTATTAAAAATCACTTTATTCGTATTGTAAATAAATAGAAACAGCTTATCGTTCTGGATTTTAGTTACTGGGAATCCACTTCAAGTTTGTGGGAGCACTTGAGAAAGAAATGTGTGGTAAGGGCGAGCCCCTGAGCAACTCACCCCATTCTTCACGGTAACCTGAGTTATAAAGCAAATACTCTTCTAACACTTTCGTTTTTTTCTTATCACTTAAGATTCTTTTTTACAAAGCCTTTAAGAAACTTTTTGTTCCCCAATATTTACCAATGTTACGCTAAGAGCTCATTAAGAACAAGCAATGTTTTTTTGTTTGTTATATTTCATCCTAATTTCATTTTTTTAAACCTCAAATATACATAATAAAATTTATTTAAAAGACAGACAAAAACTAAATTACCTAAGTTCCCCATCTCTTCCCCCCTCCCCACTTTGAGACAGGATCCAAGTCTGATTCCCAGCGCCCATGTCACATATTCACAATTGCCTGTAATTCCAGCTCCAGTGGATGCAATACCCCTGGCCTCTGTGGACACTTGCACTCATGTGCATATACCTATACACACACACACACACACACACACACACACACACACACCATGTACACACAATTAAAAACAATAAAAACAAATCATTTAAAAACATTTACATGACAAAAGAAAAAGGGTTTGCATTTCCTTGTGTGTGTGTGTGTGTGTGTGTGTGTGTGTGTGTGTGTGTGTCTGTACCTACATACGTATGTATGTGTAATTATACGTATATGTGAAGACCAGAGGTTGACATCAGGTGACTTCCTCTGTCACTGTCCATCTTGCCTTTTTTTTTTTCTCATGGTTTATTTTTTTTTATATTTAAAAATTTCCATCTCCTTCCCTCCTCCTCCCCCCTCCCTCCCCTCCTTCTCCCCTTTTATTAAGTTTTCAAGACCTATTATCCTATTCTTTTACAGTCAAAACCAACATCACAGATCTAGCAAAAGGAACCAAGGAATTCTGTGTTTCTCTTACCATGAATTATTCTCACTAATTGTCAAAACTAGTTGGTCAATGTATTTTTCCCATATGCCTACATATTAAACAAAGAGGTTTTAACATAAAGTAGAGTCAAGAAAAGTCTTGACAGTGGTTGAACTTTTTAGCTTTGACTATCCTTCCTGTATTTAAAAAAATGGGCACAGTTAAGCCCCTTAGAATAACAAGAATAATTATGGGAGGCTGGCATGTGCCATACCATGGGAAGACTAACTCTAATACAGAGTTTTCAGTTTTTTTGTCCTTCCTGTTGGCTACCAACATTCTATCTATGTATCTGTCTGTCTATCTATATCTATCTATCTATCTATCTATCTATCTATCTATCTATCTATCATCTATCTATCTATCTATCTATCTATCTATCTATCATTTATCTTTCCATCTATCCCCTATCTATCATATATGATCTATCTATCACCTATCTAGGACCTATAGGATCTATCCATCTATCTATCTATCTATCTATCTATCTATCTATCTATCTATCTATCTATCATTTATCTACATATATATCTAGCCACTCATCACTCATCTATCTACCATATCTCCTTACCTATCTAGTGTCTGGATATTCTATGTAGTGCATATATAAGATTGAGAATTAAATTACATCATCATGATTTTAAAGAAAAGAGTCCTACTGGGTAAGGAACAGACCTCCTGGAGATTCTACTTTAACAACCCATTCATTTGAGGGTGTGCATTAGTGAGCGCATGTCTGCTTGAGGTGAAGGTGAGATTTATGATTTAAACCAATGGCACAACACTTAAATAGCATGCATGAAGCTATGGGTTTGATATACAACAAGAAAAATTAAACAAGAGAGACAAAGAATGCAATTCCTTTAACTTTTCTCAGTAACTCTGCTCATGGGGCTTCTAAATATGTTTGTTTGTTTATTTTTTGTTTGTACTGGAGACAGATTTTCTCTGTATAACAGCTGTGACTGCCCTGAAATTCATTTTGTAAATCTGGCTGCCCTCAAACTTATAGAGATCAGCCTGTCTCTTCTTTCTGAATGCTAGGATTAAAGGCCTGCACCACTACCACCTGGCTGGGCTTCTAGTATCAAAAGAAGAAATTCTATTAGGAGTCATCAATAAACTTTATTGTGCAGACAAGCATCCAGAGTCAAGTCAGCTGAGGTGGTATTACCCTTTATAACCAAGCTTGTGCCATATTTTCACCTTCTTTGATGTTCTCTAATCTTTCCTTATTCCATCTTAAATTTAAACATTTTCCATTAAGAGAAACATAAATTAAATATAAATGACTATGCAGTACATAAATTTTAAAAAGAGGAAATGTGAAGGATATGCATAAGAACAATGGAAAATTATCAAATTTGCTTATTTTTCTATATTTAAAATTTCTTCATTCATGTAGAAAAGCAAGATAAAATAAAAAGAGTGATATGAGTCATAAATGTATATGTATATATTTGTCCACAGAACTATTGAATTATCAGTTACAATATCTTGACAACATCTTGATAGTCCTTTGAAAATATCACTTAAACTAAAGTTAAATCCACATATTCATAATTTTAAAATTACTTAGAATTATCACAGAAATATTGATGGAAATTTTGCCTTAGTCGTAAAAATGGCATTTAGATTGATTTCACTGAACATTATTTTTGCAAATCCATAATACAAAAATTACCAAGATTCTAAAGTCATCTCAGTGCTCAATACCATCACTGACATTTATCTAATCTTTGGGTCATAACTGTGGACTGACTCCTTTTTATGTAATTCTAGCTTGTGAGCTGTCCGTGTAGGTCATGCCCAGTTCTAACCACAGTATCCAAGGTCTATTAAGGCAAGTTGAGTTAATGCAGCATCAAATAAACAGCTGTCTCAATGTTTCTGGGCCGTGAACAAATGATATAGTCAGAGTTGACCTATCATGTGATGCCTGCCATCATAGTGGGTGCAGTTTAATGGGAAGAAATCACTATCTATTTGCATTTGGTTTATTATTTTCTGGAAAATCTTGGGTTAGTGTCTTATCTGAATTTTTTACTTGTAGTTAGGTATGAATGATTGACACTTTTGTCATTTTATTAATTATGTCTATAGGCTCCTAGCACCTCATGATCTCTCTGAGTATCCTTGCTGAATTTGAACTTAATTATATTTCGTGACACAATGCTTTAATATCACTACAGATGTACAATATCAAAATTATTTTACACCCGGACTCTAGGTCCTACAGGAAAACTAAAAGTCAACTTTTTTATGGAAAGAAGAGAAAGCTCATAAAAAAGAAGAATTAAGGAATTAACAGTTAAACTTTAATATGCTTGTGATAAGTAAATATTAGCTGCTTTTCCAGGGGGAAATAGAGAATGTCATAAAATGAAATAAATCCAGTAATAAAAGACAACATTATTCCTGAAAATTTTAAAATATATTTCTCCCTCTTCTATAGTCAAAATCTTCATTCATTGTCTATCAAAGTACCTACAGCAATGCGAAAAGCTCTGTGTTATTTTGTCATTTCCAACTGGGAGGTCAATTGTCCTCTCTCCTATCTTTTTAAGGTCTATTTAAGATTTCCATTTTAATTTCAGTATTATATTTCACTTTTATATTTGTGCCAACCAACATGCTTTTTACATAAACCAAATAAAAATGTAAAAAAATGTGTGTTCTGTTTTTTGTTGTTGTTTGTTTTGTTTTGTTTTTTCTTTGGCCTTCTAACTATCACCTGCTTTCTTAGCAATCTAATTACACGTTTTGTACTACAGAACCACGAGGTGGTATTCCTTCACAACAGTCTAGTGATTTTTTTCTGGTACCTGCATTTTGAAGACTTCAGTTACTATAAGAACACATCACACACACACACACACACACACACACACACACAAACACACACACAAAGAAAGAGAGAGAGAGAGAGAGAGAGAGAGAGAGAGAGAGAGAGAGAGAGAGAGAGAGAGAGAACTTAACATAAATATTTTCTTATATAGACTCTTAGGTCATGCTATTGAAATTTCACCTAAGTCATCAATATGTTGATATTTTAGATTCAAATGCTTTTACTTTTGAAAAATACATTTACTAATTCTTTTAAAGCTTCATACAAAGTGTTTTGAACATATTTATCCCAACATCTCTGGAACTATCCCCAACTTGGTACCCTCCAAATTCATGTCATTCTAATAAACATAATAACCTACTGATTTTAAGTTGTGCTATAGATATGTGTCTGAGTGTGGGATGATCCACTGCAGAGTGTTGAACTGCACACTTAAATAAAACTAACTCCCTCTACCCCAGAATTCATCAACTATCCATAGCTCCTCAGAGGTAAGAACTCATATACCCCTTTCTACTTTATGCCAGTATAGTTTTATTTTATTTTATGTGTATGGGTATTTTCCCTGAATGTTTGTCTATACACCATGCACATTCAGTGCCAATGGAGGCCAGGAGAGGATGGTTGATCACTGTGAACTGAACTGGGATTCTCTGCAAGATCAATGAGTGCCTTTTACCAAAAAGTCATCTCTCCAGCCTCTAGAACGTACATTTCCTGGTTTATTCATTTGTTTTAAAATTTTGTAACCTAGTTTCATACTCTTTTCCCATCCACAAATAATAGTTTTGTTTTCCCAAAGAATTTAAAACCTTGTTTTTTTCCTTCTAAACACAAAGAAAATAAACCTTTGCTAATTTAAAGAATATACAATAATGTCTGGCCAAGAGCTTGGATAAGGAGACAGAAAAGAGTGAATTGAGATCCTCCCCTTGCTTTTTACTAGAACTAGATCTACTCTCATGTTACACAACCTCTACAGTTAGTGTTACTGTGCCAAGTTAAAGTAGATAATGTATCTAAAACACTTAATTCAGGGCTTGTCATATATTCACAGTCTACTGTGTTTTAAATATACCCACTGATTGTTGTCGACTCCAAAAGCTGTTTCCCACAATCCTCTGGTATACATAAAATATTTCCTTAATAATAACAACAGAGTTAAGATAAAAGACAATGAGTATTAATATTATAGGATGCAACTAGGGTGATTTGTGAGGTTACCTGCTGTGCTACAATGACTTAAGAGAGATAATAACTGAAACAAAAGCTTAGTTTGATAAATATAGGAATTATAGAACCCAGAATGATAATACAGTAAAGAAAGCCTGGGTTAGACTATCATCTGATTTGAGGAGGCAGCCTGAACTAAACATTTATTTTCTACCTATTCTAGCTGTTCTGAAGTGAAAATGGCCTTGCCCATTCTAAATTATCCTAATGGGAAACACAGAACTAATATTCCTAAGTGTAAAATAGAAACCAAAACAATTCCTTTGAATTTTAATAATACATGAAAAGGTATATAGATGTTTTAGTATCACCCAGTCCCACAGCCATTCAGTCCCCCCAAAATACACAGAGGTTTATATTAATTTTAAACTGTTTGACCTATAGTTCAGGCTTATTACTAACTAGCTCTGACAACTTAAATTCACCTGTATTTCTTGTCTATATTTAGCCACATGGCTTGGTACCTTTCTCAGTAAGGCATTCTCATCTTGCTTCTGTGTCTGACTGTTAACTGACTATCTGCCTTTTCTCTTCCCAGAATTGTCCTATTATGGTTGCTTTACCTATACTTCCTGGTTGACTACTGGCTAATCAGTGTTTTATTAGACCAATATGTGTGACAATCTTTACACTATACAAGAATATTATCCAACAACATTTTCCCTTTTTTCTTTTCAAAACAAAGAACACTGAATGTAATCTCTTTTGTTTAGCTTTTTTCCTGATCCATTACAATTATTAACCAACACATTAACAAAGACAAATACCCATAATTCGTTTTTAGGAGTGTGGGCATAGTTTTCTAGACTATTTCTGCTGATTGGGAATGCTGTGAATCTTATGGGGAATAAAAGAAAATTTAGAATTATGGCCAAGTTGTAACTGGAGTATTCTGTGAGTTTGGGGCATCTCAACCAGCAGCCTGGTAGCTGTTCTGGATGAAGAACTCAGAAGAAAATGCAACAGAGGTACTCTGAGAATTAGAATTATCTGGACCATGTGCTCCTATTAGAAAATTTTCAGGGGGTCTTTATCATTCAAACCTGATTTTTCTTAACCCAGATTGAACCCACAGCCTCTCATTTCCTGTGGAAATAAAAGCAGAACCTCTTTCCCAAATTAGCATATCTTTTGACTTAAATTTGAAATCAAGATATTTTTAGAATATATAGGTTGGTTTAATCCAGGAACATTTATAATCAAATGTATTTTAGCAGCTCTTGCTCCTTCCTCAGCAATCAAAAAATTTAAAGACAACACAATAACATATTGCATATTTTCCATCATTATGTGGCTTCTTCTTCTTCTTCTTCTTCTTCTTCTTATTATTATTATTATTATTATTACTATTATTATTACAAATTTTAACCTCCTCCCCTCCTCCCATTTCTCTCCCCCTCCCCCAATTTCTCCTCCCTCTCCCTCTCCAGTTCAAAGAGCAGTGTGGGTTCCCTGCCCTGTGGGAAGTCCAAGGTCCTCCCCCCTCCATCCAGGTCTAGGAAGGTGAGGCTCCAAACAGACTAGGTTCCCACAAAGCCAGTACATGCAGTAGAATCAAAACCCAGTGCCATTGTCCTTGGCTTCTCAGTCAGCCCTCCTTGTCAGCCATGTTCAGAGAGTCCAGTTTGATCACATGCTCCATCAGTCCCAGTCCAGCTGGCCTTGGTGAGTTCCCATTAGATCAGCCCCACCGTCACAATGGGTGGACACACCCCTCGTCGCCCTGACTTCCTTGCTCATGTTCTCTCTCCTTCTGCTCCTCATTGGGACCTTGGGAGCTCAGTCCAGTGCTCCAATGTGGGTCTCTGTCTCTATCTCCATCCATCGCCAGATAAAGGTTATATGGTGATATGCAAGATATTCATCAGTGTGGCTATAGTATAGGGCCAGTTCAGGAGCCCTCTCCTCAGCTGCTCAAGCAAAAAGCTGGGGACATCTCCTTGGGCACCTGGGAACCCCTCTAGAGTCCAGTCTCTTGCCAACTCCCAAATGGCTCCCTTAATTAAGATATATACTTCCCTGCTCCCATATCCACTCTTCCTCCATCCCAACTGTCCCATTCCCCCAAGCTCTCCCCATCCTCCCCTTCTCACTTCTCTCTCCCCATCTCCCCTTATCCCCATCCCACCCCCACCACCAAGCTCTCAATTTTTGCCTGGCAATCTTGTCTACTTACAATATCCAGGAGGATAACTACATGTTTTTCTTTGGGTTCACCTTCCTATTTAGCTTCTCTAGGATCATGAATGTCCTTTATTTATGGCTAGAATCCACTAATGAATGAGTACATACCATATTCATCTTTTTGGGTCTGGATTACCTCACTCAGAGTAGTGTTTTCTATTTCCATCCATTTGCATGCAAAATTCAAGATGTCATTGTTTTTTTACTGCTAAGTAGTACTCTAATGTGTATATGGGCACAGAAGACCACTTCCTACATATAACCCCAGTAGCACAGACAATAAGGGCAACATTAAATAAAAGGGACCTCCTAAAACTTCTGTAAAGCAAAGGACACTGTTATTAAGACAAAAAGGCAACCTACTGACTGGGAGAAGATCTTCACCAACCCCGTAACAGACAAAGGTCTGATCTCCAAAATATACAAAGAACTCAAGAAACTAGACTTTAAAATGCTAATTATCCCAATTAAAAAATGGGGTACTAATCTGAACAGAGAATTCTCAACTGAAAAAGTTCAAATGGCCAACAGACACTTAAGGTCATGCTCAACCTCCTTAGCAATAAGAAAAATTCAAATCAAAACAACTTTGAGATACCATCTTACACCTGTCAGAATAGCTAAAACCAAAAACACCAATGATAGCCTTTGCTGGAGAGGATGTGGAGTAAGGGGAACACTCATCCATTGCTGGTGGGAATGCAAATTTGTGCAACCACTTTGGAAATCAGTGTGGTGGTTTCTCAGGAAATTCGGGATCAACCTACCCAAGAATCCAGCAATACCACTCCTGTGAATATACCCAAGAGATGCCCTATCATACTACAAAAGCATTTGTTCAACTATATTTATAGCAGCATTATTTGTAATAGAAAGAACCTGGAAACAACCTAGAAGCCCCTCAATGGAAGAATGGATAAAGAAAGTGTGGAATTTATATGTCTTTTTAAACTCCATTTCTTTTAGTTATTTTTTTTTTTATTTTTGGTTTTGAGAGTCAGGGATTTTCTGTATATCTTTGGCTGTAACAGAACTCACTCTGTAGACCAGTCTGGCTTCAAACTCACAGAGATCTGCTTACCTCTCTCTCCCACATGCTGGAATTAAAGGTGAGCACCATCATTCCTGAAAACTCTATTCCTTTTTTAAAGGACTTTCTCTATCTCTTTTCTTTTCTTTACCAAGTTTACACATATTTTTAAACACACTGTAAACTGATTAGAGGTATTTTTCCCATCTGAATCTGTCTTTACTGTATATCTTTATCTTTTTCTGAGAACATGAGTCTTTAATCTGCTAAGCTATATGGTTAGGCTTAAAGCAGTATCTTTGATAGCTGACACAGCCCCATTTCTTGGCTTCCTAAGTGTCATGATGGAGGTACAGACAGAAGCCATTTTTATTGCCACATTCTGTGTTGTTTCTAGTTCCATGCCATACAAAGAAGCATGCCTCTGGCTGCTCATAAGCATCATTTAAGTGTTTGGTGGCAGGGCCTCTTAAAAGATCCATGCAGTTTTTGCTGCTAATGCTGAGTCAGGGAGCCTTTCTTAAAGGAGCCTGCCTCTGCTCACTGCCAGCAAACAGAGCCTACCAGAATTAAGATGATTATCAAGAAGCTGCACTTGACTCTATTCTTGTCTGTCTAGAATCTGTTTTTTTTTTTAAAAAAAATATTTTGTAGGCTTTACATGGAGATTCTTGCCAAACATTTGGGAGCCATTTGG
The DNA here is from genome assembly GCF_903992535.2 of Arvicola amphibius. Classification (NCBI taxonomy): domain Eukaryota; kingdom Metazoa; phylum Chordata; class Mammalia; order Rodentia; family Cricetidae; genus Arvicola; species Arvicola amphibius. The sequence goes on from NC_052056.1 coordinate 42,761,952, forward strand.
AGACAGAAGCTTCTGTCTCACACAATCCCACAGCCATTTAGTCCCAAATAAACATACAGAGGCTTATATTAATTATAAATAAACTGTTTGGCTTATTACTAACTACCTCTTACAACTTAAATTTACCCATAATTCTTGTCTCTGCTTAGCCACAATGTTTGGTACATTTTTTAGTAAGGCATTCTTATCTTGCTTCCTCTTCATCAGGCTTGTGACTGACTCTCCGCCTTTCCTCTTCCAAGAATTCCCCTAGTCTGGTTGCTCCACCTCTACCTCCTTTCTGGCTACTGGCCAATCAGCATTTTATTTAGCTAGAATGAGTGACAAATTGTTGACAGAGATTTCTGTCCCAACTGGTCCTGCAACTGTTAAGTCCCAAAGAAACACACAGAGGTCTACATTAATCATAAACTGGCTTGTTAGCTCAGATCTCTTATTAACTCTTACATACTACATTATCCCATTATTCTTGTCTGTGTTAGCCACATGGCTTGGTACCTTTTATCAGTGAGGCATTCTCATCTTGCATCCTCTGTGTCTGGGAGACAACTACAAACTGAACCTTTCCTTTCCCCAGAATACTCCTGTTCTGGTCACGCTGCCTGTACTTCCTGCCTGGCTACTAGCCAATCAGTGTTTTATTAACCCAATACAACTGATGAAATCTTTACAGGGTACATGATCATTGTCCCACAGCACCAAATCTTTACAGTGTGCAACAGCATTATCCCACAGAACAAAAACCTACTACATCAACTTTTGTGATTATTTTCATTTGTATATAAGTAAATTGCAGAAAATTATCATTCAAGGTAAGCAGTAAAATTTGCCAAATTACCCTCTCACATTAGAAAAGCTTAGGTCAAATTCTAAACTCTGTCACATAGCAGCAATACAACCCTCAGCGCTAATAAGGAAACTTGAGTGTCTCCCCAGGAAATACCGGTGGTGCATATAGCATTTCCCTTGCAGGGATTTTGCTTAATGGTATTTTGGAAAGTCCAGGTGTGAATATGGAAATGAGTGACATAGTACACGGCATGTTGGACTTACTCAGCAAGACTAGACATAATTCCCTCCATGCTGATAAGGCCATGTGTTTGCTGTACAATATAGCATTGTTACATGGCAGACTTTCCAAGCACACAACAGAACATACATGTCGTGAGATTCTAGACTGTCAGCTGCTTGTCTACTCAGTCACCCCTTACTAATTCATTTTCTACTCACATTAATGGACCACATTCTTTCTTCAGCATGCTTTGTTCAATGTAAATCTTAATGTTTTTAGAAGATAGTTGTAAACATAAAAAAAATTATTTTGAAAATTTCCTAACTTCCAATCACAACTTTTGTCTTTGACTACTATGCTTTTTTTATGTACATTCTATATTTAAGCTCATGATTTTTGGAACTTTAGATAAAATAGACTTGTCAATAAATATTTCTACTTTTTACAATTATTATGAAATAAATCCAATAAGGCCAGTAGGCTGGAACACTCTTTTCACCCAGCTTTTGGGAGTCAGAGGCAGGCAGATATTTGTGAGTTTGAGGTCAGACTGCCATACTTACAAAGAGATGTCTATACTATCCAGTGTTGCATAGTTGATACTCTGTCTCAAGCAACAACAACAACAACAACAAAAGCGTATGTGTTCCAGTTAGAAAGTTATGTGTAATCTCTGAGGGTTTGTTAAAACAAAATAACAGACACTCTGCTTCTAATAATTTAACACAATAGCCATTTATTTCCTGTCTGGGTAGGTAGTCAGGTCAACAGCAAACATAGCAATCAAACAAACAAAAAAGAAAACAAAAGAGAATAACAGCAGCAACAACAACAACAACAACAAAAACTTACTGCAAATGGGTTCAATGGAATTCCAGCTCCTTCTATCTACTTGGTCTAAAATCCCATTCAGATATGTCATCATGCTTTCCAGACAGAGAAAGACAGAACCAGTCATGGATAAGACACACTACAGTCTTAGTAGTAAGCTGTAGAAGTAATCCTAATCATGTGACAGGCAAAACACAGTCACAGAGACATGCCTAGTTACAGCAGGAGGGATCTGGTTACAGGCCTGTTACTGAAAAAGAGAATTTGATAGAATTCAGTAGCTAATAAAAGAACCCTAATATTACACAAAAAGGGAAGCTATATTTCAACTTTATCTCAGTTTATACTAAGACAACAACTTGCCAGTCTATTGATACTTATACTTACTACTTTGCTAAATACTCCCTTAGGAAACAGTCATTTACACTTTCCCTGCTCCCGAATGTATAATTTGTTATTTGGGAGTGTGGGTGGCATTAGTTGTAGAAATGGGTGATATTTATTAATGTAATTTTAAATAACAGACCCAAGTCAGTTCAGCACCAGCACGGTATTCAATTAAAATCACATTATTAAAATAAAAATTAATGTTCTGTTGCTGAACTGCTTGGCTGAATGTGCCAATTAAAAGTTTTCTTATCTTCCCAACCTCACCAATCTCTGGGAGAGAGAAGGCACAAATGCACAAATGCACAGTGTAGCTTTCTCACCAAACAAACTGAGTCCAAAGCAAACATGGTCTCTAACACACTGTACTCGTCCAATGACCTGTGGGTTTTTCTTTTTAACATTTACTTAGTTGTTTGTTTGTTTGCTTGCTTTTGTTTTTATCAATCTTCTCCTACCAATCCATTTCCCAACCTTTCCTCTTACCGCCCAGCTCCAGCTCCTCTTCTTTTTCTCTTCAGAAAAGGGTAGGCCTCCCACAGATACCAACTAGTTATGGTATATCCAACTTGCAGTGAGACTAGGCACCTTTTCTCCTACCAAGGCAATATGAGGAAGTTCAGTAGGAGGAAACAGTCCCAGAAGCAGGTAAAATAGTCAGAAACAGGCCCTGCTCCAACTGTCTGGTTGTTTGAGGCTTGCAATGTGACCAATAAAATTACAGGGACTTCAATCAAATTATTAAAGCAAGCTTTAACTTCTTAAACTTCAAACTTGTTTTTCAAATTTTATCAATCTTCATATTTATTTTTTCTGGTCTTAAAATCATTTAAGAAGTCATCAGCAATACTGAAATGATATGGGTAAAGTGTAGTGTAACCAGTGTCAGGATAGATTTTCTGATTTTGAATTCAGTTTTGTTGTTCAAGTAAGTAGTCAGTGATCCAAGGATCCAGTTCATTTGTAAGCCTTAGACCACAGATGGGAAGGATGAATTTGCGCACCCACTTTCCATGTTCAACCCATTTCCAAGAATAAGTATTTCCCATTTATCTTTTGTTATCTAGTCTTTATAATTGCACTATATCATCTCTTCATCTTTCTTATAATCTATCAGTGAATATGCACCAGGCTTCATCCATGGCCAGCTGCTTGCTTTTTCTTTCTGATCTCTTTATGGACATATTTTAAATAGTCAGCAACATATTCTCCAGTATGATGTGGCTCCCATGATCTATTTCCCCACAGTCTTCTAAGTTTTCAGGAACTTAACTCTCCTCTCATAAGGTGGAAGTCTTCAGGCTTTTCTGTAAATTTAAGTGATTAAACATTGTTTAATTAAACTGTTTTTCTAGCTCTCTGCATGGCACTGGGTAAAACTCTGAAGACCATAGCAATTGGTGTCAATCAGAAACTAGCTTTTAGTTGTGTGCACTTGGCATGTGCTGATGTATAGATATTTTGACAAGTGCACTACAGCCTTATGTCCCTTCTTCTAAAAGAACTCAGTGTCCAAATGGAAATGGCCGAAATGCTAGTCGTTTGAAGTGTTTTAAAAAATGCAGCAAGTGCGGTTATCATTAACCTCATTTTTTTAGTTAATCCTCTTTGATATGCCTGTTTGATGAAGTGACGAGGGTTGAAAAGTTGGATATTAATAATGGAAATTTGCAGAAGCAAGCAGCTATTAAGAATGGCCTTTTGTGATAGCAGGCTTAAAAAGCATAAAACTCTTTCTGGCAAGAGTCAATGCTATTACTTGCAAGCATATACATTTTGTAGCTGTTACCAACATATGCATGTCACTCAACACATACATGTCACTCACAAAGAAATAGCCACATCATCGAGTTCCAATTAAAAACTAATTGAAGAAGACAAAGATGAAGAGTTTTTGTGAGTAATCTTAAGGTCAAATTGTGAAGTCTCTTTGTTCTTCTATACTTCAAAAATTGTCTAGATTTGTAATAGATGATGCTTTGAACCACCACCACCACAGTCTGGAAAACATAGTCCCTCATTTGTGGAAATCCTTGCACCTACTACAGAAGTACGGTCTCACAAAGGGTGAGGGCACACTTGGGTGGTGACTGCAAATTATCAGCAAGAAACAAGCTAATTTTTTTCTTACTCCTAAAATGGTAGCCATGGCTAATTAGTCACTTCACATGAAGCCCACTTTATGTCAAATGTACAGAAGTAACACACTGATATTAATGAGTCTCACCTCATAATTCCCCATTATCTCTTTAATGATGCGATTACAAGGGCAAGTTGCTTAAAGGCAGTTCACGCTGAAGTTCTTACCCACTCATTTCAAGGAGTAGGAGTCTTGTTATAAGATGCTCTGAATCCAAAAGAGGCCACCAGGACATCTTGATCAGTGTCTTTACCACCTGGAACTTCTATAATTCCCAACCTTATGCAACCTTGATGTATTGGACACCATAGCTGAGTCCTCTGAGAGCCCAGGCTAGTCATATAGAAAGCAGTGTGACTGAGTACACTTGAAAAGAAGGAAATATCATCAAATCCTTCCACATAACAGAAATCATGTGGGTTCACATCAGGTGCATTAGATGTTCCTCTTTGACCTCCAGAAAAAAAAGTGTAGAAATGCAGCTCATCATCTTCTCTTTGAGTTACCATGTAATTCCATCACCACTTTATGGTACCCATCTAGCTCATTATAGGGCATCCACAGCAGAATCGTGATGACAAAACTGACCCCAAAAAACAATGAGTTCTTTGCAGCATTTGGCAGTTGTCACCATGACTATATTGAAGTAGCACTTTGTCCTTTTACATCCCAACAACTTTCAAAGGTTAAGAAGAGAGGGAGAAGGGCTTAGAAAGTATTTTAAAAGGATGTTTTATGTTTTTCAACAAAATTATACCAATTTGCTGTATTCTCTCATCCAAAGGGAAATTTAATCGATATTTTTTAATTAAAGAGAAGGAAGGAAGGAAAATAATTTTAAAGGCAAAACTTTCTTTTAGTAGGAGAAAATAAAAGCATCATCTCTAAAGTTAATGTATAAAAATTAGAAATTAAAAATCAAAGGGTATAGGTAGATATTGATCAAAGTTTCTGTCCTGCCTGGTCCTGCAGTCATTCATTCTCAAAGAACCACACGTAAGTCTACATCAATTATAAACTATTTGGCCAACTACATCAGGCTCTTCTTATTAACTAATTGTTGTAACTATTATTAGCCCATAATTCTTGTTTATGTTGGCCACATGGCTTGGTACCATTTTTTGGTGAGGCAGTCATATCTCGCTTCCTCTGCAGCTGGGTCATGACTGCAGACTGATCTTCCCTCTTCGCAGAATTCTCCTGTTCTCATTTCCCTGCCTGGTTGCCTGCCTATACTTCCTGCCTGGCTACTGGCCAATCAGAATTTTATTAAAACTAACACAAGTGACAGGATAAATGACCATTGTCCCACCACAGGTAGAGGTAGTAGAAGTGGGTAAATAGAAAATGAAGACTGGGATAGATTTGAGCAACTTTTGAAACTCTATCTTTTCTATATTGTACCCCAGCTCTATTATTTGCTATATTACTATAAGAAAATGCTTCAGATTTCAACAGACCAAATTCGAGCTTCCTCTTTATTCACCTGCAAGGTGTTACTAAAATTATTCATGACAAACAACAAAGAACTAGCATATGGATCTGAATTTTGAGGCAATGAGTAACTTAGAGTAAAACCCAGCAATGCCTTTTATCTCAGAAATACTAATTGTTTTATTCACAGTTGCCTTAGTCTTTGTTAAATTGATTTGAAGTTAGTCTGCAATGCACTTTGGGAGATTTTGACATTTGCTGTCAGAGATTTAAGTTGTCACTGTGACAGGGACATGAAAAGTTGGCAACACAGACAGAAATAGGTAGTGGCTTTTAAGCCTTTGTGTCAAAAGAAACCAGGCTAATGATACTGAAAAATAAGGGGTGTATGAAGAGGATTAGAAGAAAGGGGCATATAGCATGTGTAGGCAAGGGCACTGCTAGAAAACCATGAATGGTTGAGGCAGTCCCTACAGGACACAGATGTCTCGGGTGAATAGAAAATGAAATATCCAGAAGTTCTACAGAATAAAACAATAGGATTATAATGATTTTTAAAAGTTTGATGCATTCCATACTGAGATGATTGGCCACAATTTAGAATTACCTTGAAGTATATAAGGGGATCCTCTTTTAGTTTATCAAGGAGTGCTTTGTGATTTCTTTCTACTAAGTGGCAGGGAATTACTTAAACTTTTTCACAGACTGTATTCAGTAGATGAACTCTTCAGTTGGTATTCAAGCCTTTTCAGTCTCAAAGGAGAAGAAAGAAAGTAAGGGTATATTCTGAAATGGAAAGTTTTAAGAAGAATATGAAAATAAGGAGGTAATTGTTTCCAACAAGCAGGTTTCCATAGGGAAGAGCCAAGCCCTTTAGCGGTCTGGTACAACTGGTCCCTCTATCCAAAACAGTTTTAATTGAGGACGTTTGTTAATGTTATGACCCTTCCATCAAATTTGATTTACTATTTTGTGTGGTATTTTATTACCAGTACTCACTAGATTTAGAACTATAATCTATACTTTCCTTAGCTTTCTCTTTTAGATGGAGCAGCGGGGCTGCGTCCCACCACCCTGCTAGCTTTACACCCAAAATAATTACACAGAAACTGTATTCTTTTAAACACTGCCTGGCCCATTAGTTTCAGCCTCTTATTGGTTAATTCTCACATCTTCCTTTAACCCATATTTAGTAATCCGTGTAGCACCACGAGGTGGTTGCTTACCAGGAGAGATCTTAACCTGTGTCCTTCTCAGAGAGGAGAGGCATAGCAACTGCCTATGGCGACTGCCTGAAGCATATGCCTCACTGCCTTCTACCCAGCATTCTGTTCCGTTTACTCCACCTACCTAATTTTCTGTCCTATTTTCTCTTCTGTAAAATGCAGACGACGCTAACAGCAATCTCTTAGAATTCTGTAAATTAAAGGAGTTATAAACTTGAAGTTTAAGAATAATGAAAACTTCTTAAAGAATAGTAGCATATATTTATAGCAAAAATAACCATTTCTTATATGAATTAAATTATCTCAAAATATTCTAACCCTCTTATCAATTTGGTATGTGTATTTGGATGCGTGTGTCTCCTATGAGCATATATGGGGGATCTAGGTGTGATATGTACATACACATCATTGTTTATAGTAGATTTTATGAATATAGTGAAAATATTTTGTTACTGTTGTTGTTTCCTTTGTCTGTTTGTTGGATACAGGGTCTCATTAAGTATCTCTTGTTGACTTATAAATCACTATATAGGCTAGACTGTCCTTCAACTTGCAAATATACACCTACTTCTGCATCCTGAGTGTTGGGGTTTTGGCCTCAGTGAACACATTCTAAATATGTGCTAATGAACTACACATAATGTCTTGACCTTTTGGGAAGAGGTGTAAAGGACTAAACAGAAGAAAAGTTATACCTATATGCTGATGGAGGAAAGAACTGCTGACAAATGAGTTGTAAACCACATAGACAGAAATTGGATGGATACAAAGGAAGGATGAGAAGAAAAGATTATAGTTTCCAACAGAAAGAGTATACCCTGGGGTTTAGGAAGGGCTTAGTGTGTGATCCCTTGGTATGTAGAGTTTGCGTTTATTTTCTCTAAGCAAAAGGTGTTTAAGCAATTTGAGAGAAAAGCAAAATTCAAAAATCCAACAAAAGCAAGTTATGTATTATGTTTCTCTGCAGACCTCATAAAAGAGCAATTTACTCTTGCATGTTCTCTAAATGTTTACAAGAGAGAATGCTTTATGGGCATTCGGGTTTTACACTCCCCTTCCCGACTCTGACTTTTAAGTAATTCACTTGAAAACAAAATCTTGCTAAACTTGAAAAACTAAAAAGATCTTTCTACAGCTGGATAGCCATTTTGGGTTCAGTTTGGACTTATTTGAAGCTTTGAGTTTGTCCTCCTGGCTTGAAATTAACATAGTAATTGAAAAAGCCTTTAAAAAGGCAATCAGATTTCAAATAAAAGCAACAATGGTCAGACCTAGGTTTCTTCCAAATCCAATAAGCCTGTAGAGTCTTGGCTTACCTCACAGAAAATGGGCTGTGGGAATACCTTGGAGCATCAAGTAACAAGTCAGATTAAGCCAAAGATCCAGGCTTGTTTTCTCTCAAGTTTACAGTCTCATAATAAATATATGTTGTCATCTTTAGTGTATAAGAAGAGCAAAATTTCCAAGAGACATAAAAATAGAAGGCTATGAAATTGATAACTTTATTTTACCCCAAAAATGTTTTAAAAAGAAATGTGTTACTTCAGTTGCCAGAATTACTTATATAGAAATGTAAATAAGGGATTATTTTTTACTCTGAAAAACGATGAGTGTTTTGTTACTATAATACACATCACCAAGACTTTGTATCCCCTTGTCTCCCATTGAATCAGTATAGTATTTTTGTCTGAAGTTCACTAGTCCAAAATGGTAGATTGGCAGTTTTTTTTGAGAATAAAGGATAAAGTGTATTTGAGGGCTAAGGTGAGGACCCAGAAAAGTTTGTTATTGATTATTCTAATTTTATGAGAATAAAATCATTTTTATCTCTATATGTGTAGCTGCTGACATAGTTCTGGTACTTGGCAAATCCTCAATAAACTCATACATGCTTAAATTAAGGTATAATTTACATATAATAACATGTGGATAAGAAATAGGTTTCTAGTTTCCGTTTTCTACACATGTAGTGTGGGAAGTCCTTCTATATATGTGTTGCTTTTTATTGGTTAACGAATAAAGAATCTGCCTTGGCCAGTGATAGGGAGGAGTAGAGCTAGGTGGTGAAAACTAAACTGAATTCTGGGAGAAAAAGGCAGAGTCAGGAGGAGCCATGTAGGCCTGCCAGAGATAGATGCTGGATGAAATTTTGCTGGTAAGCCACAACCACATGGCAATACACAGATTAATATAAATGGGTTAAATTAATATGTAAGAACTAGCCAATAAGAAGCTAGGGGTTTAAATAATACAGTTTCTGTGTATTTATTTGGAACTGAACAGCCAGGAACAAACAAGCAGTCTCCTACAACATACATGGATATCTATTTTTCAGTACATTTATTAAAAAAAAAACTAATTTCTTGATTCCACATGCTTTGCATCTTGTTTATAGTCAGTTAGCTGTTGGTATATTGGTATGTCCCTAGACTGTGTGCTGTATTTCACTGTTCTCTATTTTACTTACACCAACACTGGAAATCATTGATCCAATTGTATCATTCACATCCACGTACAGTCATTCAGTTCTTGACCACTAGTCAGTAATTCAGCCCGAAGAAAAACCTGAAAGGTATGGATTGCCTTTTTTCTAAATAGAATCTCCTGATTGACACTTGGCAGGCACAGCAGCTTTGGGACAAAGCTAGACTGGGATGAAATAGTGACAGCTCACCAATAGGAGACTTGCAGTAAGTCTTTACTTGGAAGGCTGTCTTATACAGAAACTGTGGAAGAGACCACAAGTCAACACCAATGAGAACCTTGCTTGAATTTTAGTAACGATAAGCACAAATAAAACCAATTGAAGAAATAAGCAATAGTAACCCATCATTTTATATCTTAGAAAGTATTCCTTATGAATGCATTATTTGTGTGTATGTTCATGAGCATGCATGTGTGTGTGTTATTGAAATTTTTTAACTTTATTAAATTTAGCTCATTAATAGTTAATGTAGTTGTTCACATATTTTGAGCTTTGTTGCCTGTTTTTCACCTTGAGTTCTGATTACTACGTCTTGTTGGTTTCTATGATCTTATTTTCTTTTAACATTAACATGTGCTTTCATGTTGTACTTCCTCAGTTTTTCTAAAGAAGTTCTTTCCATGCAGTATTTCCTTAATGATAGAATTAGTCTATATCTGTCTAAGCCAGTACGCTATTTTCCTTTAGAACTAATTGAAATTTTAATATTAATATAAGTTTAACTAATTTTCATTTTAATTTAAGTGGTGTCATATGGCTAATAACCACCCAATGCATAGTTCAAATTAGGAGATTACATTAGTCTCAAATCCAATTCAGTCGCTATTCTTGTTTGACAAAATACCATGACCAAAAGCAACTTAACAAAAAAAGAATTTGCGTTCTTCATTGTGGTTCCAGAGGAATAGATCCTATCATGGTGGGGAAGACATAAAACAGGAACAGAAACAGAAGACTGGCTGAACACATTTTTGCAAAGCACTCAGCAACATATGTGTATGTGGGATATACCTTAGCCAAATTACATTTGGCCACTGGATTCCAAATGATCATAGCCATACAGAATGCTTTTCTTGCCCTAAAATTCCATTTGGCTTTGCTTATGCAACTCTTACTCTCAGGTTTCCTTTTTTGCTGTTTGCCATTTAGGAACTGCGTTTAACATTCAGGATAGACTCAGACAGTATTTGGCAGTATGAATGTTTGCTCTGTGCTTGGATGCTCAAAACCGAATCACTCTTAGTGCCACATATGCAGCACTTAGATGTTGATTTCTTTTGTTCATGGTGGAGTTTCTTCTTTTCCTGCCAACTCACCAATGACAAACTTTTGAGTCTTCTCACCTATAAAGTGTGACCCTGTACTAAGTTTATTGAAAGGTCATTCCTTTAGAATGTCTCTGTTTTGATAGGTTCAAAGGAACCTGATATTGTGTCTCCCTAGATTTGTTTTCTTTATGGTATAAAGAGTTGTATACTTTTAAAACTTCATTGTTTCATAATTAGATTGGGCTATAATTCATTATTCAATATACGCCTACAATGGAATGGAAGAAAGCAGGAAATTTTATTTTATTTTGAGACAGGGTTTCTCTGTGTAGCCTCGGTGCCCTGTAACTTGCTGTATAGATCAGGCTGACCTCAAACTCATAGTGATCCAACTTCCTTTACTTCCCGAGTGCTGGGATTAAAGGTATCCACCACCAATGCCAGACTGAATGCTTTCAAATCGAAAATCTGTCCAGAATTTGCTCCTTGGTGTATCCTTGGGCAAGTTTTACTTTTAGTTTCCATGTTTCCTTAATTATGACAGGGTGAAAATACGACCATAAGATCTGTGAGGAGGCACAGCACATAGAGACCTCTCCATTTTGCCCTTCGTTAAGCAGCACTGGCTGACTGAATGGTTATGGCTTGTTAGGCACTCTAAAAGTAAAAGAAAGGAACCTCTTCAAAAACCATTTTAGTCTTAGTTTTCTTTCTCTTCATGTTTGTCTCCAAAGTCTTCCTTCTCCAGTGTTTGAATAATTCTTACTCCTGCTGTAGTAGCTATTTGCTCTTCCATTTTTGCTCCTTTCCTCGTGTACCTGAGATTAAATGAATAATTATACTAAGAACTGGTATTAAATAATTTATACATTAAAGAGAAAAATTCATGCATTTTCAAACTAGTCTAACATCAAAACTGTAGATAAATGTTAGATGTTGAACAGGGAACCCTAGACAAAGACCTAGAGGCAACCGAGAAATGAGGAAAGTGGGTCAAACAGTCTTCCCCAGGAAAGAGCACACAAATTTGTTATCCAATACCATATGGCCAGCCCTGAAAACATATACATGCAAATAACACTATATAAACTAAGCAGGCATTTATATACTTAGGAGTGTGTTGGGGGGGGGCAGGGGTACACGGAAAATTTTGGAGTATGGAAAAGGAAGGTGAAATGATGTAATTATATTATAATTTTAAAATGTTTTAAAAATGAATGGATGTATCAAAGAATTACCTGTGTAACTATCTTTATAATTAAAAGTGACTAATACAGCCTCCAAACAGCTACTAAGTAAAAATTTAGAACCGAAAGAATTGTGGTCTCTAAACTTTTAGAACCCTAAGCCTGATAAAGTCTGCTTATTTAGGTTTTTCTTTCATGATATGTTGGCTCTTTCCAGTAATGAAAAAATGTAACTAATGGTACTGGGAGAACAGCTCCATGGTCAAATGCTTTTTCAGCAAGCAGGAGGCCATGGCTTGACTCACTGTTTTCTAACACCTTCCCTCAAAATACTGATAGCAAGGTTAGTGTCTTCAGTACTCCTGGGGGGGGTGTGAAACCACTCCATTCCTCTCTCTTTTTTATTCTTCTTTAACAGATTTGTAATGACTTGAATGACAATGCCCCCCACCCCTCCCACACACACAATTTCAGGCCTTTGAACACTTGGTCCCAGTTGGTGACCATGTTTAGGGAGCTTTAGCTGATAATCTTCTTGGAAGTAAATCACCAGGGTTGGGTTTTGAGAGTTAAAATCTTACCACCACTCAGTTTGCTCATTCTGCTTTTGTGCTTATGGTTCAAGGTGTGATCTGTCAGCTTTCCTGTTGCCACACATACGAATGCCTGGCATGCTGCCCTGACACTATAGACGCTCACACTCTGAACCCATAAGTCAAAATAAACTTTCTTGTATACGTCGTTTGGGTCATAGCATCTTATTGCAGCAACAGAAAAGTAACATGCAGCCTCCAAGTAGTTCAGCTAGTTTTCATTCCCATTCTTATTCTCTATCCATAAATAATTGTAATTTTAACAATTCAGTTGAACTCTCACAGCCAACACAATCATTTGAGATAGATAGATGAGCCGGGCGGTAGTGGCGCATGCCTTTAATCCCAGCACTCGGGAGGCAGAGGCAGGAGGATCTCTGTGAGTTCGAGGCCAGCCTGGTCTACAAGAGCTAGTTCCAGGACAGGCTCTAAAAAAGCTGCAGAGAAACCCTGTCTCAAAAAACCAAAAAAAGAGATAGATAGATGATAGATAGATAGATAGATAGATAGATAGATAGATAGATAGATAGATGATAGATAGATAGATGATAGATAGATAGATGATAGATAGATAGATGATAGATAGATAGATGATAGATAGATAGATAGATGATAGATCGATAGATAGATAGATAGATAGATAGATAGATAGATAGATAGATAGATAGATAGATATAGATAGATAGATAGATATAGACAGCAACTGATTTTACTGACAATAGTACACTTGTTCTGATGTACTTTCAATCCCTATGACTCCTGGTTCAGGCGGGTAGTTTTAGTCAGGGGGCTTTTCCAATACAAACAATCTCTTACATCTGAGTCTGGCTCCTTTCCTAATGAACTTTACAAGAAACAAGTGTTTAGGGGAGAGAGTATGTTCATTTTCAGAAGGAGAAATTGAAAATGGGCAACCTATACTCCCTTCCATCTGTTCGGGTACTTTTCTCTAGGTGAGGGACCAGTGTCGGTCACAGGAACTGCTCCACCTACCCTACTAATGGATTGTTTCCTCTTTGCCTTGTTTTCAAGGTTGATGATCTCTGAGCCAGCCAGGCTGGCAGGCAGCTGCAGAGGACAGCAGCAGAACTCTTGAATCCTGCAGATAATTGCCAAAGGCAGCTGAGTTCAGAAGCCCCACCTGTTAACGAGCTGCCAATTATTTATATGCTTATAAATCACCTTTTAAACACTAACAAGCACTAATAAGCCCTGGCTGCTTGTTACCATGGTAACTGACCATGTCCCAAAAAACGCAATGAGACTACTGACATACGGACTCCGGGTCAATGGTCTAGTATCTCCTGGCACTGACAATTTTACTTTGGCACATGAAACCGTTCTGTCTAACTATAACCTAAAATCTCATAAAAAACCGACACAGAGCATGATGTAATGCCTGCTTTTCACCCTGCAGCCTGGGAGTCTACAGGGAACAGAATTGTGTCCAACTCCCCATGAGCTATGGGAACAGGCTGCCCTAACTTGTTAAGTGGCAGTTCCTATGTGCAGCCACACAGCTGGTCTACCCAGGCCACCTGCTGTCAGATATTTTATTCCCCAAAGCTTCCTGGGCTGCTAAGCTCCAGTGGTCTGAAGAGGTTTTTCCTAATACATTCAGTTTGCTGTTGCAAATAGATATGATGATAAGCCACTTGTAGGATGTGCAATAATATTTAGTGAGATGCAAGTAATGGTTTCAGATGAAAAAGAACATATTTTTGCTCCTAGCAAACTGAAGGCATTTTCTCTCTTCTTTTAAAAGCTCAGTGAGAAAGCAACCACCCATGACCCAAAAACTCTTTTTATAGTAGAGAAAGAAAACTACCTTCTGGCTTCAACTGGTTTTGCAAACTAGACACAAAGAAGCTCACCATAAGTGGGAATGCGTGAGAGATGGCAGCTCAAAGATGCTCATGGAGACAGAGCCTTAGTGAGCAATGACCTAGTATTGCAACAGAGGAAAGTGATTGGGTCATTTTGTCATGGCTGACCCAGAAAGGGCTTTTGCCATGCCTTCTGAAAGGCTCTAGTTTCCAATAGAAAATTGAATTGTTCATTCCACAAAGTTCTTTATGCGTCAACATATATTCCAGTTGATGTCTCTAATCTCCCAACATGCCTACTCTTGGATGAGAAATTATCAGCTTTATTACAGAAGCGACTGGGTCAGAATTTTATTATTATCATTATCATTAATGTGTCTTATCTAAGATAGGGGAGAAAGGAATGATAATCTTTAAAATATTTACACTTCAATGAAAATCATGTTTTATATACATGTAAATAGTCTACATCTATTGTTTATCATTTACATATAATTCATTCATCATCTTTATTTATATTATCTATCCATTACCTACTATGTATGTACATACACAGATATAGGAACATGCTTTCTGCAGTTATAAATGTATACTTTAGTTAGAGAATGTGTCCTCTTTCCTGCCACTATCATTTTCTATTGAGAACACTAATGACTTCATAGTGGACGTCAGACCTTCTTTTTTTTTTTGTTGTTTTGTTTTGTTTTGTTTTTTCGAGACAGGGTTTCTCTGTAGCTTTGGAGCCTGTCCTGGAACTAGCTCTTGTAGACCAGGCTGGTCTCGAACTCACAGAGATCCGCCTGCCTCTGCCTCCCGAGTGCTGGGATTAAAGGCGTGCGCCACCACCGCCCGGCGACGTCAGACCTTCTTAAAAGTTTCTTATTCAGGTAGAGAATTCAAGGGTCAAAAAGAGACTCAGTATGTTAGGTAGTATATTACACAGACTTGTACCTAAAATGAGATATTTTAGCATAGGTGGAATGACTGTATAAACAAGAATCTGGCAGTAGAGAAGATGTACCACCAATTTATTAGAAATCATTGTTTTCAAAACGTGTCAAAATATAAAGGTTGTGTATCACCAAGGCAATGATATTGATCGTGAAAGCATAATCACCCATAAGGATTGTTGAGAAAGCTTTTCAGAGCAGCTTGTGGCCCTTTGGTCTTGTACCAGCAGGTTGGTGTTGAGGTTAGCAAGGTGAATTAGCAATTTGTAAATGTATGCATGGCTGATTTAATAAAGAACCAAGTCATTTGAAATGTTGAAGGAAAGCAAGTCAACTACTCTGGGCAGATGGGAGTGAGACTGTTTCCCCTCCTCCAGTGCAAATGTTCTCAGATGTACTGAAACTGGAAGGAGGGATATGGGGAAGCAGGACCTCAGCGCTGTATGAGCTTCTAAACAAGGGCTGTATGAGCTTCTAAACTTGGTAACTCATTTAATATTTGCAGTTTCGATTCTTCTGTCATCTTAAAAGGAACACATAAGTTCATACTAAAATAATGAGAGCATAAAATCTAAATATGGTGAATAAAATAGTGTCAGTGTGGAAGATAATAATATTAATATTAACATAGTGATCTTCATGTTTTGAGGAGTGGATTGTCTAAGAACTAAAGAGAAAATGATACTAATTAAAGATATAAGAAATTAAAGAACAGCCAGACCATGGTGGCACATGCATTTAATCCCAGCACTTTGGAAGTAGAGGCAGGGGGATCTCGGTGAGTTAGAGGCCAGCCTGGTGTACAGAGTGAGTTATAGGGCAGCCAAGTCTCAAAGAGAAGCCCTGTGTCAAAAAAAAAAAAAGGAATGAAAAGAAAGAAATTAAATAACACACAGTGGACACAATTGGATAGCAGCAGTAGAAGGTAAATGGCGAATTTTAAATTAAGAGTAGACTGACAAGCTGGAAGGAAGCATGATAAAAACGGGAGTGTGAGGCACAGATGTTTAACTGATGAACACCCAGGGATTGGTTTGAATCCTGGATCTATCAATAGCTGAGTGGCCCCCCAAAAGGTTCCGTCTAGGATTTTTAATCTAATATCAGAAGGTTGTTTATCCAATGGAGTTAAAAATACAACCTCAGTGTATAAAAGAGCTTCAAATCTTGGTTCTTTCTCAACAACATCTTTGTTTCAGTTTATACTATGAGCATGGGTCCCCTTCTTTAAAAACCTGAGAATCTGGGAAATTATACTGGAACACTAGCATCCTGAATGATATAACATGCTCTAACCATATTATCCTTGCTTCTAAAATTCAAATGTTCTGAAGTCAAACTTAAGTTCTCGTTGGAAGGAAAGTTTGAGTGGAGATTAAGCATGATTCCAGTGGAAAAGTAGCTTATAATCGACTGATCCAAAAACAAGCATCTTGAAATAATACTCATCATAAAAGAAAGGAGAGTTCATTGGGACATAATGGCTCCCAAATCAATATTTTTCTAAGAACACTCATGAGCAGAGTAGGGAGAGAAGTCAGGGAAATAACTTGAGCTGAAAGTCTGAATTCTTCGTATCCTTTGGTAGCTACTGATGGCTGAATGAAATAAAACAAATGATTCAACTCAGCCCAGAAAAGTCTTTGGGGATGTAACCTTAGCCAAATGTTATTCACATATGGAAGTGTCCCCCCACCCCATTATTTCATTTTTTTATCCAAAAATCCAATAAAATTTGTTAAGATCTATATTTAATGGTCCACACTTGTAAAAAGCATGTAGTCATATCATATCTGTAATCCAGTCAGTACTTCTCAACAAAGAAGAAAGGAACATTTGTGGGGACGGAATCTGTGTGCCTGTCCCATAGAGCCCTCCACTTCTATGAAGGATTTTTGAGAAACATTTCTCAACAATTGTTTTACAAAAAGTTCCTACAACTCTTTGCTGAGCTTCAGAACAAAATCATTTATGATCTGGAACTCTTAAGCTTTGGGGAAATCCTGGATCGTGTTATCTTTTCTGTAAACCAGAAATTTCATTTTCTAGGTTTGGGTTCTCCCAGTGGTCTGTAGCTGTGGTGATGTTGCCTGGTGGTGGAATGGGGGCTTTCATCTGGGAACGGTCTAACAGGTCTTATGTCTATGTGGTTGCTGTTGTTATGAACCTCAGAAAGATGATGTTAAATACTATTTAATAATGTAAAATGATTAAAGTTTAAATATTCAGAATATTTATAAAAATATTTCAAATTTCTATACCAGCTATGTTTGTTGATTTCAAGCAATGTTTTCTCACTAAGTATTATGAATAGACATTTTGATAGAAATCATTCTTTATGGCTGAATATCATGAGAATTCAGCTTTTTGTGGTGATATCTAAAAGATAAACATAAATATCTTTAGCAAAGAATGAGTAAATGCAAATAACACTCTTTTACCTTTAGGTCCTTTTACAAGCAATTAAATATTCTACTTTCATTTTTTTCTGCCTTTCCACTATTTATTTATTTGCCTTTCCAAGGTCTTTTTGTCTTGTTTTAGTCCCATGCTGCAAAATCTTTAGAGAGTGGTGTGTGTGTGTGTGTGTGTGTGTGTGTTTGTGTGTAGAGGCTTACAAGAAAACAAAACAGGCTAGGCTTAGATTTGGGAGGGAAAGAAGTGAAGGAGGTAGGACTATCTTTTTTGTCTTCACACAGGATTAAGTCAGACTCTGAAAGTGAAGTATAATTTTAATAAGAAAATTGAGAGCAAGCCTTGCTGATTTAGAAAAATCATGGTGTTTTGCTAGATTACCTCTTTTACTAGCTTTGTAGCAAGTTAACAACTTAATCTGAAAACAGTAAAAGAATATAAAACCTTTTTGCTCTTCCTATTCTGAGTCTTTAAAAACGTTTTGTTTTAGCATCCTTTACCATAAAGTATATATTATATATTTATATGTATATTGTATATATATACACACATATATGCAATAACTAAAACCTGTTCAGTCTGTATAATGCTACCTGTAAGTATATGATTTCAGAGCTGACCATTTGTTATCGGATAGCCAATTGTTGTGCTCTTCCCTGGGGAAGACATGGAGAAAGGAAAGAAAAGGGAAACAAGGATATAATTACTACACTCTCAAAACATTAAAACAAATACTTAAAATTATGAACCTGCAATTATTTGCCTATCTACTATCTACCTATCTACCTATCTATCTATCTATCTATCTACTCAAAGAGCAATATCATTAAAAATATTTTCTCAGCCCCCTTTTCATGCTTTGCTCGCCCATTTGTAAATGTTCCAAATTCATTATTTTTCAAAATTTTCTCCAAAGCAGACCACTATTTATTAACAAATAAAGCTTGACTAAGGTGTGAGTGATATGCTGTGAAGTCTACATAATTAAAATACACACATCAAGGTTTTACCATCACTGTATAATCCTGAGATCACCCTCTACACTCAAAATAACAAACTCTCCTAATGTGCTAATATTCTGGCTTGGGTATATTTCTGTTCAACTAAATTACTAGACTAGAAATATTTCTGATTACTCCGTGTATTTCTAGTATGTAATTATCTGGCACCTAGAAGCTTTACGTACATCCAATAGATAAATTACCTGAATGTTTTCACAGAAATATTCATGTGTGTCTGCGTGTGCATGCGTGTGTGTGTGTGTGTGTGTGTGTGAGAGAGAGAGAGAGAGAGAGAGAGAGAGAGAATATCTAAACCTTGCAAAGGGCTTAGAGCACACAGTGACTTTTTGGTTATTTAGGATTTGCCCGGAGGACCGGACTTTCGTGTTGGCTATCAGTTAGGGCATGCTGGAAAGACATCACAGTGAGAAGAGAGGACACTGTGAAAAGCCAGAGCTTATTACTGGACTACTGAGTGTAAGTGGCGGAGGAGTAGCAGTAAGGGCCATTAATCACAGCCTGCCTCTGCTGAGATGGAGTTAGAGACAAAGCCGAACTGAACTTCTTATAAGAGGGCTAGGAAAGAACTGAGATGTCTGGAATTAGTGAAGAAAGTGTTAAGAAAAATGAAACTCTAGTTGACACTCATGTTTTAAAATTATTAACTTTTAAGACTGTTTTTTTTTTTTTTCAAAGCCTTTGGGCAGATTCTAATTTGATCCAGCAACAATTTCTGCTTGGCTCCTAACTGATGAGCATCTGCTAATTTTTCTGACTGCTTTAATCAGTTTTGGGGGTTTTTCCTTTAGAACCTCTCCAAATCTCCCCCTTCTCACTGAAGTCTCAAGTCTTCAAAGTCTGTGCCAGTTTTAATGAAGGACTACAAAGATTACCTTATGTTCCCGCATTTAGGATTCCTGCTTAATATTCTATTCTTTGTCTCACTTACATACATCAAAATGCAGAGAAGAGATTCTTGAATCTTCTGGAGCCAATAACTTTGTATATAACAAAAAGATTGAAATTCAATTTAAGGTCACACATAAACAGAATGCAATTGATACTCGTGTCATCTCCACTACACTGTGATGATCTTGAGGGCAAGGACTCAGATTTCATTCATTTTTTTCCTAAGCACTTGGCATCACTCTAGGCTTTGTTTTATTACTTTGTCAAAAATTAAATAGTGTTAATACCCAACACACTCTCACTGTCTCTGTCTTTGTGTGTATGTATGTGTTTACCATATGGTAAAAGACTACTTTGTATGCTAAGTTTTTTTTTTAAAAAAAATGAATAGGTGCTAGAGAGATGACTCAGCAATTCAAGTCACTATCTGATCATCCAGAGAACCAGAGTTCAATTTCAGGAGAAATTGACATTTAGTGACTCACAATTGCTTCCAACTCCAATTCCAGTATATTCACTAACCTTTTCTGACTTCTAGAGGTACCTGAGAACAAACGGTGTATACAAACACACAGGCACACATATGCATGAATCAAAATAAAAACAAATCTTGAAAACATATTTTGAAAAAGTTTGAGGAGCAGAAGGAGGAAGAACATGAGCAAGGAAGTCAGGACCGCGAGGGGTGCACCCACCCACTGAGACGTTGGGGCTGATCTAATGGGACCTCACCAAGGCCAGCTGAACTGGGACTGATGGAGCATGTAATCGAAAGGGACTCTCTGAACGTGGCGGACAATGAGGGCTGACCGAGAAGCCAAGGACAATGGCACTGGGTTTTGATTCTACTGCATGTACTGGTTTTGGGGGAGCCTAGTCTGTTTGGATGCGCACCTTCCTAGACCTGGATGGAGAAGGGAAAACCTTGGACTTCCCACAGGGCAGGGAACCCTGACTGCTCCTTGGACTGGAGAGGGAGGGGGAGAGGGAATGGGGGAAGGGAGAAGGAAATGGGAGGAGGGGAGGAGGTGGAAATTTTTAAGAAAAACAGGAAAAAAAAGAACTAACTTTGTATTTAAAAAAAAGAAAAAGTTTGAATATAGATGCCCTATATTGGTACACAGTACTTACCTCAGGAGACATGTGTTATTAAATGACTGTCTACGTGCCAGTATTGGGCTACTTTTCTGTAAGTTATTGGCCAAGCAGTTTTCAGAGGCCCTGAAAATAGCATGGGCTATCGCCTTTGATGTTGGGTTCCCACCATAAGCAAATGGTAAGATTCAATTGTTGAAGACACAGCACACTTCAGTTAAAGAGCATAGAAAATAAAGCTAGACTTGACTAAAAAACTTTCTGGCTGTTGGCTAGCACTCATAGTGAAAAAAAAAAAAGGTGCTATGTAGGGGACTCTGAGAGAAAAGTTACTGGTAGTTTTACTCAGCAATGAATCCTGATAATACTTACTTGGCATTATTGACCTGTCAAGTAAGACATGCCCACTGGTGCAATAGTGTCATTAAGATTAGAGAGGCAGCCAGTCAATTTATGACTAAATTTGAGGCGAGTTTCATAGGACAAAGTCCACACATGGTATTGTAAATATGGTCAAAGTCTAAGGCTGGAAAAGTCGTGGCCCTGGAAGTTAACAAGGTTATCGGCTACTGTTCTGCAAGATGGACATATTGTCTAGATACCTCCTAAATACTTACAGTTACACTTTTAGGCTAGTGCTTCTCTCAGCCTTTTCTAGGGAAGTTTCTTTCTGTGGTAATGAGCATCAGCTAATGCATTGAATCATAACTGATCAAAGTGTTGAGAATAAGAAACTATTAAATTCTCCCTAAATGGGGCATCTATATCAAATCCTATCCCAACCCAAAGCTCAGAATATATCATAGAAGAGATGGGAGGAAGAATTTAAGAACTGGAGCTTGGTCTACAGCCATACCACGCTGAGTGCATACAATCTCATCTGGTCTAGGGAGCTAAGCGGGGTTAGGCATGGCTAGAGCTTGGAGAAGAGTGGTAGGCCTGGAAATCACATGTTTATTCAACTCATGGATTCACAGCAGCCATGAATATTTGTGCAAGACCTGCACAAGATCAAGCCCTTAAGACCAGGTGACCCCCCCAGCAGGCAGCACAAAGCTGGAAAGAGTGAATTACAAAAATGGGAGTGAGGGAGGACATGAAGGTGGGGGGGTATGTGTTTGTCTAGACGAAGTAAGAGCAGAGGGGTGAACATGGATTTGAGCATCAATAAGACCAAGATGCATTGAAGTATGTATAAAATTGTCAAAGAACAAATAAAGGCTATTAAATAAGTAAATAGTATATAGAGTTAATTTACTGTTTTTAACCTCAAGTACTGATAAGTCAAAATTAAGTAGAAAGTTAAGAACAACAAAGAAATCCAGAAAATGTTCAACTATACATATCAGTTACTTGAAAAGCAGACAGCTCATCTTATATCATCTAAAGTTTCTGTGGCAATTAAAGTTAAAAGTAAAATGTGATATCTCGAATAGAGGTACACCTCTTAGTGAAACCAATGACAATAAAAAGGAGTATTTTCTACATTTCTCTCTACTTCATGAAGCTGCTGTTAAAACAAAACAAAAAAAAATGAGTGAAAATCCTCCCATGAAACGTGCAGGGCCTTTGGCAGGCGGTGTACTGGCCCCAGGCTGTCAGAGGAGAAGGCTATAGTTCTTATTCTTAAGGAGCCTGCAAAGTATTTTGCAATCTAGTCCAACGAAGTGAGCAATCATTTCTTCAAAGAACTCTCATGTATCCAACAACTGTTTTCTCAAATTGAATCCAAGTCTTGCTTTTTGAGAAGCTGAAGCAAGGGGCAGTGCTTGAACTGGAGCACAAAGGGAGGGTGGAACATTTTGGCCTGTGATGCAGAAGGAAAGAGGGAAGCAGAGAATGAATAGAAATCTAAGAAGGTTCTACCCTAGGTAGTAGAGTAAGCACACACACATGCACACACACACACACAGAAAGAGACAGAGAGAGAGAGACAGAGAGACAGAGAGAGAGATTCTTTGTTTGATTGTCAGTGTAGTTCAATCAGAGTGCCGAATTGAGATGAAAAGAAATGCTTTCTCATCCGGACTCTATTACGATCTGTTATATGACCCTGAGTGATACCTTTAAAGTCACAAGCTCTCAAATATTCTAATTGTAAAATAAAAGATCTGTATTCTGTGATGGCTATAACTATATCCAATGGAAAAAATAGGAAAGTACAATTATACTTGTTTGATCTAAAGCGCATGACATAGAGGATTCAAGGATAGTTGATGAGAAGTTATCTAACCTACCCTATTTTTTATTGCACATGATGGAAACATTTTAAACTTACATTCATGAGAAAAAAGTAGTTGCATGTTGAATGTGCCCTTACTCCAAATTTCTTCACTGTTTGGAAATCAGAGATCTTTTGGATATAAATTTGACATTTCTCCATAAAAATTAAGGGCACCTTTCCCTCTAAGTATCAGATAAGAATAGGCACTGCAGAGAGCCAGACAGTGACAGATAGAACATTATAATACTCTATCCATCTGGCTCTGCCTACAAAGTGAGGGATGATAAAGAGTCAGCATAGTGCACAGCACCCAGTTCCAAGTTACAGAAAGGACTGATTGACTGGAAATACAGTCGGGTACAGTGAATCGTCTGATTCTAGCTGGATAACTATAGGATTCTCATTTGTCAAAAAAAAAAAAAAAAGCTCTAAAACCATGCATGATACTAAAGATTGTCTAGAGACATCCTTTCTCTCACAAACATTTCTCCAAGACTTGGAGCCCAGACTTTTAGTTTTCGGTTCTTGTTGGCTTCAACAATTCTGTGTGGAAGCAAAGTGGGCAAAGCTAAAATAAGCAGTTTTGAAAGTCAAACTCGTCCCCCTTCAGACTTAGAATTTTCTTAAATGAACAAATGTCCAGCTGGCCATTAGGTCTGCAACTTTTCAGTATGAATACATTTGTGGTAGACATCTATTTACCTATGGATCTGTATGTGCGTTTGTGATGTATTAGCTCTTTTTTAGGTGGATTAAAAAGGTTTCCTGAGGTCTGGCGAGATAGGTCAATGACTTGATATGCTTGGTGCAAAATCCTGAGAACTGGAATTTGTATTCTAGCACCCTTATAACAAGCCATGCCTACTGCAAATACCTGTCAATCCAACTGAAATGTTTGAGTGCCTTCTTTGGAACTCTACATGCACACATGGGTGCTTGCATTTATACACTACTTGGACACAAACGATGTATACACAAATATAAATAGATTTATTATGTTAAAAATATCTCTTTAAAATGATAAATTCCTACTAGTTATCATAGGCATTTTTTTTCATTTGTATGTGACCTAGCTAATATCAGCAACTCATACTGTATTTATAAAGTGAATTAATTGCTATATTAGAAAAGGACATTTTAAAGGGTAAATTCCATTCTCATTGTCTATTGGAAGGTGGGGCTATGTTTAAACAAACACTGTGATCTGTCATTTAGTAATGAGAATGCTGGTGAAACAAAATCCTGTGTTCTAATTCATTGCAACAGGAGTCTCTTGGTCTGTGTGGAAAGCATGTGTTGGATGCCCAGAGAACCTATAAAAACTTTTGAGCAGGCAGGAAGAACCCAGTCGGTATAAAGTGTTGCTCACTTTACTGCACACACAGGGGGTGCCCTAGGCCTTCCTTACTCAGGGTTCTGATCATACCTTGGTATTGATCCAAACCACTTAGTGATGAATACAGGCAACATCGTCCTCCTATTTAAAGGCTTTGAGTATCTATTATTGTTTTTATGTTTATTATCTTAATACTGATGTTTATAACATCTTTCTTCTAAAGAGCTCTCTGGAGTGCTATAACATGTCAAGCGAAGACAAATGAACGTGAAATCACTTTACACTATACAGAGGAGAGGAGATACACTCTGGCCTGATGCATCCCAGAAACGACTTTCTTCTTTCTTCCTGCTTTCCTGCTCTAATAGGGCAAATCCTGCTTAAAGTTCCAGTCTCTGGAACAATGATACACACGCATGTGGGTGCATACACACAGACGCACATGCCCTCTTTCATTGTATAGCTCTCAACACTTATAGTATTCTTATAGTATTCTACTTACAGTATTCTACTATAAAACCCCATCTTAAAATCTTCCTCCATTTATAAATATATATAATATTTAATATATAAATATCCTTTAAATAAATTATGAATATATCCATAAAAGCATGTTTTTCTTTAATAATTTTCCTTAAAAATTCAATAATTCAATTTTTCTTGAAATTAAATCTAATTATTATACACAATTTTTCTTTTATATTGACTTACACATTTTTCTCTGCTCGCCTCCCTACCTCTCCCCTTCCCCTTAACCCTCTCCCAGGGTCCCCACACTCTCAATTTACTCAGCAGATCTTGTTTACTTCCCATGTAGATTAGATCTATGTATGTCTCTTAGGGTCCTCTTTGTTGTCTATGTTCTCTGGGATTGTGAATTGTAGGCTGGTTTTTCTTTGCTTTATGTCTAAAAGTCACTTATGAGTGAGTACATATATTTGTCTTTCTGGGTCTGGGTTACTTCACTCAATATGATGTTTTCTAGATCCATCCATTTGCCTGTAAATTTCAAGATGTCATTATTTTTTTTCTGCTGTGTAGTACTCCGTAGTGTAAATGTACCACATTTTACTTATCCATTCTTCAGTCAAGGGGCATTTAGGTTGTTTCCAGGTTCTGGCTATGACAAACAATGCTGCTATGAACATAGTTGAGCACATGTTCTTGTGGTACGATTGAGTGTCCTTTGGACATAAACCCATAAACCCAAAAGTGGTATTGTTGGGTCTTGAGGAAAGTTGTTTCCTAATTTTCTAAGAAATTGAGTACTGATTTTCAACTGAGCTGTACCAGCTTGCACTCCCACCAGCAATGCAGAAGTGTTCCCTTTACCCCACAACCTCACCAGCAAAAGTTGTCATCAGTGTTTTTGATCTTGGCCATTCTTACAGGTATAAGATGGAATCTCAGAGTTGTTTGATTTACATTTTTCTGATAGCTCAGAGTGTGGAGCATTTTAGATTCCTCTGTTGAGAGTTCTCTGTTTAGGTCTCCAGTCCATTTTTTATTGGATTATTTGTTCTTTTGATGACCAATTATTTGAATTCATTGTATATTTTGGAGATCAGACCACTGTCTGATGTGGGGTTGGTGAAGATCTAGTTCCATTCTGTGGGCTTCTGTTTTGTGTTGATTGTGTCCTTTGCTGTGCAGAAGCTTTTCAGTTTCAGGAGGTCCCATTTATTAATTATTCCTTTCAGTGTTTGTGCTACTGGAGTTTTCTTATATATATAGTTCATTACTTATTTTTAGAAAAACAATTTAAAGTCTTATTTGATATTCAAAATGTACCTGAATATATAAAGAATTTTTTTAAATCATCTGACCACATTTTAAGCAGATTTGGATAAAGAAAGTTAAAAAAGTGTTGGGGTAAGGGGGGTGAAAAGAGTCAGCAAGAATATCCTGGGGTATTTAATATCCTGGAGTTTAAGCATATTATATGATGGGACCCAATTCACAGCCTCTAGAGTTATAGTGAACAAATATCCATGACTAAGGCATCCTTTAGTGAGAGAGGCCTTAGTAAGTTTAAGTATGTTGCAGATTTTAAGTGTATTCCAAAGCGTATATCTTCTCTTTAGAATGAATAAAGGTACTTTACTTATAAATATTAGCCTACATAAGTATCAATGGCGGAAAAGACCATATGGTTTCTCTTTTTACAGTTTTTATCTTTCTTAAGTTTGTGCAGTGGGGGATATGACTGGCACAAACAAATCCATCAATCAACATACTTACTTCTGTCTCACAGAGGTTGCAGGCCAAGTGACCAAACCAATGCTAGGGAGTTTTTTTCATTTTAGACCCACCCCAAGGTTTATAGCTTCCCAATGCCTATCTAGGATGACCCTAATCTCCAAAACCCAAAGGATGAAGGAAAGAAGGATTGTGGAAACACATTATAGACACATGTCATTTATGCAATATCCCTGCTTAATAAACAGCTCAGATTTGCTCTCCCTTTCTTTTCATGATCACGCAGTGATCTGTCTTCACTTTGTTGCCATATCATACTCAAATCATTCATAAAACGGTATGATGATCTTCCTTCCTAGTAAGGTTCAAAAGTTCCTATTACAAGTTAATCTTATCATGGTGACCCCAGTGTATAATTCCCAGAGGATCAATTACAGAATGAGTGAGGAAGAAATTCTTATCATGTAATGAAATAACCAAGAGTCATTTCTAATGACATCACAGATCAAAACTTTTGTAACTCTAATTTATAGAAGGGGAAAACAAGTTTTAAGTTATCAGAGTGCCGTTTCTTAATAACAACATGCTGGATTTATCACAAGAAAAAAATTCACCCCCTTATACTATGTGTATACTGAGCATTATGACAGGTGTCAGTATTACAACTCTCTCAGATCAGTTGATGAGTAAGAATATTCTGCTTCCAGAAACAATTGATTGCATTCCTCTTCCCCGAGCTGCCCATTCATCCCTTTTCACTGCCATGTGATGGCTGACTTCCCTCTGGTCCTCTCTGCACTGCTACCATCTAGATTTTCTCTCTGGCGTACCCTTTCACATACCTTTCCAACTCTCAAAGCTGTCTAGTCCTCACATCTAAGTCAGCTATTTCCTGATCAAAGCTTTCCTCCAACTGAGCTCTTCTAAACAGTGACTATCAGTTCATTCGCATTACTTCCAAACATCACAAAGGTTTCTGAAGCCACTCATCAGCCTGATTCTACCCTAGGATCAATACTCTGTCATGATTTCTTGACATAGGAGAAGAGAATGCCATGGGAGAGAGTAAATTATGGAGTTGCTGCTAGAAAATAAAAGTTCAGTAAAAATAGTGACAAATTGTTGTTGGATGTGGGTAATACATGTATTTACCACATGCATTAGAAATCATCTATCTCTTTTAATTTTCTCTAGTCTCTCTATTTGTCTATATATGTGTGTTGTATTTAAAATTCATTATTTCTCTCTTCTTAATTGATGCTTAGCACCTACATAAGACACATATATAAAACCTTTTAGGAGCTGAGAAATCTCTGAAGTCCAGAGTTCAGTTCCCAGCACCCATACCACAACTGCCTGTAATTCTAGGTCCAGGAGATCCAAAGCCCTCTTCTGGTTCCACGGGCATCCACACATCTGTATACAGAGACTCACACAGATACATATAATTCTTATAATTAAAAAAAGTAAATCTTTGGTAAAAATTTTAATACATTCAATGTATTGATTTTATTTTGAAGTATTGATGGCCCCTTTGAGGAGATACTATGATTTAGTGAGTTAAGATTATACAGACAATTTTCATGCATAAAATTATGGATCTTAAATTACCTTAGCAATTTTTGAGCAAAGAACAATATTTCGCATCAGGAAAAAGAAAGAGTTACAACTGTGATAGCGGCACACTCGTTATGAACGGCCCACTGTGGGGGAGCGAGAGACTGAACAAACAGCCAGAAATCTGCTCTACCTTGCCTGTAGAAGATGGAAAAAGAGAAAAGGAAAACAGCGCCAGGCAGTGATATGGTGAGAGAGTCCATGCCATGGGGTCTGCTCACACTGTCCTGGATACTCTAACATCACTAAAACCTGAACTCTGCCTGAAGTTTCAGAGTTCCAAGCCAGGTAGATCCTCATTCTATGTAAGGAGTGACTAAGACTTGC
Source organism: Arvicola amphibius (assembly GCF_903992535.2). Lineage (NCBI taxonomy): Eukaryota > Metazoa > Chordata > Mammalia > Rodentia > Cricetidae > Arvicola > Arvicola amphibius. The sequence goes on from NC_052056.1 coordinate 42,790,414, forward strand.
CTCTCTGTGTTTGACCGACAATCTATTTCTTGTATTTTCATCCTTGCTTTGCTTGCTCACTTGCTAATAGATTTGTCATAGGTAGGTTCAGCTGTTAACTTGACACATCTGAAAAGAGGAATCCTTAGCTGAGGAATTACCTTCAGGAGACTGGCACACGTACTTGTCTGTGGGGGCATTTTCTTGATTGCTGACTTGTGGAGGGCCCAGACTGTAATGGACAGTGTTACCCCTGGGCAGGCGGGTAAAAGATTAACGTCCTGACATTATTAAGCAGGAAGCATGGTATAATATAAAGAATGCTGTTTAGGAGGTGAGCTCTATGAATATTAATCTCACTGTTTCTGTAGGGCTATATAAACTCTAAATTCTGCATCTCCGTTGTAAAATGGTGAGGAAGTAAGCAGGAATCTAAGTTCTATGTTTCAGCTGAAAAATGTGAGGATAAACAGGATCATTCCCTTGGATCTCTTCTAGCTTCAACATTGTGCACTTTTTTCTAATTACAGATGCTTCCTGATTTTGCTTTAATTTCATATGTGCACTTACTGGTTTGGAGTCTCAGAGTAATTTCCAGACAACTGGGGTGATAATGCCTATACTGTTTATCTTATAGAACTGTAGAAAAGACAATGCATGAAATTATGTGTGTCATCATGCATAGTGAACTGCAAAGCCCTATAATTGTACAAAACAAATTATTATGGGATATTTCTATTTTTCTATTATTCTTGTGAAATAAGCACTATGATAACTCAATGTATAACCAGCAGAGGGAGACAAGTTCAGATTATTTTTCTTCTTGAAAGTGAAATCAGTTTATTGCTATTATCAAGACATGTGGTGTTTTTGAAAAGTCAGAATGAAATTCGTTATTGGCAAACAATGATCTTGCTCAAATGTTACATAAACATGTTGGCGTCATACCAACACAGAATAGAGGGAAGCAATAAAATATATGGAAGAAAGAACCAGACTTTGCGGGCTTGGCTCATCCCATCTCAAAGACAGCCCTTCTTCAAGAATGTAGTATTCCTCGTACAATTTCATCATGTCCATCTGAAAGTGCAGGCTATGTGGACACCAATTTAGCAGCCAGTCCAGACTTCTACAAGTAGAATTTCCAAATTTTCTCTAAAAGTAGGTTTTTTAATTCACCTTTCCCATTTTTATTAGCCAAAACTGTAAGCAGAACTGAGACAGAAGACAGAGAAACCCTTTGCCCTTTCTATTTCTTCGACTCTCTTACCCTATTAGGTGACAATACCCATCAGTTTTTAGGTGACATTCTTGTGAAGGCTCCTGCTTCTTTTTCTTTCCCCCATTGTCATTGTGCTGGAGGCTGCTTTTGTCATTTCTTGCTTTTGCTCTTTCAGAGCCTTCATAGCAGGGCCTTCCTGACTTTAACTTGTCCCAGTATATCTCCCACTCCAAGGCCAGTTAGTTATCTTCATAAAACACAGATCTGATTATGTCATTCTCTTGCTCCAAGTTTTTAACGATTCCCTACTGCATACGGAATGAAGGTCAAACTCATTAACATGCCTGTCAAGCACTTCAATGACCCTCGCCTTAAAACAGTTATTTTCCATTTTAACTTTTTCCAATCTCCCCCTCTATACCCTTTCCTACAACTTTTATTCTCAGTTAATGAATGTCTCACCAAAGTCCTGCTTTCCTTAGAATTATTTAGAAACCAAAATATGCACACAATTGATAATGTTTATCTTCCTAATTCCGACTTCAACAACTTTTCACTAGGCTTATGACTAGTTTTTTCATTGTATTTTCCACCACTATGAGTGCTGGTATGTCTCCTGAGTCTTCTAGAATTTAAAGTAGTTTGTAACTACGAGATGAAATGAAAGTCATTCTTCAATGTATTTAGAACTTTTCATTATCCAGACCCCTAAACTTCAGTCTGATCTTGGATTTCTATTCTTCATTGCAGGTTGGTTCACATGGCTAGTCTTTGCAAAGGGCATAGCTGCGTTCTCCTCTCCTCTTGCATACATTAAAATGCCATTATCTCCAAGAAATCTCCTGGTTTATTTCCTTTAAGTTATTACACTTTGATTCTGCTTTTTCATAATTCAGTCTCTGCTCACTGGCCCCTCATTCTCCGCTACACAAGTGCTTACCTGGATGTACTGTGTTGATTGTGAGTTCTTGGGTTCCTTAAGATGAAGCCTGTGTTTCATTATGCATAGGTCCTGTTCAGAATCAAGGAGAGAATTGTACATATATACTGGTTAGTTTTGGAACTTCTCTGTGGTAGAGAGCATGTTTGGAAGGCCTGCTCGAAAGCCATATATCACATTTGTCTCTCTCAAGGATGGACTTTTAATGCAATTTCTCTGTGAGAACCACACTAGGAAAAATAGTCAGTTTTGTGGCTCAGTGAAGTCTTAGACCTCGCATAGTAACTGCTACATGCTGGTTTCACATATTTATTAATAATATTTATGAATGTTCTCACATATAGTCACTGACTGATGAGTCTTGTGAGTTCCTTTTCTCTCATCTAAGCAATGTTCCTACATTCATTACTAAAAGCAGAGAGGGCCAGGGAAGTGAATGAGAAGCCAGGGAGGGAAGAAAGATTGTTTGAAGCAGGAAGTCTTCTGGGACTCTGGATAATATAATGACCCAGCACTAGATTTTCCCTGCAGCTCAATATTGTCAGTAAGCTCTATAGAAAACATATTAGTGTTATTTACATGACTTATAGCCTCAAGATATTTATCTAGGCATTCCGTCTAAATTTAACATGTTAACTATCTCCTGAAAAATAAATATAGATATGCCAAAAAATTTAGTAAAGTTTAGCCATTGCATGGCATCTGTCAATCATGTTATACATTTATTATTCTTTAACAAAATCTTTTTATTACAGACAGTCTATCAAGATATAGGAACCATAATTAAGGCTATGCAGTATTTACACCTGGCAAGCAACAGCTGGAACACTTTTATTTTATTTTTCTGTATGGTTAGTACTGAGAGCAGTCTACTTGGCTTTCTGTCAGCTCTTTCCATGACAAGTGGTAACTTTTCACAGATGTGTTCTAGAGTTAAACTGATATAGTGGGGAGTAAGGCTCACCTGAGGGAAAAAGAGATGACTTAAGGGCAGAATACACTCTTGGGCAGGGACCTCACATTCTGAGCCCGTCTAATCAATTTCGTCTTCTCTTTATCTCCCTGCCACCCCATAGGCTTAGCTAGTTTGTACTGAGTAACTAAGACATCCTTCTATTTCATTCTTCATTTCCATTGTAGTTTTTAGACAATGCATTGTCCGTATGGTAATCTTAACACTCTTTGGAAAATGTCAATCAAATTATTTAAGTCCCTTGTTGCAAATTTTACATTACCAGAATAAATTCTAACTCGCTGATTTCGGAATCACTTCATTATGATACCTCCTTAATTTCCAATTTCATCTGTTTCTTTTCCACTCCACACTGTAACAGGCATACAAACTGTTCTTTAGGTTTATTGTTACCTTTTATCTGAAGGTGCATAGTACACACATTCCTATTTTAGTGCCTTTAATATGCCAATATTTTAAACCTGGGGTGATCTTGTTGATATTATCACATCTACTTCCTCATGTTTTAGGGTTTATTAACTTTAAGCTAGTTTTTTAATGCATGTTTCCCTCACAATATTTGTAGCTCATTTACAATCTACCACCCATATTTTTTCTACAGTTTTTACTTTGCAAAATAACATAAATCTATTTACTTTTAATGCCAATTTTGGCATGTAGGATGCAAATTCTATTAGATAAGAGTCTTGGTTTCTCTAATTCTCTACCATAAAAATGAACACATATTGAGTGTGAATGAAACAATCGTAAGTTTATACTTCATTTTGGAATACAAAACTGCTATCTTGCTTCTGCCCTTCCTCGTTCATTGACCTATTTTCTGAGAGGAAGAGCCCAGTTTACTATAACAGCCTCAGATTGAGGGTAGAATTAACTGAATCCTGTTCTATCTTACTAATGTCTTGCTACTCTGAAGGTGATGTTCCTTCTCATCTTCCCTGATGCCTCGTGTTCTTTCCGTTATGTGAGAGTTCTCTTGATAGAACGAAAGCAATACAAATACAACATTACTTGAACATTATGACCCCGTTGTACACAGCGGCCATTGTGGCAGATCTTAAAATCTTAGGGGGAAGTGTGGGCCCAAGGCCAGTGTGCACAACTCTTTGATGCCAGTGTGCCAGTAACTGCAAGTGCAGGTATGCTTATGAGTAACCAAGGGCAGAAGTGAAATGTGGAGATGCAAACAACAGTTGAGCAATTTCTAAGCCCTTGTGAAAACTGGGACACATCCAAGCACTGGTGCCTACAAAAATAGAACAAGTGAGCACAATCTACGTTATTAGAATCAGAAGACAGATTTGATAACAATGAACCATGGCACACACTGAAAGCAAAAGTTAGACTGGCTTTTGTGGTGCACAATTTCAGTTAGGGGTTTCACATCACTGGAGGGCTAGGAGAAGGAGTTGGATATTATTTCACTGACTTGAGGCTAATGATTTTTGTTTGTTTGTTTGCCTGTCTGTGAAAAGGAGGCACATATGAATAAAGGAACCAGATCCCAAGGACAAGTCACAAGATAATGTCATATTCATAAGCATAACTATGGTACCTGAACATTGCTAACTTATAATGAAATCATTGGAGAATGTGGTAGCAGGGATCCCGAGGAGAGGTTTTAACATCTCTGAGTTCTAGTTCATATGGAAATGCATACTCTACTTATGAAAGTAGAGTACAGATGGGGTATTATTATGATTAAGACCTTACAACTGTAGAAATGTAGAATGGTTTATTATTAATGTTATAGACAGGTTTGGCATAAAATGCAAGCAATGTAGCCAAATAAGTAGTTGTACATTTTAGGCTGCATTTGGATTTCATGTGAGCCTATTACCTTACAAAGCTAAACAGGAATAACCCTTCATGCTTCTTCGGGTATTCATATGTGAGCTAGTTGTTTTTCTTGCAGCATTTGTCCCTGGAGAGAGCCAGAATCTTCTAAAGCCTCTTTTAGCAAGGCAGTATGTTATTTTAAAGTAGTAGTTAGGATCATCCTACTTGGGTGATGATGGCTGTTTCCCATGGCTAACAGCCAAACTCACCTCACAAATAACCCAAGTATGTTCATTTTTGCCAAGCTGCTCACAAACATGTACACATTGATTCTGGAAAAATAGCCTGTATATGTTTCCGAAAGTCATCTATGTGTTTCTCCCTCGACATTTCTAAGGAAAGAAAATAGCAGAGGAGTTAATAGCAAGGTAGTTTGAGGGGAATGAATGTGAGCATGAGACATATTATCCAATTTTCCATTCTATTGATGTATCAGAAAGTAGGAGATTATAAAAGAGACCAAACCAGGACTCAGTGAGGAAGTGAAGAAGGGATGGCTTGAGAGACTACGCTCTACCAGGGGAAGTCAATGGATACATTTCTCTGTTAATGCTGATGTTCACCCTATAGGTGAACTAGGAAAGTTGGCCATCTCTCCATTCTAGTATTGACCATCATAGAACTCTCCTTCGGGGCCAAGTATTGGAAAAAAGAAGTTACTGATGTTCTGTCTGAATGTAAATTCCATTGCATTATTGATTTATGTAATTAGCATCATAGCTGAAATTTTAGTTGACTGAGGCTGAATTTCTGAACATTGTACATTAGAGATCTTCTAAACTGTGATCTTTCTTTAAAGATTGTAGTTTACCTTATATGCACATAGCAAGTTGATTAACTTACATCAAACTAAGAACCAAACTAAGCTTAACGAAGATTTAAAAACGAAAAACTCTTAAAGGCTTCTAAAAATACTTTCTAGGCAAATATGTAGTTGTAATAGTGTCTTCTTAATTAGGTAAACTATTTCTATTGTGATTCAGATTATGATTTTGACTAGTGTAATATATCTTTTCCTTAGTGTGGTTGTGCGAGTGATTAACTATGAATTCTACACTCCTTCTCCTACTGGTGTGAATTGTTTTTGAATTGAATGTCAGACATTCTGCTTAATCTAAACACTTTCTAGGAGGTTACCTCCATCTAGTCACTTTAAACTGTTGGTATTAACAGTTATGTGGTAGTATCTTTCATAAACAGTGGACTACCATTGTATCATTCTTCTCTTGGCCTGCAAACACCTATTTCCTTCTTCAAACAAAAATCCTGTCCACTGTAGAGGCATTGCATTTACTCTTGATCAGTGTATTTCTCCCCAGCACATCTAGAAATACACTGAGTCCCCATTGGGCCATACCACTTATGGATCATGGTCAATGAAACTAAGGGAATCTGTTAAGTCTTAGTCTACTGTATCTTTTTTTCCTTTTTCTTTTTTCTTCTGAGCAACAGCTTACAAAAAGAGAACATATACTACATCTAAGTCATTGTATAAGCAAATCCTTCATTTCTAAGAGTATAAAGATTCTTGGCAGGGATGGTCTAGTCTGGTAGTAATACGTGAGAAGACAGGATGATCTTCTGTAATGTTGGTACCATCTCCTCTAGCATGCTAAACTTATATTTTCCATTCATAGTGAGAATTATAGAACTTATGAGTCAACTAACCTCTTTATCTAATGATTTCTTCACCAGTAAAAAAAGCTCAAACTTTGACCAGCTAAATCACAAACCAGAGGTGGTGGCATATTCTTGGCTTCTTAGGCTAGCTAAAGACTGCCTATCACCATTGACAGAGGACATCTTGATTTATGTGAAATGAACTCACATTGCAAATAAAAGTAATTAACTTTATAAACCTTCAATTTGGGACATTTGAGATTCCAATACCTTAAAGTATTTTCTTCAAAGACAAAAGGTCTATATTTTCTCACATAATCTGTAAGAATTCATCTACCTTTAAACTGATAAAACGCTGCAGCCGAAAAAAAAATCCTTTGAATATTCTGGGGGCCAAGACAAATACCAGCACTCTGAGTACTACCTTAGGGCTTGTTCACTGCTGGGATTTGATAAGGATTCCAAAGCTTTTTCCTTTTATTATTTTTTTTTTATTGCAAATGTCTGTAGCCAACAATGTGCCCTGGTTAGTTTTGTCAGCTTCACAGAACCTCAGACATATCTGGAAAGAGGGATTCTAAACTGAGAAAATGCCTCCAAAAAAGGGTCCTGTAGGCAAATCTGTGTGTGTGTGTGGGGGGGGGGGGCGTTTTCTGTATTAGTGGTTGACTGGTTTAGGAGGTCCCAGGCCACTGTGGGCAGGACTGCCCCTAGGCAGGTGTACAGAGGTTGTATAAAAATCAGACTGAACAAGCCATAAGAAACTCCAGTGCCCACCTCCAGGTTCCCGCATTGAGTTTCTTCTCTGGCTCCCTTTGATGACGGACTGTGAGGTGAAGTGCAGAGTTCCCTCCCAAGGTGCTCTTGGTCGTGTTTTATCACAGCAATAGAAACCCTGACTAAAACATCATGAAAATAAGAGGAGTGTGTGTGTGTGTGTGTGTGTGTGTGTGTGTGTGTGTGTGAGAGAGAGAGAGAGAGAGAGAGAGAGAGAGAGAGAGAGAGAGAGAGAGAGAGAGAGAAGGAGAATTTGTGTATGCATAAGGTATTTATGACCAAAAAATGGAAATGGTCCAGAATGGGGACCGAGCAAATGGAACCTTCCCATCTGAGGTCTCCTCTAACAGATGTGGAAGAATCACAGGGATGACTCAGAACTCACCTTTTGTTGGGGCCTTACAGTTCCCCGTGATTCGTTTCCTTACAATCATAGAGGAAACAGCTGAAATTCAAAGGCTTTACTGGCGCCAAGAAACCAAAAGGAAACCAAGAGAATTCTAGGGGTCCAAGGGTGGTTTGTTTGTTCAAATCCAGAAAAAGACTAAATATTTTCTCCTCCTTTTACATCCTTTGATAGTTGTCTGGCCTTCTTGAACAAGAACCTGCAAGTATTTGCTGCCTCTTGATTGGAGATGTGAGTCTTGTAATGTCAGCAGTAGGAAACTGGCTACAATTTGTTCTGTAGTATATATTTTTGAACTCTGTGAATGCTTGGATTGGATTGCATGAAGAGAGGGAGGGAAGGAAGAGAGAGAAAGAGAGAAGAGAAGAGAAGAGAAGAGAGAGAGAGAGAGAGAGAGAGAGAGAGAGAGAGAGAGAGAGAGAGAGAGAGAGAATTCAAAAAATCTTTGTCTCACCTAATCTCTTCTTTCATGTCCATATCAGGGCTGAGGGAGATGGGGAGATGTCCAGTATTAGAAACCCCCACCCGAGTGACAAAGGTGTTTGGGACCTCACCACTTGGTAGGATCATTTTGCAGGAATTAACAAATGATGAGAGTTTGCACCTGTTTAGTGTCTGCTGTCTCCGGAGTGCTGTCTGTAGACTTGGATCCCTTGTAAATGACAAACTTTCTGATCTACTTCCTTGTCTAAGAACATTTTGAAAAGTGAGTGGCTTTAGAAACTGGTGCATTAACTGTAATGTACCATTTGAGCGACAGTCCCACAACCCATCACTCAAGTGTCTGCCTGTGGCTTTCCTGGAGAGTGAGGTTGATTTGGGGATCAAGGATCAGCTGCTGAGGCTGGCACTTAGGAAAGACAAGCCAAGCATTCACACCCTAGACCACTCAATACCAGCATTGTCTCCAGTCCATCTTTCATAAGGGGGCTCCAAGAGGGGGAGGGGGATGAAGTGGGGGAGAGAAAATAAACCTTTTAAATTCTTCAGGAGAGGAGAAAGGGTGAATACTATGGAAATATGGAAAGCCATTTGCCAGGAGAGTAAAATTAACTTTGATTTTCAGTCTGGGAGATTCTTCTCTATTTCTCATCTTGCTGGTCCCTTCCGCAACATGTATCCTACCCATGTACACGTAGCTCCATTTGTCAAGGTTTGTATCTCTCTTCTGCCACGCTTTCCCCCCTTCTTCCCTACACTCTTTCTCTTGCCCTTTTCTAGCTTGAGTCCACCTCCTTATCCCCTGTCTTGAACAGTACCTCTGTGCCCCATCCCCTCTTCTTAAGGAAATCAGCCAGGCCTCAGATGGAGCTGTTGTCCTGACAACCCAAAGGCGCATCAGGCTTTCATTGAGACTGGCTGCTGTTGAAGGGGGCAGTTGTGCAAAGCGAGGGGCCACGCTGAGGGAAGGGAGGAGGGGGGGGGGATGACGCGGCGGGGCTGTTGAAAACCAGCAGGGTAGGGGGGAGGTGCTGAGTGGAGAGAGAACACGCCAGGGACTGGAGGGAGAAACAGGAAAGGGAGGAGGGGGAGAGAGCTCCTGGGTTGCTGCTGCTGCTGCTGCTGCGAGAGGCTGTTTCTTTACTCTCTCTGGCAAGCTCTCCTGCTGCCTGGGAAAGTGGGTTACAGAGTGAAGGAGCTCAGCCCAGACGCTGGCAGAGAAGCAGCCAGCCACAGAGAGTCCAAGGAAGCGCCCCTGCCGTTGACAGTCGCCTCCTCATCATTAAGCGTTTTATATTTGCACTCTTCCTTCGGAAAATTTGTTCTTCCACTTTCTCCCCAACCCACCCTGCTTGGATTTGATGAGGGCTTTGTTAAGTCTCTGAGGGGAAAGAGACTAAGCGAGGGAAAGAGCGAGGCAAAGTGGAGGGGAGTGCGCGCTGGACCCGCCCGAGCTGCCTTGGCAGTGGCTGCTAGCCCCGGGCGCTAGAGCCCCTCTCCGTGGCCAGCAGCGCGCACACGGGAGTCCACCGCGGACCAACTCGCCGAGGCCACCATGGTCGGGAGAGTTCAGCCCGATCGGAAACAGTTGCCGCTGGTCCTACTGAGACTGCTCTGCCTTCTTCCCACAGGACTGCCCGTTCGCAGCGTGGATTTTAACCGAGGCACGGACAACATCACCGTGAGGCAGGGGGACACAGCCATCCTCAGGTAGGATTTGCGGGCAACTTTTCTGCTGCGTCTGTGTCAGTGTGTGTGTGTGTGTGTGTGAGAGAGAGAGAGAGAGAGAGAGAGAGAGAGAGAGAGAGAGAGAGAGAGAGAGAGAGAGAGAGAGAGAGAGAGAGAGAGAGAGAGAGATCTTGAACTCCAAGTGCCCTAGGGTTGCAGGGTTGTGGGATGTATGTTTGTGTGTATGATCTGTGTGTGTCTCTTGTATTGACTTGAAGACTTAGCTGGGAACAAAATTCAAGGGAATCTGATTCCTGTCAAGAAGGAATGTTTTTCACTTCTTTGAATGTCGTTATCTCTAGTCAAGAAAGCTGAACTTCATCTCTGGCATTAGTGGCAATGGGCTGTATTCATGCTGTGGTAATTGCTTGCGCTTTGCTCTTGGAGTTTTGTTGAGGTTCCTCAATTCAGGAACAAGAGTAGTTGAGTTATGGCTCTCAAAGAGTGGTACACAAGGCTGCATTCTCCTTGTTCGTGTGTGTGTGTGTGTGTGTGTGTGTGTGTGTGTGGTGTTGCTCAGCAAGGCTCTCAGTCCACGCTAGCAGTAGTTCTGATAGAAGACTTTCTGTAAAGATCTTTGAATTGACATTGTAGGCAATAAATCAATCTTACAACTTTGGATGATTACTGAGGCTTTTTGGAAATGTGGATAGAAATCAACACAAGAATGAAGAGAAGGGGAAAAGGGGGATCTAGCTTAACCGCAGGCCCTTAAGAATAGAAAACTTCAACACAGAGGTGAAGAAGGCATTAACCTGGCATTACATAGATACCACAAATTAACTATTAACTTCAAAGTCTTATTCCTATGTAGGGCTGCCAAGCTCTGCAACATAATTTGGGATGGGAATATGAAAAAAGCATCCCAAGTCCTTGAGAGTTTGACCCTTCTAAGGTAGAGAGACTTGGATGTTACCTCGTCATTACCCTATTACCTTAAAGCCCACAGCATCTTTCCTATATTTCTCTTCTACCTTCCCCCTCCCCAGCTTTACTTGACTCTCTGGCAGATAATAATAGAAAGGGAGGGAGGAAAGAAGAAATTATTTTCCTTGGAGATCTTTTAAAAACTCATTTCCTCCAAATCTAATGAGCCAGTGTTGGTCTGTCTCTCTAGGTGATATTGCTGGTTGTGGCCATAAAAAACAGTATGCCATAGGAAATCAACCTCTAATCTGTGTGAAAGGGGCTGATAGTGCATAAAGCCCGGGGCATCAGGGAGCAGTTCCCTGGCAGAGCTGCCGACAGCAGCAAAGTTTTCTGTTCTTTTCCCAGAAATAAATTTGGTTGGCTGTCACAGAATGTCCTGCTCTGGGATCTCTAGCCTTGTTAGAGATGAAAGGGTGTGTGGTGTGGTGTGGTGTGGTGTGGTGTGGTGTGTGTTATATGTGTGGTGTGTGTACATATGTTGTTCCAGATGGTAAAATGTAAGCACACGATCGTATGTGGGTCTTTCTGTCTTCACGTTCTGAGCTGTGGGTGATTATGAATCCCAAATCCCCCTCCCCAGCCAGAGACTTCCCCTCGTAGCTCTCATGATTTGTAAACCTGTACGTGTGATTTATCCACACAGAGTAAGACGATTTATGGAGTAATTTATCTGTTTGCTAAGGGATTTGGACATAATGCAGAAAATATTTTTGCAAACACACAAGCATGCCGTCTCAGCTGCTGGCAATCGTAGTCCCTAACATCATTAACCCTTTACTGGCAGTAAAACTGTTGTGTTTATGCTTATTTTAGAAGTGATTTTTTCCCCAGATTACAGGACTGAAGGTGAGAACTGTGGTTACTCTAAATGTATCTAAACTTTTGATTTAAATGATTAAAAAGTTTGTGATATCCTTACAAGTCAATACCTGCATTCTAAGGTATATGTATCTAAGAGTCAGAGACACATGTATGTGTTAAACAGAAGAATAAATGGTTTCTGGCACTTTCGTGCAATGTAAGCATAGAAGTCTACACGTAGGAGATGCACTCTCTTTACCTAAATAACCGTATGTGCTGTGTATGTGCTTTTGCATGATAATGACTCAAAAGAAATGGAGTTTTGTCTTTTAATTAGCACAGTTTATCAGATATTACAGTGTGAAAATGGAGGCTGTGAGAAAAGGCAACAAATACAGCACAGGTTATTCCCAGGGAAAGGGAAAACAGACCAATTGCATGCAAATAGGGCATTTATGGGACTCCTTTGCTTCTTCAGACCTCACCTAACATGCCCTCTTTTTTTTTTTTTAATGTTCTTTGATTCAGACAAGGCATTATTTTTGAGGTTGGTGGAGCTCTATCAGAAGTCACTATGGAGAGAGTTACCTTTGTTTTCTTAGCTGACCTTCTTCTCAATCTCTTTAACTGAATCCTGTCTGCTTTGTGGGTCAGTGTCCTGGTGAAGAATAGGCTGTAACTTTCTGTTTGCAAGTCTAGCCTGGGAAAGGCACGCTTCTACTCTCTTTGTGACATTTTGCTGGGAGTGTGAGCTTCCAGGGGAGGAGAGGAAAGAGAACTGGGTTCATTGGCAGTCACAGTAGATGTTTGGCACTGACAAAGTGAAATGGCAAGAAGAGAAACATCCTCTCTTAGTGAGTGTGTGGCCCGGAATAATCTGAAATGGCACTAGGAGACAAAGGAGGCTTGTAGTTCTGATGGTCCATCATTAGAGCTTAGCTGGTATGTCTCCAAAACATTCACCTTCTTGTTTACATAAAATAAGAGTTTCTGTAGGAATCTAAGAACTGACTATTATTTTTGTACAATATAACTTTTGGTACAACTGTGCATGGTGGTTGGGAAGTAGTAAGCTTGCAGTCCTCGTCTGTAATTTCTCTTTGAAAACAATGAAAACAGTAGAATTATGACTAAACTTGAAGGATATAATAGCCGGACACATGCACGCTTAACCTAGTTGTTTCTTGGAGGAGAATTCAGATCTTCACTAAAACTTTTACGAGTACCTGATGAGAAACACAACATCACTTCCATTCCAAAGTCAAGCACCCCAAGTGTGGTCCATAGATCTGTAGGGCAGCAACAGTGCAGTGCCTGGAGTTCCCATCTAGACAGAGTGGATCTGAAGGGCTTTTAGACTGTGTGCCTTAGGAAAGCATGTGACATACAAGTATCTTAGGAATTTTACTCACGATGCAGACTCAAGTGTTTTTTTTTTTTTGTTTATTATTTGTTTGGTAGTTAACAAAACCCAACTCTTTCATTGCTACCAGTTTAAATAAGGGGTTTCATCAGTTGTTAGAAGATTTTCTAGTTCTTGTCTTTCTCACCTTTTACCCTGAGTACAGACATCTACTGTTTAACCTTGATGAATTGAAACACATGTACATCTCTAGATAAATCACAGACAACTGGAAATAGGTTGAACTCCACAAAAGCTTTCAAATTGTGAAATTTTAATGATATCAGTCAAAATCTTATCAGTATTAACAGCATATGTCTGGAAAGATATTGATAGGGTGCTAGATCTCCAACAACTACAGAGGTTGCAGAAAATGTTCTTATTTTTGTGCAGCTGCTCATGAAATTTCTTTGTTCATATTCACATGCAAACACATATGAAGATAAAATATAATCATGTATATAGTAAAATATAGGGTCTACCCAACAATTGATTGTAATTAATCTAAAATTTAGATATTGAACTGGTAATTATAATTCCATTCCTCTTTGTTGTTTGAGGGATATTACACTATTTTTTGATGATAATATTTTCCCCATTTAAGTGAAAACATATCTAATAAGTATATGAGATTTTGAAGGAAACTAAATGGCAACATGAATGGTCCTTGGTTATTGTTTTCTTAAATTTTAGATGTTAATTTCCCTGTTTATTTTTGTGCTAAGAGGAGGAAAAGAAATACCAAAAAAGGATGGGATTATTTGACAATAAGATGTAATAAGTCTTGCTCAAACTGAAGCAAAAACATGACTCCTCTTCCATAAGGCATCTGGAACGCCTACATTCACTAAGAAAGTGTCAACACTAAAACAAACTCCTGGCACAATACGTGATTTTTTTAGTACTTATAATTCTCTATTTGAAAACAAACTTTGTGGGCCTACAGTAGAGTCTGTGACAATTATGAGCTTTCCTTTCTCTGTAGCTAAGTCACTAAAGGTAATCAAAATTTATTGGCTATCACTAATACTTTAAGGATCATCCATTGCCCATAAAACCCGTCATTAAAATATGTTGTAAAGAATGGAGTTCAACATGCTGTATTTCATTTGGTTTATGAAGGGGAAGCATTTTATATACATTTTACTAAAGAATGGTTATGCACCTGTGAATTACACTGTTTGTTGTCATTTATGGCCCAAGGAACAGAACAGGCAAAGCTCATGAGACAATTGCAAACTGTGAATTTTTGTGCTTCTATGAGTGTCGGGCACATAAGTATATATAAACACACATACACGGTAAAGTGAAGGGGATTTTTCTGGTTTCTGTAATTTTGACTTCAAATGAAATGCACAACTGTGGTGATTCATGGCCTGAGTCAATTGGTGAGGGTTCAGCATTTGTGTTTCCCAAAGCTGATTCTGCATAACAGCAAACTCAGGCCAAAAAGGATTAGAGCACTTTGTTGTGGTCCCTGCTAGCTTCAAGTACAAACAGCTGTGACGCACCTGATAGGAAGTTGTCTGAATATGCTGGTCCCCTCCGTGCCATCACCTGAGCCGTAGAGATACCATTCCTCTAAGCTATTGCTTGTTGGTTTCAGTGGATGGCCCTGTTCTCTGCACGTGTTGCCTGTGAGTTCCCAAGACTCACAAGATCTAGGTTCTAAATTTGGATCTCTCCTTGTAGGCTATGACTTTGAGCAAATCCCTGAATTATTTTGAGCTGCGATTTCAGTTTGAAAATGCTGAAGCTGTCTATTTTAGTTATTGTACAGGGTTAAGAAGCTCACGATAGGTAAAGAAGGAACGTTGTTAAACTGTAAAGTGCTGCACACGAATGAAGACACACTCCTGTCCAACTAACTACCTGCTGCCAGATATTTAGTCTGTAGGAAACTTCTATGAGGACCAGGTTTCTTAAACTTGAGCACTTGAGCCAATGGTTCTCAATCTGCAGATCATGACCTCTTTTTGAGGTGTGTATGTGTGGAAGGAGTCAAATGACCTAAGACCACCAGAAAACACAGATTCATAATATTAGCGAAATTACAGTTATGGAGTAGCAATGAAAATAATTGGCTGTGGTGGGTCACCATAACACAAGGAACTATATATTAAAGTGTCGTTTCCATAATAGGAAGGTTGAAAACTACTGATTTGAGCAGATAAGAACTTTGCACGAAGGACCTGCCTCCAGAATGTCTGATTCCTTTGGCTTGCATCCTAGTCTGACTAAAGATCTGCATTTTTACCAGTGTTAGGTCACTTTGAAGCTAATGATCTGGGCTGCAGTTTCAGAAGCAGAGCAAGATTTTCACATCAGTGTGGTCCACAGGTGGGCACCAGAAATACCATAGCCACTTGTTACAAACAAGAAACTGAACTGATTCTAAATTGGTTATGAGGATCTACATTTTTAACAAAACTCCCAAGAGGTTTCTAAGCACTTTCAAGTTGAAAACTTTCTGATTTGAGTTCTCACAGCCATGCATTTTAAAATGGAAGCTCTACCACCTTCTCCTTCTTCTCCTACTTCTCTTTCTCCTCCTCTCTCTCCTCCTCCTCCTCTTTCTCCTCCTCTTCCTCCTCCTCTGCTTTCTCTTCCTTATCCTTCTCCTTCTCCTCCTCCTTCTCCACATCCTCCTTCTCCTCATCCCTCTCCTTCTTCCTCCTCCTCTTTTAATTTAAGTGCATTGGTGTTTTGCCTGCAAAAGGGTATCAGGTACCCTGGAACTGAGTTACAGACAGCTGTGGGCTGCCATGTGGGTGCTGGAAATTGAACCTAACTCCTCTGGAAAATCAGCCAGTGTTCTTAAGAGCTGAGCCATCTCTCCAGCCCTGAAGCTGAAGATTCTTGATACTCATAAACCTTTTTTATAATTCATTAAAATTTTACAAAATACCAATCCAAATTTCCACTCCCTCCCCTCCTCCCATTCCCTCCACACACCCTTGCACCCCACTCCCATCCAATCCTCAGAGAGGTTAAGGCACACTCATAAACCCTTATTGCATTGGTTTGAGGAAGGGCCTATCCTTAACTTCTTTCTTCTTGTTCTTAATGGTTCAGCTATGTATCCAGAATGGAGGTTCACAAAATAAGTGTGTGAAAAAAAATCACTTTCACAAACCACATTCAAGGCAGCACTTTATAGACATGCAGTAAAATTTTAGTCTTGCATGGCTTAAGAAATATGGCATCAGACAAAAAAAAATCAAATTCAGTTGGATAGGGGAGATTGCTATAGTTCCATTTCTTTACTACATGATTTCATCACTGCAAAAATTAAAACTAAAAAATAGGGTGACTTTATTAGAGACTCGATTTACATAATATCTGTCAAAATTGTGTCAAAGCTCAATTTTTTCTAACCATCGCCCTGTGCTTACTTTATGATTTAGTCTAGCAGGATTTAAGAGTGGCTATTTTTGCCGGTGTTTTAGTGTTGTTTTTAATGCTGTCTCCAAGGCGGTTGAAGGGGAATAGTCAGACAAGAAAACCTTCTTAGTTACAATCTATTCAAACAGGCTTACTGCTTCATATTCATGTTTCCATGAACACAAACATATGGTTCACAAAACAACTGTATTTGTAGAGTTCACTTTGCTTTTACATTCTGATTAGTCTTATTTTAAATTAATATAAAGTTCCTTATGCCATAGATAAAGACTTTTTGTGTATTCATGAAGTATGTTGTAAGGTTAGGTGGCTTAATAGGAAGCCAGAAGAGTCAGGTTCACCATCCAGAAATAGCTTCATTTATTTGATGTGAATAACCGACCTCTCTCAGGCACATAACAAACTATTCCAACACTCAAATGAAATAGTGAGCATTGAAGTGTTTCATCAACTATAAAATGGCATAAGACACAAGCTCTTAAAGATTATTGTCATACTTAAAACAGAAAATAACTTTTAGAAAATTAGAAAATTTAATAAAATGGCTTTTATACCTATTTTTATGATCCACGCTTCTCATTTGTCCACAGCTCTTTTTATTAAGTCCTTTAAAGTCACAAAAATCTTGCAGTATCATTGTATCACTTACTTGGACCACAGGGTGAGTGAACACATTTTGTAGTCACCTACAATCAAAACAAGATCCCAAGTTAATGTGTGATTAACCTTTGCGAAATAAAACCCTTTACTCCAGGCTTTGTTAATTACTGCTGGAGAGAGGCACCAAAATTTAGAGCAGGAAAAGCCTTGGAGATTAGGCAGTTCCCTGACATCTTAAAGGATTGCAACCGAGGAGACGTTTAGCTGACTGCTCAGAAAGCATAAACTTCTGTAGTTGATTCTCATACAAATGATGAGAAACTATTTTCTTTTTTTATTGCAACTCAAGATGCATCATTTCATCAGGCTTTCCCTCTCTGTGAAATTTTCTTCTCTCTATTCCTCTTTCCATTTCTTGTCTCCCTCCGTCCCTCCTTTCTCCCTCTCTCTCTCCTTTACCTCATTCCTCCAAATAAATCGAAGACTATCCAGTTAGGGATAGGAAAGGATTTGTTTTCCCTAAAATGACCCATTTTCAACTTGTGTGCCATTTTTCTAAGCCAATCTTGTTGTCTTTCTTTAAACTTTAAACCGTAATCTCAAATTTCTATTCTTAGAGCCATATAAAATTTTCTTTAGGCTAGCAATGACTATGGTGGTTTGTGGCCCAAGTAGAACTGGGTAAAGAATCTTCTTAACTCCTGAAAATGTACTTTATAGAGAAGGAGTCTTTAGCTTTTTGCTTTGGTTTTGTGTGGCATGCACAATGGAATTTCTTGAAGCTCCCTTACGAGGCCCAAAGTGAAATCAGGAACATGTTAGCCAATAGAAAGGGAAATTGCAATGGGGTAAATGATAGAACACCCCCTCCAGTGAATCACAGAGGGAGACATTCCAGGATCACAAGGAATCTTCCATCTCCCTATGAAGATTCAGTCATGAATGATAGATATTAGAGAAGAAACAGAGGTCTTGGAACATAACTTGAATAGATGGAGGTCTCGAGAACGGATGACTCGGAACCCAGAACCATAAGCAAGGCAAGTAGCTTGCTCAAGTTGTAAAAAAGTCTGTTGTTTTCCAATATTAGTGTACAAATATCAGCAGATTCTACACAGGTTCTTTTTCATCTATAAATGCTTAGTTTGAATAACCCTCTATGATCAGCTTCCTACACCAATTGCTTACAGCAATTCAGGACTATTCATAGTCTCAGCTAATGGTCTGCTCATTGTACACAGGCAGTATTGCTTCCGAAACTCATTTACAATGCTTTCTTCTCAGAGTCACTTCCTTTGCCTCTACTCCTACTCTCCCACAATGCTTCTTTACTAGATCACTCCCTTCCCCACCTTCCTCCAGCCTCAGAGCTCAGTTATACTGCTGTCTTGTTCAGAAAATCCTCTCTAATTCTCCAGGTGAGCTAAGTGTCCTATTTATTTTCGCTGATAGCCTCTCTCCATACCTTGTGCTTAGCATTTGGTATACTCGGGGAAAACATTCTGTTTATTTCTTCCTTGCCTCTAGGACAGACATATAATCTGCTTTACCATTTAATCTCAGAATTTAGCTTAGGATCTGTTGGTGCTCAAATGAAAATTTGCCCAGCAAGCTGAATAGGGAAGGATGGTAACACTATATATCAAGCAGACTAGAATTTGATTTAGCAAAGGAGAAACAAATTAGGGGAAGGCAGGACTGAAGGAAGATATTTTGGTAGGAAGTCAAACACTATTAGATTAATTATGGGTCTGCAACTGCAGAAGGCATAGTAGGAAAAACCACATATCAATTATTCTCTGATTGCTGGTGGGGGTGAATATGTGGCTTTTGCTAGAAGTACTTTCAACATTTCTAATAGCAGCTCTTTTCCAAGCATAGATTTCAGAGAGGGAGGGGGGGGGAGGGAGGGTGGGGGGGCGGGAGGCAGGGCGGGGGGGGGGGAGGGAGGGAGGGGAAAAGGGAACATATGTGCTTAGTTTGTAGGGATACTGAGGTTTCAGCAGGCCCAGCATGATGCCTTTTTCTCTGATAGATGAAGAACTTTGTGTGTGGAGGACTCACTGTATGCTCCTGAGGTGTGTTGCTGAGATTTCTCCCCCTAGTGGGGACTGTGGATACACAGGGTCTAGATCAGGATTTGGGGTAAACGTAAGGTTACATGATGCTGTGCAACATGTGTCCTTTCATTTCTACTTTGGTTGTTGTTGTTGTTGCTTCTTGGAGGATAAGAAAAGGGAAATGCCACTTACATTTATAACGTATAAATTCCTCTTGCATGATGGTGACAAACCGACTTTTGCACTTTACAGCTTGTTACTCCTTCCTGGAGAAACAGAGAGCAAAGTGTATAGTAAACATTGCAATACTCTCAAATTCTCTCCTGTGTGTTTTTCCATGATGGAGATGGACATTATTTATAGGAAGCTAGAGGAGAAGCTTAAAACTCAGGGAAAACTTGGCACAGCATTTTATACAATGCCGTATTATTATTTATTCCATTGTAATACATGAACATATATTTCCATATTAATTATCTGTGTGTTGTCTACAGTTAATTATACCTATTCGGAAGTTGTGCATTCTGTATGCCCCCCCTGCTTGTCCCACTGGTCACTACAAGGTAGAGAAGATGACCATGGCCAGAATGCACCCCAACACTAGGTAGCGTTGAGCATAGCAAGTATCTACCTGTGAAAATATTGGTGAGGGAAAATACTTGATGTCCTGACTACTTTTAGTGTGCCTTTAGGTAAACCCCACTCTCATATTCCAGACCATTCATTTTGTGAAATATAGTTTTGAAGAGTTCTACTCTGTGCCTGGTACTTGTCCTGACATAACCTAATCTTTTTGTAACCTTATGCATAGACTTATGCATTTGTATAAGCATATTTTCAGATCAGAATGTGATGCACTCGAGTCATTAATGTAGCAGATGGGGCTAGTCTTGTTGGTACTATGCCTGACCTCTGTTCTATCTTACTTTGTTGAATAATCTGGAGAAATGGTTATAACAGCTACAATGGAGTGCTTGACATGTAGTGATAGAGTAGATAAAGAACAAAAGAATGTAAGTTTTGGTTCTAAGCAAGTGATTAACTATATTAACTTTAGAAGTATTAATAGCTTCCTTTGCTAAAAACATCAAAGTGAGTATGATTCTTACTGTCTTCTTCAAAAAGATCTTGATCTGATGATCCAGAGAAATATGGCTGAAAGTAGTTGAGTTCATCAAAAGAAGAAATGTTTGCTGTTGTAAGCAGAATGATACACTCAAAATAAAAACAAAAGAAAAAGCAACTCCAAAGTTACCTTATAAATAGTCTTTATAAATGAAATATGAAAATTATTTGTGTCTCAATTCTTGCATAAAAGGAAAACAGATATAAAAACTTAGCTCTTCTAAAAATAAAACTATATAATTTTGCAGAATCTGCTTTGAGGTGTAAACAATTTGTGTCATGAATATGCATAATATATTGTATGGATGTGTTCAAATGCAGATACTAATTTTATTTTTAATTTATGTCTACAAATATTTATAATTATATATAAATGCAAAAGTATAAAATTTCCGTATCAAAGAAATGAACTTGGGTCACAGCACATTTTAATAGGTATTTAAATAATCTGATATATTAGTAGTGGAGAATTTTACCAAAGAAAACCAAAATTTGTAGATTCTCAAGGAAGGGAACAGAATGTAAGTATCACATATTAAGTGCCTTAATTTGTTTTGATAAATGTTTTATTTTAAATATTTATTAAACAAAGTGCTAAATCTATTTCCTAAGAGAGGTAACATCTCTTGTTTCTATTCAATCTGAGTTATTGTATGTTCACAAAGACTAAAACAGGACCTCAAAGTTTTTTCTTTTGCTCTAACAGGACAGACTATAGTGCCACCTTAACTGATTAAAAAAAGTAGTTGTATTTTGTTTGGTATAGTTTCAGTTCTTTGTAGTTAAACCTCATATGTAGATTAATTTATTTTTTTCTTTAATTCAGATTAAGCAATGGGGGTGAGCAACTACCCACTTAAAGGCAAGAAGAATTTTAAGTAAATGGCTTTATTTTAACAAGTAAAATACAAAAATAATGCTATCATATCCTTTTAATTTTAAAGTTCTAGACAAATAAAATTATTAAAACTATACTAGAAGGTTAAACAGTGAGATTGGTCTGCATTATGCCCAAGACATTACAATTTTTTTAAAAAAAATGTTTCATTGTAGAAGTGGTTGACATGAAAACTTGTAGAGAACAAAGGCAGTTTCCGAATATGTGATAGGCAACTAATATGATCCTAGTTATAGATGAAAGGGAAATGCACATTAAATGGTAAATCAACCGAAGAAAAACATGGAGCCTGTAACTTTACACCAGTTTGAAAGGGAGCAGTGACTGTTAGAAGCCAACATCGTCCCTGGGGACATACTGCAATACAGAGAATAGGTTTCATTAAAATGAAAAAAAAAATAATGCTCCAAACTGGTGGATCAGGGAAATGCCACTCACCTTGAGGATCTAGATTTTGACAAAATCCTTTTTATAGATTCAAGAATAGGTTATGGATTCAGAATGAGGTAAATTCTTTGCAGTGTTGAACACAGAAATACTGCTGGAGCTAAAGGAAATTATTCTAGGCTGTCTTTGACTTTGCCCAATGTTTGGATAATGACAGTGCAAGGACACATTTGATGCTGTGTATGACATAGAACGAAGATGGTCACAAGGTGTTAGTTCACAAAGTTTTACATAAATGTGGATAAAATTTACAGGAGGAAAACTGTGGCTCTGTGTGGAAGAAGGGTGAGCTATGTATGTGATTTTACTGAGTCTCATCCAGAATATAAACATTTAAGACAGAAAGAAATGCATTTATGGTACTTTAATTAAATAGAACACGGTGTAGTTGAATAAGCGAATCTGGTGAATAGCTTAAAGGATGAACATTGAAATGGAATAATGGAAACTGCAGGGCGTCAAAGCCAGAAGACCAAGCCCCATGCACCATTCTGTCAGCTACTGACTTTGTATGTGTGGGGCAGTCACTTAGTCATTCCTGGCTTCTGTTTTTTATTTTAGAAAACGTAAGTGAAACAATGATTTTTTTCTCACATTCAAGGACATTATGTGGACAAATGAAGTGGATCTGTAATGCTACTCTTGGATATCTTTATTAAATGTAAGTTTCTTTCTACCAAATAAAATGGATTTCCTTGAGCAGATATATTTTTTTATTTGTATATTGAAAGCAGAGGCCAGGTGACCACCAATAGGAAT
This sequence comes from Arvicola amphibius, assembly GCF_903992535.2. NCBI lineage: Eukaryota > Metazoa > Chordata > Mammalia > Rodentia > Cricetidae > Arvicola > Arvicola amphibius. The sequence continues at coordinate 42,812,766 of NC_052056.1, forward strand.
TCCAAAGAACAGGAACCTTTTATATAGAACACGGTTGAAATCAGCAAATTTCCAGGGCTTCTCTAACATATGTATTCTATAACTGACCATGTTCTCACTTTCCACTCTAGTCCATTCGTATTATTAATCTTAAGTTTTGTTGCTATTACATTGTAATTTTGGTTATGAAGTATTTCCTACAACAGTGTGTTCTGTATCAATGTTCAGGGAGTTTTGATAGTTGTGTTCTTATTGTTTTCCTTCTTCAGCATAATTTGCAAACCTTTCAAAAGATACTGACATTTCATTAAAACTGAAGTCCTATTTAGACATCTCATCATTTTTCAGAGAGCAATATTAAGACACATACAAACGCAAAGTTACTTTTCTAGTTCAGAGTCTTTCACAGAAATGGACAAGGTTAAGCGGGTAAATCCTGACTGTACCATCTTCTAACAGCCTCTACTGCTTTCACTTGTGTTAGGATAATTTTGTTCAGCTTCACCCTGTAGTTTGACACCCGATTGTATGTAACACCTCTCCTGGAAATATCCTGCCACCTCATTTGAAAATTATGAGAATCGGATGCCTTATGTTCATGATCGTATTTTATCATTTGACTTTTCTCTTCTTACAATGATGTGTCAATTGCCTGATCACCATGAATTTTAGACTGCTATTCACCGACACAGTTCAACATGAAGCCGCTTCCTAAGCCATGCTTTTGTTTTTGTTTTTGCTTTTGGCATTTTCTTCTCAGAGGCCTTAGGGAGCTAGACCTTGAACCTTTACATCCCTGGCTTTTTACGGACACAGCCATCACCCAGGTATCTGATACAGTCTCTCCTTGTGTCAAGTCTTCCACTATTATCAAATACAGTTTCCAGGAGAGTGGAGCAAGGTATGGCAAAGATCCCAGATCACTTCCTGTGAAATTTGCTGGTCCTAAACGGAGCAACACTTTGCTGTGTCAGTTTTTACCTTCATATCAAGTTCCCTTTCCAAGAATAATAATAATAATGAACTTGAATTTCTGACTTTTCTCTTCTTACATCACCTCTGCCCCTATGAGATCAACACACCAACAACATGTATCAGTATGTCTAGGTTAATCATGCAGCCACCTAATTTTGATCTCAACTCTTTCTTCAAAACCAGAATTTCTGCTTTTTTATTTTATTTTCACATTCTCTTATTTTATATCATTCTGCAAGAAGATTTTAATTTATCTAAAAGTGCATTTGCTAAAATTCATAAACAGGAACTATCAGAGTATGAAAGAAGGCTCTCCCTGTTGGTCTAACAGGTTCTCAGCTAAATGCTTTGTCACTTACAGTATTTATGAAGAAAAGGGAATGCTTGCAAGACATCATGGAATCAGGGAACTTTAAAGTATATAAAGTGAAATTCAGAAAACAGTTTCATGAAAAACCTCAGAAACGTCAAACAAAAGCAATAGGTTTAAAAGAAGAATGAAAATGTAGAGACTTGCAGAGAAGCAATTTAGGGAAGGATCTGATATCAAGATTTCAGGAGAGCACAAATGCCCCTATTCACAAGTCTGTCACTTGTGTAGAAAGGACTGAGTATTCCCAGATGGCAAAACTGTAAACACAAAAATGATACTGGAACATATGAAAGGACAGTGGTAGGGGTATAATTATCTAACAGAGTTTTAAATAAATCAGAATGAGTTCTGTAACAATATAGTTGTATTTCCTCAGTCATGGACTCCTGTAGAGCTCGGGGATTATTGCAGAACTTCCTTATGTACCCCAGATGCTACATGTAGACATAGCATATCTCAAGCATGACTTTGCTATTTCCTGTACTGTACCAATACAGTCTCTATTATAATTAAAAGAACATAAACATTTTGTGATTCAGGGTTTTCTTCCTCAAATTTAAACTTCTTCATTCATAAAATCTTAACACCAAAGTTGGGGTGTGACTCATTTGGTAGTATCCTTGCCTAGCATGACCAAGATCCTGGACAGAGGCAAAAATTTAAGGTTATCTTTGTGCTTCATCATGAATTCAAGGCAAGCCTAGGATACCCTGTCTAAAGCACGAGGGTGGGGTGTCAAAATTATTAGAGTCAAAAAGTTTGCAGACATTTCTAGACTAGACAATGATACCTTAATTTAAAGTCACCGTATGAAGAAGAGGGGTGACAGGGAGATAGACAAGGACATGTTCCACATAAATGATAAATCACAAATGAAAATCCACCCATGGATAAGATAGGGAATACCTACAGATAGGTCTATAAAATTAAAAGAGATACAGACAGCAAGATAAATTTAACTGGAAGAATTTAGTGTAAAAAGCCACTAAATATCAAGGTTGAGTAGTAGCCCACTGAGATGTAACCCAGAATTTGGGTCAAGCAAAATCTCTGAATTATATGGAATTATCAAATGATATCCTGATAGAGGACAATATGTGTTTAGAAAAAAATAAAAAATTTACTCAGAGAAAGAATTTAACATGGACATGCGTGCCTAGACACGTGCTAAATATTAACCTGTAGTTATTATATAAAGGACTAACATTGGTAATTTTAAGTGTTAGGACTCTTTACTTGCATGAGTCATTCCAAAGTTTTGTCTCTATATCTTTACTTTTTAGTTTACACACACACACACACACACACACACACACACACACACACACACACACTTCATCCTATACCAACAGGACCCATTTTGTTCTAGGCCCTTAAGGAACCTATACAATACAAAAATTTAGGTAACAACATGAGTAGTAGATTTCTAATTGTGGCTTAGAGGCTTAGATAGCTACTGAGAAAATGCTGTAGGTTGATGTGCTACTATGGGCATTGTTAATGAAAGAGTTGAGTCTTAAGAGTCAGGAAACATGATGGTGGTACAGAATGTCTAGGGAGGCAGGCATGGCACTCAGAATGCACAATAAACCTATTTCGGTGTGTGTGCGCTATTAGGGACATCCCAGGAGACTTTTGTCTTGCAAACTCTTTGGCACACTTCTTGACTTCAAGTAGATTAGTAATAATAATTATACTACTTGTACTGTAGCTTCTTGGGCTCATAATCCCTCACTCAGCATGAAACACAGCCTTCCTGTGCTTTAGACAGCACTGAACTGCTACAAGGCAGGGACTGGAAGGTGTTGAAGCCAGTACGTGGACAAAGAAGACATAGCTAGTCATGGGTGTCATCACATTTTGGTTTTGCTTACCCTGTTGCCCCGAAGTGCTCTTATAGTTTTATCACTGCTTCTATTTTGCTTGTATTTTTCTTTATACTTGGTAAATTTAATGAGCTGTCTCTAAGCAGTGGAGCTGTTTTATTCCCACTGTTATCATTTTATTCCATATTTTTATCAGTGCATGACAGTGTTACTCATCGCAATCCTTCCACATGTTCAGTTCTGACTTTGCTAGGCTCTGGGTTTAGTGTTGTGATCAGCAATGAGGAAGATGAAACTTAAGAGTCTAGCCCTTTAGATTTAGAATATTTGTACTTTTATTTTGAACATAGCTTTCCAATAATTCTTTACTTGTATAATAAATGAAAAGTGGCCTCAAATCTATGTCCCATCAGTCTCAATTTCTACAGAGTCAGAGTCTTAGAGTGTCTTTGTCAAGTATTCTAGAAGCAGCAACATGGTATGTTGACCTGAGTTCCTAGGCTCAGATGATTTTTATGTGCCTCAGTCTTCCCCCAGAGGAATGGTGATTCTCTTTTGTCAGTAGTATTTCCTGTTGCCCCATGCCCATCTCTACCTATGTGTGCATTGAGATTTTATTTTCCTTCAAGACTTGTGGTTTGCCTTTTATTTCGCCATTCTTAAATCTTACTCACCTGGAGAAACCATAATTTCATCCTTAGTTGAGCATTCCCTCCTCTGCTTTACTTACTTGTTTGTTTATCATCTTCCAGGCAGAACCCAGCAACTTAGTGCCTGAAGGTTGCTGGTAGTTGATGGGTTTTGTCTCTGTTTCCTCACCTACATTTAAATCCCTCTGCATCACATTGTCAACAAAGACTGGAGACTCCCGACATACCTTGATTGAGAAATCTCTTGGTCAACATGAACTGATGTGCTTATCCCAGTAGAGATATGCAGGTTAGGCATTTTAAAAAGAAAGAGATAAAACTCTGTGGAACATAAATGATGTTTCTGTGGTTCAGCAGCTACTCCTGACCCCATTCAGTGAAGGCCTGTTTTCACTAAACCTTGATTTCTCTTTGAACAATATATGTCCAAAATAAGGGATGCTAATAGCTTCACCCTTTTCCTCCTTATCATCAGGAAACAGAGGATATAGAAACCTGTAGGAGTAACAAAAATATCAAAGGAAAACTGTTCTTTTGAAACTGTTTTCATGCTGGTTTGGGGTGATAATTGCGTTCCCAGAGTTGATGACTTGGCAGAAGTTTTCTGAGTCAGACATTGAGAATGACCACCGAGGTCTCAATGCCCAGCTCTCTCCCAGCCCCCAGTAGAAGATTTATTTGGTTTGGCAAACTATTCTTCTTCCCTTCATTAGTGAAGTTGGCCTCTTGGGGATGACATTTTCAACAGTAATGGAGATGCCTCGTCTCCTATCAATAAAGCTGTGATTTACAGTATTTAATCTAGTTGAAAGGGAGGAAAAAGAGGAGTCTACATGCAGAAGAGATGAAATTATAAAATGGCTCACTACCTAAAGTTTTCTAAATATATAGAGTATTAACTTGGCTCTCAGCCTTATTTACAGCACATAGATCTCCATCAATCAAAACGATGAAGAGCTGGGCTTTCCAACACTCCTGCTAGGGCATTTGACATACTAGGTTCTACAGATTTTACTGGGTAAGGAACATATTGAATCCATGCTATCTGCCCTCTAGTCCTGTGCTAAGCCTGGCTACTTTAAACCTAGAAATAGCTCATGTGATTTCTGCTCTAGAATTATCTGAGACCCACTTTTTATCCATGTTTCACCTTGGTTAGCACTATGAGCTACCCTATGAAGCTCTTTGATGCAAAACGTTCAGTTATCATTAATAATGGTGCTCAAAGATTTGATTTGATTTGATTTATTTAGTATTTGTTGCTGTTGTCTGGTCTGGGGGGAGTAGCTTTGCTTGGTTTACTTTTGCTTTTTTGTTTGTTTTTTTCCCATGAATAATTGCCCTTTGAAGCAGCTAGGTCTGGGGAAGATTAGTAGGGTTTTGTCACTAGCTTAGCAATGCTAGAATAAAATGTAAAGCTCTCCCCCAAGGAACTATAAACTGCTCTCATGCACCTTCAGCCTCAAAACTTAAGTGTGTGATTTAATGTTTATTCAGCACCAACACTGTACAACCACTTCAAAAAAGCATTCTGTTTATCTAACACTCTAAAGTTCTAAAGGATGTCACATCCAGTGCCTAATTAGTCTTCAGGAGGCTCTGGCTCTAAAGCAAAAGGGGACATGCCCATTATCCCTACCACATACATTGGAAATAAAGCCCAGGCTTTTTAGCAAAATAGTTGAAGCCACAGGGCCACAGGACATAAAGGAAGCACTCCCTGATTCATTCTGAACCAACAAAAAAGAGTTTGCTTATTTTTTCTCTGTGTCCCTCTTTCCCCTTTTGAATCACATGTTCCTGCTCCCTGTTCATTTGTCTGTTTTTAATTTCTTAAGACAAGATCTCTCAAGATCGCACAGGCCAGCTTCAAACTCAGCATCTTCCTTCCTTTCCTGGAATTCTAGAATGGCGGGGCTTGCTACTTGTGATATTATACCTGTTAGTTCATCCTTGTTTTAATTTTTCTAAAAGGATACGAGGATTTGCTTTTCATTTTGCTGGACTTCTTTCTTCCCATTGTGCAAGGCTGTTCAGCTATCCATATCCTCGTCCCTGGTATTCTTTCATCAACTACTGTGTTTAAACAGTTACTGTAGGATACCTTGCAGAAAGGAAGGATTGCAAGGCAATGAAGATTCTCTCTCTCCCCCTTCTTCTCTCCAAAACCGCCCTGTAATCCCTCCCACCCCCACTGCCACCATTCCTAGTGTCCAGTTCAGTGCAGGCTTTCTGTTCTCATTGAGGCTGCAGTTTGTCTCCTGAATTACGGCTTTGTATTCAGCCAGGGCCCAGGGAGTATTCCCAGTGTATTTATTTTCTGTTCCTGAGCTGAATGCTGGGTGCTTCTTTGTCCCGATGCCTTCTGCAAAGGAGTTTCAGAGGTTGGGGAAGGGGGGCAGCAGAGGAGGAGGGGCAGGAATGCCAATAAAGCTTTCTGTATCCCCTAGAGGAATGTGTGCAAACGTCTTTCCCATTGCTTCACTCAGTGTTCTCCCCTCTGCTGCCCTTGCTCTTAATTGGATCTAGACCCTAGAGAAAACAACTTTGTTAATGGGATGGTTAAAGAAAATGAGAGGTGGAAGTTGGCTGTGTTCAGTTCTGGCAAGTTACCCTCTCTGGGAATAGCAGTCTCTGATGCCTGATCAGGGGAAGGGATTCCACTCTCCTGATCAAGAGGAAACACCACAATTCCTTTATAGCTCTTTTCCCCCTTGTCTGTCAAAATGGAAGAATATGTTCTACTTCTTCCATAGCCACCGAACCTAATTTTCTTAGTAATTATGACTCTGCTGCCTTCCCTTCTTTCACTCATTCAATAATGTTCTTGACCAATCACTGTTAAACGAGTTTTTGGGGTGTGCTGATTTGTGGAAATAAAATGTTTCGATGAGAGAAATTAAGTAACTGCTCTCAGGAGGCTTACCTGCAAGCTGAGGATAAAGACAATATACAAGTCTATCCATACATAAATAAAATAGTGAGAGCCTGCAGTAAGTGACACAGTTTAAAATAAATAAGGTAAAGGCTAAGAGCTATGGCAGAGCTACATACATATCCAGGTTCTAAAGGGGTGTCCGGACAGTGCAACCTAAAAATTGTACTTGCGAGCTGCTTACCAGTGTTTACCCTTTTATTCCCACAGTTATAATAAGGACCAACATATACAGTTAGGTTCATCTACTTAAAATGTTCATTTTAATGAATATTAGTAAGTATAGTGTTTGGATCCATCATGACACCCTAGCTTTAAACATTCTCACCAATCCACAGATGTCTCTCAAGCCCACTTTTAGTTAAACTCTATTTCCAGCCAAGACCCTGGATAATCATAAATCTTTGTTTCTATGTGTTTGGTTTTCTACACGTTTTAAATGATAAATAAAATCTTAAAATGTGTAGTGTTTAGCATTTGGCATCTTCCATTTAGAATAATGTTTTTCAGGTCCACTCGTGTTGTGCAGCACTTATCAGCAGTGTGGTCTCTTTAATGACTGAATAGTATTCCATTTTATAAATATTCCATATTATGTGAATCTGTTCAGTATTTCTTGAATATTTGAATATTATATACATTATGGTTGTCATGAACTAAGTTGTAAAGGACATTTATGGTCAATTTTTTGTATATAATAATTCCTTTTCAGTAGACATTATGCATTGAAACTTGTGAATTATGCCTTACGATTGTTATTATGCCCTAATATACTACCATATTATTTTCAAAAATAGTACTACACAGGCACTTCAGTTTCTCCAAATCTTTGTCAACACTGATAGTTCTCTATCCTGTTGTTGTAATTGTTAAATGCGTGTATTTTTCACTTTTTTCTTTCTTTTTTTCTTATTTATGACATTTTCATTATTTTTTATTTAATATTTTAAAAATTTCCTTCTCCTCCCCTCCTCTTTCCCCTTCCCTCCCCTCCCTTCCACCCATTCCCCCACTCCCTCCCTCTCTAAGCCAAAGAGCCATCAGGGTTCCCAACACTATGTTAAGTCCAAGGTCCTCCCAACTCCCCCCAGGTCCAGGAAGGTGAGCAACCAAACTTACAAGGCTCATACTGAGCCCGTCCATGCCTTAGAGTCCAAGCCCATCGCCATTGTCCTTGGTTTCTCAGTCAGCCTCCACCGTCAGCCACATTCAGAGAGTCCAGTTTGGTCGCATGTTCCATCAGTCCCATTCCAACTGGTCTTGGTGATCTCCCATTAATTCTGTCCCACTATCTCAGTGGGTGAACGCACCCCTCACAGTACTGGCTTTCTTTCTCATATTCTCTCTCTTTCTGCTCCTCATCAGGACCTTGGGAGCTTAGTCCGGTGCTCCAATGTGGGGCTCTGTCTCTATCTCCATCCATCGCCGGTGAAGGTTCTATGGTGATATGCAAGATATTCATGAGTATGATTATAGGATCTGGCCTTTTCCGACTCCCTCTCCTCAGCTGCCCAAGGAACTAGCTGTGGGCATCTCCCTGGATACCTGGGAACCCCTCTAGAGTCAAGTCTCTTGACAACCCTAACATGACTTCCTTAATTAAGATATATGCTTCCCTGCTTCCATATCCACTGAATACACTATATCAAGTTTGCCCTTGTAAATTGTACTTTAAGTATTCATGAACTTTGTTCTTGTGGAAAAGTTACAGAAGTTATGCTCAAGACCTAAAAGAAAATTTTTAGATCTTTAGCTTCTACATTTAGGTCTAGTTTTTTTTTTTTTTTTTTTTTTTTTTTTTTTTTTTTTGACTAATTCCTGCATATGGTGTGAGACATGTTCTGAATTCTTTTGGTTTCAGTGTGGATATTGAATTAATCCACTGCCATTTGCTGAACAGACATCATTTCCTTACAGAATTTATTTGACACCCTTCACAGTTTTCCTTTTCTTAAATTACTTCATTTCAATAGAAAACAATGGTGCGTGAAAGCCGAAGCTAGTGATTTGTGCAGGCCAGTCATTGCCATCTGATGCTCTGCTTTACAGTCTGCATTCTAGTAAGTTCTTGGCTTCTGAAAGATATAACAATCATAGTCTCTTCATCTACAATCTACTGAAAATAGATAAATTTGCATTAGCTAATGATAGATACAAAACCCCTTTTCATTTTGTTAGCTTTCAAAACTTTAAAAAGTAGAAATAAGGTAAGATTCTTTGCTGTTTTCTGAGAATAGGTATAGAGTCACTTGTTCATGTCATATGAGAATGGTCCACCAAAAATTAACATTTCTAGGTCAAAAGAAGCTAGTATATAAATTATTTTTCTGAACAGATTCTGTTATACAAACATTGCTATTTGTTATAGTTTTTTTTAACCAACACAAGTGGATGAATGCTAAGAAATACATTATTTTTCATGTCAATTATAGTAACAGTCAACTTATCTTTTCCAGCCTAGGCAGCTCTAGTTTACAGCAATATATTTAATATCCACCATCCTAATTTATATGTAAAGTTTCCATTCATCTTCTTATACTTCTTTGAGTTTCTATCTTATAAAATAATAATCTTATAAAGATTATTGTTTTTTCAAATATTAGTGGGTATTGATTTTTTTCTTCATACATTTAATTACTATGAGTTCTGTTCTACTTTGCTATTCTCCTGTGTTCTGAGTACCATACTTTAAACATAAAACCAAGAACACTACCAGTTTTTATTTATAGAACAGAAAGTCAAGCCATTTTAAAGCTGAGATTTTAAAATCTCCACAACTTACCCCAGATTATATAGAAACACAATAAAGTAGCTACCATAATTTCCAATTAAAATAAAACTAACTTATTGAATAAATATTTATAGAATTCTAAAATACAGAAATTGTTGGGTTTTTTTTATTACTGCCAGGAAAGAGTTCAGTGATCTGTGTCAAATGAAAAAGTCTTGGCAGACAGTGGGGCTGACTTTCTACAAAACTGGAGAGAACAGACACGTCTGGAATCTAGACAACAGAGACTTTATTTTCTCACTTGCTCGCCATCAGTTGCAAAGCCACAGTAGAAGAAGGCATGTGATGATCTTTGGAGAAGATTAGGTGTTACCAGAATGAGAGAGAAAAGGAAATACTTAAAAAAAAGAGTTATCAGTAGGTAAGAATTTGCCCAGTCATTACAAGGAAAAGCAGGTGCTTGGAGCAAAAGTTGTAGAATGTGTACAGGTATGAGGGGGAATTCAGGGAAAGACAGGTGACTTGATACAGATGACATAGTTCAAGGTTCTTTAAAAAAAATATTAGAGATTACCTTACAAGTCTGAAGAATCCAAAGTGAAACCAAAAAAATCTGGCAAAGTAGAGAAAGATTAGTTGTGAGTCATCATGAAAACCATTTGTTTTTTGCATGAGTCTAATTTTATCAACCCAACATGGCTTAGTAACTTGAATGGATACAGTGGGAGGTGCAGTTTGAAGATGAGAAAAGAAAACGGGAGTAGGGCATCATCTAGAGGATTTTTTGCCATCATATATATTTGTTGACATAAATTGGGGGCAATGGGTGTGGTACGGAGAATGGGTAAAAAGACATGAGAAAATTTGGGGAAAGACAGAAAAGAAGTTAGGACACAGATAAGTAGAATCTGAAGATTCTACTAAAGTCTCAAGCATTCCAATTACTAAGAATTAGGAAATATGGCACTTGGTTGTGTTTCTCTTCATCTGGTTCTATCACAGTGTCAAAAGTTACTGGATAAAGGCTCTGTGATGATAGTTGGGTTATTCACCACTCTGATTACAGGGGGAGATCAGTTCAGGTACACAAGCCACTTTTGCTAAAAGTCTTAGTCATCCAGGCAAGCTGTGCTCAGCCTTATACAGAGGGGAGGGGCTTGGTCCTGCCCCAAGTTAATGTGGCAGACTTTGTTGACTCCCCATTGGAGCCCTTACCCATTGGGAGAAGTGGGTGAGGGTAGGTTTTAGGGGAGAAGGGGCAATGGAAGGGAAAGCTATGGTTGGAATGTAAAATAAAGAAAAGAAAAGAATTGGGAAACATTAGGGGGATGTTTAGTGAGGGAGAAGTGATAAATTGTGTTTTTAGACCCTTCCATCTAAGTTTGCGTTAAAAGATCGTGTGAAGTTTCCAGCCTGTAGACTTAAATAAGTACCTAAGTATGTAAGTGCTAAAGACTAGACTGAGAAGCATGGTGAAGTAATAAGAATAAAGAGTGATAGTATAAAATAAATATGAATGGCATAAAAATATACATTAGCACTGCTATTATTATATAGGAAAATACCCACATATAAACCAGATAATAGAAAGTGAACAGACAGAGATAGAAACAGAAGGAATAAACAAACTTTCGAAACAAACTATTTAAGAATGCCTAGCTTTTCAAGTTTCAGTAGAAATAACTCAGGGCTGTTCAGGTCATTAAACCCTTAAACTTTTGCTCTTGTTTTTCTCTCTTGCCATGTCTTTCTCTCTAGTGTCTAAAGCCTTTTGTGTGACCCTTCTGACAGGAAATTCAGCAGGACCTGAGAACAAGCACTTAAAGACACAGAGCAAAACTTTTTTTTTTTTGACTAATGGAATCTCAATGAAACTCAGAAGAGTTGTGCTGTCTCCTGTCATCATTTATTTACCATAATCAAGACTGACAAGAGAAACAAAGAGATCCATGTCCTTGACGGGGTAGGAAACCAGGCCAGTTGATTTGAAGAAAAGGGCCAGGATGGAAGCCAAGCTCCCTTTCTCATCCTCTTGTCCTATTTCTGGTTTGCTTTTTCTTGTCAGCATTTTCTCCAGCAGATCGATCTCTCGTCGGCTAGTGCCAGTGATTTTTAAGCAAAGAGAGAAACTGACTCTTTGCAGGTGAAAGATAATCAAATTGAATATTACATAGCCCCTGAAGTGCAGGCAGCTGATAACAAGAGCCAAACTCAATATCCTGACAGATGTTGTCTTGGATTGATTAATCTCTCTGCTCACTCTGGTTAGCCATCTTCCAGCATAGACAACCCAAGTCCTTGGCCCCATCCCAAATGGCTTTCTGCATGGCTGGGGCTGGCCCAGGGGAGCATCTCTCTTAAAAGTGCAATACAATTCCTTCCTTCTGAAGAGGAGGAAATTAAAACACAGCTTGCTCACTTCTACTTTAAAATCTGCTGTACGAGAAGGCTATATTCTGAGCTTAGTTCATGATGCTTAGAATAAAGAAGTCTCCCTTTTGAGGTTTTGGTTTAGCCAGCCTGCATGTGTATGCGTGTGAGTGTGTGTGTGTGTGTGTGTGCGCGCACCCACACGTCTTGAGTTTTAAGAAATAAGAAATATGCACTTTTTTGTGATGGGGAAATATGCTTAGAACTAATTGAATCTTTAGAAAGTGAAAAGAGAAAACAAGTGTGTGAGGGAAAGGAAAAAAGATTCTACTCATTTGTTCCTCACCTTGTCTCTCTTTCTCCTTCTCTACGTTTGTTTCTTTTAAATTCCTTCTGTCTTTTGTTCTGTCAAAGAGTATGCACATGTTGAGGCTACAAAGAAGGCAGGCGGTAGGCACACACCCTCAAAATTATGCTTCCTTCTTTTGTAGAGGATATAGGAGTGATAAAACCCAAAATAATTATGGGACATACTACGTAATAGATGGAGCAAGAAGACAGGGAAGGAAGTTTTTTATGAAGGCTAACATAGGTCTTGGCCCTTAAAAAATGGCTAATTAGTTACCAAAGGGCCAATGAGAGAAACATAGAGAGGAGAGTAGACAGTATGAACTTAAAGAAATAAAAATATTCACCATAAGCCTCCTTGCCTCACTTGATGGCTTGCTGACTTCACGGATTTCTGGGTCGTATTTTACTTCTGGGTCTCATTTTCACTTCAAGTATAGTATCACAACTGGTGATCTCGTTTTCCTGGCTATTCTACCCTTAACTGCTGTTTCCTTTCATCTCTATACTTAGCATTTATATGTTGTCTACACCACCACACCAATGAATACGAATGCCATATTCTTTTTTCCGTCTTAGGACAAGATATAGGTAGGAGAGAGAGGACTAGAGTCTAGTTTGCCTAGTCACACTGAGATGCTTATGTGGTGTTGGTTTTACTGTATATATGTAGGTGTTTGCCTTCCTGTCTGTGTACTATGTGAGTACTGGTGCCCAAGCAGGCCAGAAGATGGGGTCAGATTCCCTAGAACTGGAGTTACAAATAGCCATGAGCTGCCAGATGTGAAGGCCAGAAAATGATCCGTGGTCCTCCACACTGGTAGTAAGTACTCTTAACTGCTAAGCCATCTCTCTTTCCCCTCAATTAGTGTTTGTAGAATCACGTACTTCAGTGATGCAAATTGAAGATAAATGGCCCAAAATTTCCCACAGTGCCTCAGTTTCAAAGAATAATGTTTTAAATCTATGGAAATAAGACCCATAAGAATTATAACTCTCCTTTGAATTGATACGTGATTTCTAAGTTAGAAATGCAAGAATGTACAGGGAAATCTTTGTGATGCCATTACTCTGAGGGAAATCTGAGCAGAATAAACATTTTACTTTAAAATTCATAAAACTTAGAGAATATAGTTGCACCAGCCCTGCTCCTTTCATTCCAGTCCCCAACTACATCACCTGTCTATCCCCTGGCAGCTTCCCCCGAGTCCTTTGCCCCAAGTCCTGATGACATGTTCCAGAGTTCTCTCATTTGCATTCTCTGCCAGGGCCTATGTTAATTCATATCAGTAGCCTTACAATGCAGCATGAAGAGTAAGGCACTATTATTACTTACTATGTAGTCGTGAGTTTATATACTACCCTGAGGAAGTTCCCCGTACCTACATCCAGTCTGCAGCAATCATCTAGATGCCTAAATCGAGGATCTGCCTGCTTGCCATGAGAGCACAGGAAAAATCAAGAAGCTATGCCATGGACCAAAGGCAATTCTCCCTTCTGCTCTTAATGGTTGTGTTGTACACATTCAAAAACATGGAACTTGTGGCTTCCTCTCAAAGTCAGAGTCTAATGGATCTACACAACAGCAGATTTAGCCCTGCCCACTAATCTTTATTTTTTGACAGCATGTCTCTATCCCTCTCTTAACAACACTGTGAAACAGGCACACACCTTTGCCTTGTATAGAGACCTTTTTATTCCTATTGTTAATCTACCTACATATCCATCCATACACTCTGCTATCTATGACTTTATATGATTTCAGTCTTGCTTTTAACCTCTTTCAGAAGAGTAGATAGAATATTTAGGCAGGCTTAAGGTAGGGGATCTCACAATAAAATTGCTTTTCCTCAGCTAAAAGTTAGGAATGTCCCTGGTTATCTCTGCAGCTCTCCTCTTGCCAAAGATGATGTATGCTAGAAGTGTTTAAGCCAAAATGCCTTGGGTTCTGCCCTAGTTTAAGGTCAGGTGTGCTAGGAGGGATATCTGGTGTCTTGATATGGCTCATCTCCTAAATCAACACCTATGTCCAAAATCTACTTTAGGTGCTCTAAAGACAGCTAGCTAGCTCTGTCTTCTTCCTCTTAGGTTCCCACCTACATATATATATATATAATAAACATCTTTTTAAAATTCCCGTTTTCTGTGGAATTCACTCTTTGAATTTAAACTTGCAGTCCATGACTACAAGTTTTGTGTAACCATGGGCACCAGGCCCCCTAATACTTAAATTAAAGCCCACCTTAGGCAAGAAAGAAATTCACTGTTCAAACTCAAAGACACCACACATTTTCCTTTCTCATCTTTGCCTCTGACACAGTAACTACTACACTGGACTCGAAACATTGATTAGAAGAGGCATTGGTTGAAATGAACGACTTATAATAATAGAATGAACAGAGATGGTGTTTTGATTCGAGAATCTGTAAACATTTCTAAATATAGCAGAAAGGCAGTTTTCATTCTACAGAGTTGTAAGAGAAAATAACAGAATCTTCTGAGAAGAAGATGCAGAACCTGGGGGAAATCCCTAGTTGGTCTCAGATCAAACAATGCCTTGCTGTGGTTAGCTGGTTGCCCGGAAAAGAGAGGGAATATGTTATAATTTTCAGTATTTGGTTTAGGCTTGAGAGCAGGTAGAGACAGAGGGTCAGAATGAAATGGAGAAGCCTTAGAGAATGTGGCTAAGGGAAAGCAGAGGCTAAGAGAAAACAGTGGGCAAGTGTGAACACTTGGTCATTTTGGATGTTAAATAGAAGTGGTTTGTGCAAAGAGTAGCAACAGTGGCCGTTGCATAAAACTCACTTAAGTTGTGTTGTTATCCAACAGAAAATGATTCAATGAGAGCAGCTGGAGTCTTCCCAGACTCCAATTCCATCTACCACATAAAGACACTGGAAAGGGGTCTAGTTAGCCTTTCTTACGAGGAAGTTGAGTTTTAGCTGAAATATGATCTCCTCTGAGATGAGAGGAGCCCAAGGTTGCAGGATTGCTTATCTGCTTCAAGCCAAGAAAGGTAAGACCTTTAAGGTCAGACCTACATCTTCAGTGCATGTCTGATGATGGAAAAATGGAGAGAGGAAAGAAGGAGTAGAAGGCAAAGGCACAGGCTGCGGAGAGCACCATCTTCTCAGCATTCTTAGAATGACTGACTACTCTCTAGTCCTTCGTGTGTACATGTTCCACAACTCTCTTTCCTGAGCCATTCCTTTCCCACCTCATTTTAATTTATTAGCTTAATAAGACACACATATAGCATAAAGAAAGGACTGAGTTCTAAACGATAGTTTCTGTATTTAAAGAACTTGCTTGGAGGTTAGCAGAGACCATTCACAACTCTCTTGTCCTTTCCATGAGTTCACCAAGTAGTTTGTTAGATAATGTTTCCTTTGCTGGATGTTATTTCATGTTAATTTTTCTTTCTTTATATTGTACCAAGGGTTTCCAGAACTACAATTGATAACTGAGTCTTTTACTGTAAAAAAAAATCTTTAACAATACCCTTCGGATCAGAGAAAATGCTATTCATTATGAGGAATAGGAACCAAGGTACAAGAAAGTGAAGGCAAGCACTGGTGTTCATTCACTTTAAAACATAATGACCTTACTTGGTTCCATGAGTACTTGGGTCATTAATAATTTGACCAAACTTTTTCTTTTTTTCTTTTTTTTTTTTAAAGATTTATTTATTTATTATGTATTCAGTGTTCATGTATCCTTGCAGGCCAGAAGAGGGCACCAAATCGCATTACAGATGGTTGTGAGCACATGTGGTTGACTGGGAATTGAACTCAGGACCTTTGGAAGAGCAGGCAAAGCTCTTAACCGCTGAGCCATCTCTCCAGCCCCTTGACCAAACTTTTTCATCCTACATGGCAAGCCACTAAGAAAACACAGACGGCAGATAGACACACACACACACAAACTCATACATGGAGAACATTTGGTGTCTGGTAGAAATATTTTAAGGGAATATAAGATATAAACAAAGAATAGGATAGGGCCTGCAGCAAGTGCACAATATACATGGAAGTGATTTTGGTTGTTGTTGTTGTTCTTGGTTTTCAAAGATATTTTATTAGCTTATCCAATGGGAGAACCTAATTTCTTTTCATGAACTACAGAAGTATTGTTTTATGTATTTCTAATAATTATGTAATATGCATCTATGTCACCAAACATGCAATGCTACTGAAGAAGGCATAGCAAATTTTAGGGCATTGTAATTTCCTTCTTTTTATTATTTTTCAACTTTAATGACATAGCCATGTTACCTGAAATGATGGGTCAATGGTTCAGACTTTGTCTACCTCAATTTTAGCTGAAGAACTTCTGCTGAGCAGAGCTCTGTAATGAGTTTACTTAGTAAGTTCAGGTGAGGCTCATGTGGATGGTCTGATGACTCATAGTAGGGGAGTCATTGCTACAGTCAAGTGTAGACAATGGCCACCCTTTAGTGTTTAGTTTATTTAGTTTCCCTGTCTTGTAAAAGGTGTAAACACACATTAAGTTGAAGGAGTAGATTTTTGCTTTCATGTTCACAGTATAGCAAGAGCCTACATTCTATTTTATTAGGAAAAAATAGACTTGTATTCTAATGTAGATATCATTTCCTGTAATGCATACATAGTTGATACACAATAATATTGTTAAACAATAACATTAAACTGTGAATTCTTTAATGTCTTAGAGTCCTTCTATGATTCTTTTGACCCAAGCCCAAATGGCAAAGTAATCAGCAACATACGTAGGTGCCTATCACGTGGAATTTTCTATAATCACTTGTTTAATTCTTTATGGCTAGAAAGTTTATGTTTTCATTATAAACCATCTCTCATTGATCGAGGTCCTTGGTTTCTCAAGAAAGTTACCTACAGCAGAGGAAGAGGGCACTACTGAGTTGTCAGGGATGTAGAAAATGCCATCAGCAAAGCAAATAATTGCAGCTTTTAATGGAATCTGCAATATTAAGATTGGATGACTTCAAAGAATTTAGGCAGCCAGAGCAAAGAGAACCCTCTTAAAATCCTCCTCGAGACAGGATAGTTTTAACTTAAAGTAAACCTGAGTCTTCCTCTTCATATCATATATTTCCAATTTTATTTCAGCATTGGGTAATACAATCATTATGAGAAATTAAGATGTAGTTAAGCCTTCCAAGCTAGCCTCTTTATAGGAACAGATTCCAGGTAGCCTACTTTGTTATGATGCTCTTTGTAATACCGAGACCTTACAAGCAGCCAGAACTCAGGCTTGGAAGAAGAGACTTGCCACACAAGAGGTGTTACCACTGCAAGAGGGAACCTCAATGAGAACACGATTACTGTTCATGTTCAGGAAGCACAAATTTACCGGATCCTGGAAGAATAGGAAACACTTGTCTCTCCTAGCAGCTGACCACATTTGGGGAACTGGAGTGAAGAGATGAACAGCAGTTGACACAAAATTTTTCAGATGGCTCAAATGATAGTCAATATCTCTTTGACTAATTATATGTCATTTTTGGGACTTGAATTTTGTTGTGGAAAGTTTTGGTGAGGATAAGTCATTCAGAACTGTTTCAAAACTGAACCTAGAAATAAGAGAAAGCAAAGAAATGTGAGGTTTGTTTATATTCCTCAAAGATTTTATGAATGATCAATTCCTTTCAGAATGGATTCCAGCAGATAATGAAGGAATGCTCAGAGAACTTCCTATACCATTAACACTGCAGTACAGCATCCTTCAGCTTTGCTAGAGTCCACTGGAATGACATGACCTTGGAGTATTTCGTCAGTGCTACATCTTTAGGTCAATTGATATTTTTGTCTTTTCAGTGTTTAACCAAGGCTAGTGATAAGATGCAAGATCAATGATCTTATGAAAAATCTCTTCTTGTGATTCAGTACAACTGTCTATTGAGAAGACTTAGAATCCTGTGAGTTAGAGTTATTTTTAGGTGCTACATAAGCATTTAGCAAATGCATCAGATATGTTCTTATTGTGATGATGAAAATTGTATCTGAATAATGAAAACTCAGGAAGCAGAGGCAAGAGATTCTCTGGAGCCCACTAAGGGGCTATACCAGCGCAAAACAAAACAACCAACGAACAAAACACGTGAGGACTCTTGAGTCCCTCACCCTCTCAACAGCCTATGTGAGGAATGACCTGGCAGAGAAGCTGAGAGAATTAGGAACTGAGTAGACACCCACTTACCCCAGAGAGCCATCCTTAAATATGACTATGAGTCTTACTTTTCCCTCACTATAGCTTCATAAACGGGTTTCTGTCTGCTCCTGTTCGGCTTCTTCAAAGCATTTACAGTTCCTTAATTAGACATATGTCTGCTATTTATTACCACTTAAAAGGGCAAGTAGTTAATGCCCCACTGTTAAAAATTCTTAGTAATTAATTATTAGCTAAATAAGCACAGCTCTTCCCTACTCACCTCGCCTTCCGTTGTGTCTCCCAGTCTTATTGCCGCAGTAATTAAATAATGGCAGGAGAAGTGCATCAGAGTCAGCTTGTGGGTGCCATCTGCATTAGAATGGGTCTATTGCTCACCTCTGCAGTCCACACCAGTTCTATTTCTATAGAAAGAATAGAGGGGGCTGACCCCACCAGCTGTCCCGACTACCTCAGGTCACTGGGGCAGATTTCCATAGGTATGCAGCAGGTTTACCGCTGAACAGGTTACCTTTACTTTCATCTTTTAAAGGGAGGTGTGATGAGTAAAAACTACAGATCCCAGCTTGCCAACCAGCTTCGTATTGATGCTCGGGGAAAAAAAATGAAAAAGCTTTACATAAAGAGGCGTTTCATCTCCCTGAGATGTCACTTAGCAGTAAAGAGGAAGACAGCCGATGCCATCCCAACTTGCCACTGCACCAAATTCGGTCTGAAAGCTGTGCTCTGTCCACACCTGACTTTGTACTGTGCCTGATGGACCCAGAGGGAAAAATGCTTAAACAAACAGCTGGTTGTTAAGCTTTCCCTATGTCTCATAAGAGTGCCAGTTGATAGTCTAACACTTTGTACTTAAAAGCATCTCCCATCCAAGAGATGGCAATAGTTTTACCTATAAAAACTCATTAGTGCTTTTAGCATCCCTCCCAGGTTCTTTCCTTGCAGAAAGGAAGAGAAATGCAGAAGGGCAAATCCCTTCTCCCCCCCCTTTTCTTGCATGATAGCTCAGTACTGTGTGAATCTCCTGGTTACTGTCCTTCCACGGAGGCACTAGGCCATGTGTTTAATGAGGACTTCTTCACCAGGAAGATTCTATACCAGTAATTCTCAACCTGTGGGCAGCAGTGATTCCTTCGGTAGCCAAATGTCCCTTTCACAGGGGTCACATATTAGATATTGTGAATATTAGATATTTACACTACAGTTTGTAGCAGTAACAAAATTAGAGTTATGAAGTAGCAATGGAAATAATCTTATGGTTGGGGATCACCACGACACAAGAAACTGGATTAAGGAGTTGCAATATTAAGAAGATTGAGAACCACTGCTCTATGAACAGCTAAAGCAGGATTAGTGCTTTATAGCTCTTGTATATCTGCAAATCAGTAAGTTAACTCATTTCAAAAGAGTTTGTTGTCCGGCTTTTATGGAGTTATGCTCTTGGTATGGCAAAAGACTAGTAACTTTGAAGTCAGACAGCCTTGACCATTCAACAATGTTCAATCTCTCTAATGTCTCTGCATCAATATAATCATATTGGCATATTAGCAAGCATTAGGAAAATAATGCTTATTTTACATGCTGACTAACATTATTTTTTCTATGACTACTTTGACTGTGCCTTCAGTCAAGACGAAATGTTTCTCATTTTGGTGAACATAAATGGAACCTGCACTAGCCATCAATGTGTGATTAAGTTCCTAGGCCAGAAAACTTTTAATACCCTCTGCTGCCTTCCAAAATAAAATGCCTCAGGAAGAAATTTACCATGTATGTCTCTCCATTCAGATTTCATTGCAAATGGGAAATTTCAAATAAACTTTATTTGAGTGAATTTTTCCTGAGAAAAATTCTCTTTATATTTGTAGGGAAACCCATGGTTGATAAGTGGGTCCTTTATCCATTTGTTAACATCTGGTAACATCCATTATTTACAATTGTAACTTCAAATCAAGTTTCCAACTAGAAGTAATATTTCTTCATTTTATAAAAATTTAAATATGGATGCATGTAAAAAAAAGGAAGTGTTGAGGTGAGGCCCGAGCTCGGGACTGTGTCTGATCGCAGGTGCTGTATCACTTAGCTAGACCACCAACCCTGAAAGTGTTGTTTTAGGTATATTTTCATTAATAATTTTTTTCTGGGAACACATTTTCCAGCACCGATGTTTTATCCCCAATTATTTTATAGGAATGAGTATGTCAAGAGCTTGCACCATTACCATCTCAAGAAATATTGCTTAGGAAGTATCTATCAGAATTTGATATTTTTGTCTAGCATGGCTCACTTAGTTATATACTTCAAAACTCGATGAATAGAATACATTTCAACGTAATTGCGTTTGTAACAGCTTATTTTTAAGAATATCCTCAGTGGAATTTGTTGCATTTCTTGATGAAGTGATAGTTGGGTCTGGAGTTAAATCTAAGCCATCAGTTCACACTGGACGTAGGAGGCTCAGGCCTCAGTATGCCACCTTTTATGTTTAGATTACAATTCCAGTATGCAAA
Organism: Arvicola amphibius; assembly: GCF_903992535.2. NCBI lineage: Eukaryota > Metazoa > Chordata > Mammalia > Rodentia > Cricetidae > Arvicola > Arvicola amphibius. Next base: position 42,833,631 of record NC_052056.1, read on the forward strand.
ATTCATTGTCATATTTGATGGGGTAAATCAGACATGAAAACCTTGTGTCTCAGTCATAGAAGGGGCTATAACCGTGTTTCTAAAAGTGTTGATCGTTTTCCCTTTGGAAGTCAAACGAGCCCTTGACAGGGGTGGTCGAAGACTATCTGTGAATCAGATATTCATATATCAATTCATAATAGTAACAAAATTACAACTATGAGGTAGCAATGAAAATAACTTTATGGTTGGTTGAAGTGTGGAAGCATTAAGAAGGTTGAGAACCACTTGTGCTTCAGGAATAATGAACAATATTTTGGGACTGAGCAAGCTCCAACTTGCCTCTGTGTGTTAACTTTTTCACCAGTTCTTAGGTTATTTTTAGACCTTTCTCTCGACATGAACACCTTCTAGAAGGAAGAAAGACCAGGGGAAGGTCATCTTTGTGGTGTGTGTGCTCGGGTACTGAGAGTGACATTGTGGTTCTTCAATGGCTTTGTATGGAGAATCAGTGGGTCTGAAGATTTATAATAATTGATATTGACATTCAACTAAATGTTTACAGTTGCTCTTCACTGGGGTCATTTTAATTTGGCTTTTCATTACCATTACATTTCTCCACCCATAAGTACATCCATTTCTGCTTTATTTGAGTCGCTTACATATCTGTTTTCTTTTTTTCATTTTGCAGTGGGTATTAGATGTGTGCATGGTTGGAAAAACACACATAAGTGATGTAATACCGGTACACACAAGTACATGGAAGATAAATAGGAGAATATGTGAGAGGCTGATGGACAGTTCCCTTCACAGACAGACAAACTTGACCAGTTTTTTTTTTTTTTTTTTTTTTTTTTTTTTTTTTTTAACATTGGTCTGCCTAAAGAACCTGAAATTTAACTAGGAAAAAAATTAATTAGTGAAGGCAGAAGCCTAAATTTTCTTCCTACTCTCACAACAGATGCTTTGAGAATTATAGACAGGTGGCTAAGTCTTACTAAAAAGAGCCATCGCTTGTCTTTTTCACGTTCCACCTCCTTTCCTTGTGATTTCTTTCAGTGCATTTTTGCTTTTCCTTTTAGATTCATCATTGTAAATATTATAGCTACATTTTTCCTCCTCTCTGTTTAGTAATATTTACTGACATTCTGCCCATTCTCTTTATTTTGTTCCTATACATCTTGTCATCATGGAAGTTCTCAGGGAAGGAAATGGGGGAGCATACAACGCTTTGAAAAGAAACACAAATACCATGATTTGTCATTTGCTTCATTTTAATAATGACATAATTATCATTTCTACCCTGTTCTTAATCAGAGAATGAGAGAATGGTACAAAGAGAACTGGGATGTAAAGTTACTTAATTCAAATACTAGTTAAAAGTTGGAAAATAGGGAAGCCATACAATACTAGAATGAGGGGGAAGGAGTTTCAGAGAAACATAATTAAGAGGTAAGTTATTATGAAAGGATTGCCAATATTAATCCTCCTAAAAATGCTGTCCCCAACAACTTAAACTCTGCCAACAACTTTGGGGTGCCACTTATCAATTATTGGCTCTGATTTATATATAAACTTTTTAATTGAAATATTTTATTTTATACGTATGGATATTTTGCTTGCATGTACACCATGTGCATGTAATCTGTATGAATCATAAGGGGGCTCCAGGTCCATTGAAACTGAAGTTATAGAACCTTGAGAGCCACCATGCAGGTGCTGAAAATCAATCAGAGGTCATTGGGAAGGGAAGGCAAATCACCTAACTGCTGAGCCTTCTCTCTAGCCACTCATAGTTCAATCTTTAGCCCATAATTATCATTTTCAAGACATAGCAAGATTATTGTGCTTAGATGTCACTTTGTGTACTGATTCATTCATCCTTGATATTTATAGTCCTTACCATTTTACACAATGTGTACCAAGATTCCCAAGCCTTGAATGAGTAATCATTCAAGCAGGAAAATAATTGGGATAGCAGGTTCTTTGCTGACCTTTTCATTTTTTGGCAGATGTCGATTTCCAGATTTTAGCCAGAGCTAAAAGAAGAGTGAATATATGCATATATTTCCATATGTGTGCATATATATATATATATATATATATATATTTAAACATCTACTTTTACACATACATGCATGCACACACGCACACACACACACACACACACAAAGACACACCCACACATACATCCTTTAGATTTTCAGCAAATGAAAGAAACTCAGAAAGCTGAGAAAGCCCTTGTCTCAAAACCAAATAAAGTTCTAGGTTCATTCGCCATTACTAAACCCAGTCTGCTTGCTTCTTACTCGACTAGTTTCATTACTTCCGATGTATTCTTGCTTGATATTTGGTACACATTTTTTTCCCACAAGATCAGAATGGTTCCTCCTATTGTTCTCTCTCGTCTTCCTCTTCCCTTCCCACTCAGAACTAGGGATCAAACCCAGGCCCTTGCATATATTAAGTAAACATTTTTATTATTGAGCTACAGCCCAGCCCCTTTTTCCATTGTTAACTGCCTGCCTGATCAAGAACAGGAAAAAATGAGGATTAATCTCTAGTACCTCTAATAAGCATTATAAATTTAAATATATGTGAAAGACATTTACTTTCTTCCTTTCATGTTTAATTTAGCTTTCTGTCGTTTACATGTTGTTTACTTATTGTTCATTTAAAGTCAGGGTGCAGCTCCAGCTATTTATCATATTGGGAGCATTTCGTACTGCAGAAGTGCTATGACTATCCGTGTGTCAGTCAATCATAGCCTCTCAAAGAGTGGCACTCTTGCAAGCCAGACAGAGAAATCCCCACAACTGTCTGTCTCTCAGACACTCCCCACCTGTCTTCTCTCCTTATCAGCAAGATAAGTAAGTGGCTCATGTTCCCCATACAAATAATTCAGTAGCTTATCTGTGTAAATGGTAATGGCCTAGCATTCGCAATTCCTGCAGTTTTGATAGTGTAACAGAATAGGAAGTGAGACACCCCCAAAGAGCATCCCAGACAGTCATGTTGTTAAGAATGCTAAATTACTCCAGCTTCCTAGTCCCAGAAATATTGTAGTTGGTTCCATTCATCCATGATTGTTCTTTGTGTTTTTCTCAGCTGTCTACCTCTAAGAAGCAAATACATTACTTTTAGACTGCCTATCTGGTACATACGTCAGCTTGAATGCAAACTCTTAGCCTCTGAATTCAATGATTTTTTTTGTGCGTGCTCTCTTTTATTCCCACTTCCTATTGATTTACTTCTTACAAAAATCCGCATTGTTTTACACAATGTTACTATATCTGAAGTCCTGAGTCACAGTTATTACACCTGCGCCAGACTCTAGAAAATTATTTAAAGGAAGAGAAACAGAATTGTCATCCATTTGAATACCTATGCAAAAGACAAGAATAAAAAAAAAATCTAGAAAATATAGCCCATGTTTTTCCAGAGTATTGTGAGCATGATTTTTGATATCTGCTTCAACAAACATATTCTCTCCTATCTCGAATTCATGCATTCTGTCTGTGTCTGAGATTAACTAATGAGAAGAGAAACACCATCTAGTTTGCTGAATTAAATAATTTATTAATAAATTAAATTATCTAGTTTACTGAATTACTTTTTTCTCTACAGAGATGTGGACTAGTTGTTACTTTTCAATGTTTCTGTCATTATAATCTTAGTGAGAACTTGTAATTTGATGAATACTCTTAATTAATTGACCAATAATTATTAATTGACCCCTTTCATCCTCCTATGTACCCGGCACCACATGCAGCCATATAGCCAGTATTTATCCACTCACACATTCATCTGTTAATTATCCATGTTCTCTGCGAATTTCTCTGTGTCAGAAAGAATGAAAGAAACAAGCAAGGAGTTACAAACATACTTCAAGGAGTTTACAGTGACAACCTAGCCAAGCCACTTCTATCTAGTAATAGCGGAGTAGACTTTCAGCATACGAGAGACTCCCCAAAGCAGAAAGAAATCAACGTTTTCTGAGGCTTTAAAAAAAGAAATAATACCTGCATTAACTATTAGATCACCAAGAAAAACTATACTCAATTTTATATTTGCATCCAAGTCTGACACATGCTGGCAATATAATCATAGAACAAATAGAATATTCATTTTTGTTCTTGCTGTTAATTATCCACAAATACATTGCAAATGATGAATTTAGTTCTTCCACCATTAATTATTTCTTACTTTATCTTTATGTGTGAATCAAACTTTTTTGGAAAAGCATTTTTCTCCAGATATTTTTAGTGGGGTTATTGTCTTACTATGAAATTCTGGTCTGAAATTCCGTATGTAGATCAGACTGGCCCCAAACTCAGAAGATCCTCCTGTTATAGCCTCCCAAGTGCTAAGGCAAAATGTGTTCCCCACATCCTTCAGACATATTATTTTTAAGCTGTAAAAGACTCTAAGCTAAACTTTGAATATTACAATTTTATTTCATTAATCATGTACTTAAGAGAGTTACTGTATCAACCCTAAAAATATGTAAAAGAATAATGCCATATGTCTTTCTATTCATAAATATTTGAGAACCTACAGAATTATTTAAATCACATATTTGTACTAAGGTAGACCTACTTAATGCATGCTCTCTAAGTGTGGGCTGACTCAAATTTATAAATGGATTTTAAAAATAGCTTTGAAAATAGCAAAAGTATCTCAGGTTATCTTGACCATCATTTGAGTGTTCAGTGAACAGGTGTGTGTGTCTCGTCTAGCTCTCTAAATGCATTTATAGTCATTTTTCCAGGACATCAGTTTTCCTTGTCACTAATTCTTCAGCCTGCAGTCCAGTGGATACATCTTTCTCCAACAAACTGTTCACTGAATGAACGAATGCTTGTGGTTTGTGTTTCATTTGTTTTATTTCTTCATTTCCACTGCCAGAATTAACTCTGCATTTCCAGTACTGTTACTATGTATGTGAGTGTGGCTCATTATCCCTGATGCTCACTTGATGATGGACTACAGTAATAGAGATGGAGCTGGCATCCATCCTCAAGGAATGCCCCTCTATTAGGTATCTTAAGTCACTATAACTTTGTTAAGCTTCAATCCCATTAATAAAATGTCTCTCTTCTCAAACGAGTCTCATTACTTCTACAAAGACTGGTTGTTTCTATGATGGTTTCTTAAATATTCAACTATGTAAATTATTAATTTGTAAAGTATGAGTATTTGCAGGCATAAAATATTTTAAACAAAAAATTCACCCACTGTTGTGCACATTTAAAAATTACTGGTTTTTCCATCTCCATTTTTGTTATTACATAGAAAATTCATTAGAGGAAGAAAATAGTGAATCTCATTCATCTCTTATTGAGTCTTGAAGCTATTGTTAAATTTTTATTTTTATGAAGTCCATAAACGTTTATCAAAATGTGTTCTCTAAGGAAAACTCCTTCTTTCCTAAGAATCTTGATGAACATGTTTATAATATAAAGCTACAAAATCACAATTTAAACTATTAGAGGAAGTTGTAGTGCAATATAAATACTAATGAAAGGAAGATTAATTCCTGAGTTTTTGGTTTTATTTAGAATTTTGAGCCAGATGATAACCTTCAATGCCTCTAAACCCTGCACTCTGGAGGCAGAGGCAAGTAGATATCTGTGAGTTCAAGGCCAGCCTGGTCTACAGAGTGAGTTCCTGGACAGGTTCCAAAGCAACAGAGAATCTCTGTGTCAAAAAACAAAACAAAAAACAAAAACAAACAAACAAACAAACAAAAAACCTCCAGATAAACCTTTTAACCTTTACACTTTACAATTTATTTGTTCTTTAAATTAAGTGATTTGAAATAGATTGTCTTTCGTTCATATTTGGGATGACTGTTGAAACCCAACAAATACTAGTTTGAGAAAAAATAGTCATTTTTCAGAGTGTGATTAAAATAAAAAACAGGGTTGCTGAAGACTGCGGTTCAATTCAGTGTTCACTCGCTCAGAGACAGTCTCTGTTTGTCACTTAAAACAATGTCTACCAGTTGCTAGTCACAGCACAGTTACTATGAATTTTCCCTTTCATTCTCAACATTTGCTCGATAGTATATTACTTCTCATCTTACCTTAAAAAGTTATGATTATCTTAGCTGAAATGTGGTATACTGTCTGTGCTAATTAATCGGATCAGAGGGATGGAATATAGTAACTGGCACTTAAGGTCTGAGACTTGGGGTTTCCTGAAACAGGGGGATGATTAAAAAAAAGCTGTCCTGAAGGCAACAATATTTTCCACCAGATAGAATGTGTAAAGGTGTACTCACTGTACAGGTAAAGGATACCTTTGTCGACTTTGTCATGCATGGTGCAAGATAGAAGAAATACTAAAAAGGGACACTATCCTCATAAGATTTTTTAATATCTAGTTTTATGCACAGTATGTTTATCTAAAAACTTAAATTGACCACATACAGTGAATGGTTCAATTCTCTGAATTATATATATATATATATATATATATATATATTCAGATATGTATAAGACATATTACATACATATGTGTATCTAAATATATATGTGATTTGTATGAATGCATGTATAGTTACTTACACATGGATTTTTACTTAATATAACTAAATAATGAACTGATAATTAGTAGTCTATAACAGAGTCATAATTATGATTATATTCATCACAAAAATTCTAATTTTGCTTGAACTAAGATGCTGAGATATTTTTGTTTGTAGTGTGAAATATTCTTGTTGATTATCACTTTAATATTTAGCCAAGCCATGTTTTTATGTGTGATGTAAGTAATGTCCACATGCCTTGTTTCCACATCAAGTTTAGCCTGCTCTCAGCCAGCAGCTTCCTTGTGTGTCAGTCCTCAAAAAATCTTTATCAAATGCAGACAGATTATACATCATGATATAATTGAAAGTAGAATCTTAATGAATAGGTTCCCCTATTTGATATTTAGATATATTAGCCTAAATTTGATCTCTAGTTCTAATGCATGAAATCTCAAATCAAATCCACACTTACTGTCTGAAGCATCACATTACCTATGAACAGTGTGTTTCAGATATGACTCACCAAATGTTTTCTACTATGGCATAATAAAGTATGCTATTAAGAAATGACAGAGTTGAATTTTCTATTTTAGACAGCTATATTGAACAATAGAGACATGAAATTAGATGGTTCATGGAGTAGCAAGAGGTTTAGTTCTTTTTTTATTAAGAGCAATTATCAATTACTTATCATACTTCACATACACTGCTAGGCAGTAAAAAAACCCAGACCATGCCTATGATTATAAAAGATCATCAATATTAGCACAAACAAATTTAGACAGTTTTATAAATGTGCATATATGATTATATGTCTATTTTTTATATTATTATCTGACTGAACACTTGTAGGCTTAAACTTGGTCTTATAGTTCATGGATAGTGAGCATTGAATGAGTTGCCATGGGAATTAAGAAAGAGAAATTAATTGTGCATAGAGAAAAGTCAGGAGCTGACCAGGTGTGAGTTGAGAGAGATCACACATGAGCCTTGAAGTATTAGAAGGGAATATCAAGTTAATGAAGAAGATTGTAGATTAAAATAAAATAAATAAATCCATATGTAGGGTACACTCTTGAAAGCAGATTTTACTTAATTAGTCTTAATTAATCTCTACTGTGTGTTATAATTAACACTATTTTGAGACAGAACCTTGTATATTTTTTGTTTTCTTTTTTTATTAAATTATATAATTTTTACAAATTTTCAACTTCTTCCCTCCTCCCCTCCTCCCATTTCCTTTCCCTCCCCCCATTTCTCTCCCCCTCCCTCTCCAGTCCAAGGAGCAGTCAGGGTTCCCTGCCCTGTGAGAAGTCCATGGTTCCCCCCCTCCATCCAGGTCTAGGAAGGTGAGGATCCAAACAGACTAGGTTCTCACAAAGCCATTACATGCAGTAGAATCAAAACCCAGTGCCATTGTCCTTGGCTTCTCAGTCAGCCCTCCTTGTCAGCCACGTTCAGAGAGACCAGTTTGATCACATGCTCCATCAGTCCCAGTCCAGTTGGCCTTGGTGAGCTGCCATTAGATCAGTCCCATTGTGTCAGTGAGTGAACGCACCCCTTAAGGTCCTGACTTCCATGGTCATGTTCTCTCTCCTTCTGCTCCTCATTTGGACCTTGGGAACTCAGTCCAGTTGAGGGAAGAATCATAACAAGTTTACTAACGTGTGCCGAAGGCAAAGGGATTTCAGCCCTTCTCTTGCTTTGTGTAAGTAACTGGTAGCTGAACTTCACTGTCTCTAATCATGGGGGAGAAATACAACTACCGAAGACACATACTAATTGTGCTTTTATTATTAATCTTCAACTATATTCACTTTCCAATAACTTATTTTCGGGGCTAGAAAGATGACTCAGGCGTTAAGTGAACAGTTACTCTTCCATAAGTCCCAGGTTCAATTTCCAGAACACATGACAGTTCACAATTGTATGTAACTCTAGCTCCAGAGGATCTGGCACCCTTTCAAAGACATACATGCAGGGTATATATGAAATATATATCTTTTTTTAAAAAAGGAATATACTTTTTCATGTCATTTGTGTAATATATGAAGCAATGGATGAGCATTTCTTTCCTGGTGGAATTTTAAAAATGAGCACTACATTAGTGAGCAAAACATGATAAGGTTCTTGTCTTCAAAAGAACATTCTATTCCTAGAAGGAAACAGACAACCATAGAAACAATAAGTAACCAGTTGTGGGAAGGGAGAAAATTATCAAGGTTGTGTATATATGTATGCACATGTGTGTGTTTGGTGTAGATAGATAGATAGATAGATAGATAGATAGATAGATAGATACATACATACATACATACATAAATACATACATACATACATACTTAGAAAGATACATTGATACATAGACACACAGATAGATAGATAAATAGATAGATAGATACATACATACATAAATACATACATAAATAAATACATACATACATACTTAGAAAAATACATTGATACATAGATAGACACACAGATAGATAGATAGATAGATAGATAGATAGATAGATAGATAGATAGACAGACAGACAGACAGACAGACAGACAGACAGACAGAAAGACAGACAGGCAGGCAGGCAGGCAGGCAGGCAGATAGATAGATAGATAGATAGATAGATAGATAGATAGATAGATAGATAGGTAGATAGATAGAGATAGATAGATGATAGATAGATGATAGATGGATGGATTGATAGATACTGAGAGGGGAAAAGGAGTAGGAATGGATGCAGTTTAGACAAAATCCAGATTAAAAGTGTACCTAGTAAATATTGAAGAGACAAGAGTTTGTCTGGAAATGCAAAGAGCAGTAGATGTCCAATATGGCTATAGTGGAGTGAAGGGGGTGGAAGGAAGTGAGAAAGTGAAGACCGAACTGACTGAAGGCTGTAAAGATAAATCTGGCTGTTAAGAATAACACTCTGCTAGAATATTTACACTTAGTCTGAAAGAAAGAACAACTGATGGTGTTTGAAAGAGGCAATGGCATGTATTGTCTTGTTTTCAAAAGTCACCTGACATCTCTTAATATTGACTGCAGGATACAGAGTGAAAGGAAGGAGACAATGGGGAGGATGTTGTAAGAATAGCACAGGGGCTGAGGCTTGGGGAAACTGTTAGCAGCTTACACTGCTATTGCTAGAGGAAACGATCTTGTTCTAGATTTGCTTTGATGGTAGAAGCAAAATCATGCCAGTATGGATATGGCGTGGACGATGGCAGAAAAATGAACCCAGCTATGTTGATATAAGTAACTCCAGTACTGGGCTTCCCATAATGGAGATAAAGAAACCTACAAGAAAATATGAGACAAAGATTGAAGGTTGTTTATTGAATATAGGAAGTTTGATATCCCTCTTAGTCTCAAGTGGAAGGTGTTGAGAAGACCAATCGATAAACACGTTAAGAAACCAAGGATTGAGAGGGGTTGAACAGAATGTCACAGTCTATTTAAACTGGATGTATTCCATTTCCTCTTCTTTCTCCAAATGTATACTGACTGGACAAGATAGATATATGGAATCTCTTAGGAAGCAATGCTCAAGTAACAAATGTAGTCATTTCTATAGATCATGGGAGTGCCAGAATGAATGAATATGAAATTGGCTGCCATAATACACCATAAAACTGGTGTACACTGAAGAAAGAACCCATCAAGGCAACAGGATCTGGAGAGGCTTTGCCTAAAGCCTGTATTATATTGGAGAAGTGATGAAGGAGTGAGAAATTCAAGGCTTGGAAGATGTTGAGTGAGATCAACAAAAAAGTCTTAAAATGCAGATCGGATCTTCTCACCTGTCTAAAAAATGTATGTACAGGAACCTCAAATCAGATCATTGAAGGCAGATGTTCACAAAAGGAAACAAGAATTTGATTTAAAGAAAAATCTCTAGCAACTTTTCACTTTGTGAAAAACATACCTAGTGAATAGTTTGGAATAAAAGACCACAATTACACATTGTTTTGCAATCCAACCTCAACTCTTTCTACAGAATATTTAACATTGCACTCTGTATTAAATGAATAATTAAATATTTGAGTTTAATAAGGCTTGAGGTGCTTTCACTGTTTGCAAATAATAGTAGATATAGGAAAAGTAGTAACTACCTTAAAAATTAAGATCGTGTAATACCCTTAAATTCATGCTTATGACTACATTGAGGCAGTTATATTCATGGTATTGATTTAGATAAGTAAATAGCATATGTGCTTTTGCTCTAGCAAATAAGCCAGTTTCCTTTGACTTGTAAAACCATCTTCTAGAAAGAGAAAGCAACAACAGAAAGTAAAGAACTTGAAAATACATTTTAAAAAATCAAAACATGTTCCTCTTCCATCGAGTGGCTGTTCTTGCACTGTTTCTAGGCATACCTTGGTTTTCCAAGCAGACTATATAATCTGAGTCTTTCTCTAGTCATAACGCAGGGTGCAAGCCTCTTCAAAGAGGGGATTTGTGCTTGCTGGCAGCTCCAAGAGCCCTGCTCTGTTTAGTAGTTAAGATCTCTAGAGTGGCTTATGGGCTTTGTGTAATTTCTATCTTCACCCAGACAGCCGGACTTCATTTCATTTTATTTGCATTTAATAATAAGCCGTCTTTCCTTGGCTGTTAAATTGTGAATTATCAAACATTATCAAATCCTCACTTCCCATATTCCTGCTACACTTACTTTGAAATAGACCCTTTCATAACATACTGGTTCCAGGGAAGAGCTGGGCTCTGTGCCATGCATTTTCAAGGTGGGAACTACTCTGATATATTTCTTTTGGGGCTGCAAATGCCATTTCTGATCTAATATGAACACTGGGGATGGCAGAGTGAGCTTTGTGGTGAATTCACCTTAAATTATTAAAACAGGAGAGATTATTCATGTCTCTTTGAAGTTCTTACTTTATTTTTGGTAAAGGAAATGAATATACAGGCCTCCACATTTGATGTATGGTGAGCACCAAAGGAAAGTGGGAAGAGAAGGAAGTAAAATGACAGAAGGAATGGAAATGGAGGGGAATGGGGATGACAAAGAGGAGAAGAATTGTAGAAGTGAGAAAAACAAACAGATTTCCTGCCTGGTAGAAAGTTGCTCTCCACCTCTCAACAGTATTAGAAGATAAGCGGAACTGAGGTCCCTTTGTGTATCATTGCCAGTGCATGGAAATGTGACTGTATGCTGGCACTCACTGCTTTGATAAAAGCTAATGGTGGAAGGATGAACAAAGAGTGAGGTGGGAAGATTATATATTAAAACTTACTGGGAGACTGTGTCCTCTTGTAATGGCTTTGCAAATCAAAACATTTTAGTTTAATACACTGGAGATGCTGGGACGGAGGATTGGGAGCAAGAAAATCATGGGCAAAACAGAAAGTCACTTGTTATCAAGGACCAGACATCCCAATGTGTTTTTCCTTTCTGCCTAAAATTGTCCACTCCTGACCATTAGAAAGTGAGCACAATGAGGGGTGGCTCTTAGTTATGCCTTAATGAAGCCAATTTAGAGATGCCTGGATCTGTTATGTGGAAGCACTTGTATATGTGTGCTAGAAGTTGAGGTACAAGGCGCAACGTTTTAGGATACACCTTTACTGACTTTATTTGGATTAGAGATGTTCTCCTGAAATTCTTCATGGACTGGGCTCAGAATAACAGAGGCCATAGGGCATGATATTGAAACCTTAATGACCTCTATAAATGATCTTCTTGATGCTATAATCTGACTAATGCAATGTACTCATATGAAAATAACTGTTCTGTTCCTTGCTTGTTTGAGGAAGTTAAAATTTCTTACTTGCCCTTGTGTTGAGAGTCAGGGTACTGTTGCTACACACAGATTCTGGATGTTTGCCAATATAACAAGTTTCCCATTATTTCTTGTCCTTTGACCTGATGTATGTGGGGTTAAAATATGCTTTCCCAATAGAAATGGAAATATGAAAAGAAAACAAAGATATTTGCATAGCAGGTGCCTTAGATACATGAATGGAGTATTAAGCACTAGAGAAGGCCAGATTCATGAGTCTGTCTGCCACAATATAATCAGCTGCAAACCAGGGTGCATTCATGAAGCAGCAGACAAATGCAAATGGTGAGCAGAGGCCTCCCTTCCTTATTGCCTCACACAAATGTACAGATGTATAATCTCATCTATTCTTAATGCCACCAGCATTGCAATATACCAAAAGCTAATTAGAAACAGTGCTTTCCATCTAGGCTTTTTATTTAGTCTATAAATAAAACATTACCTCTCCAGATTCACCTTAATAGCACACAGATATAAGTAAAAAGGATACCATGACCTGGACACTCCTACAACTATAGCTCTAAAATGATGAATTGTGTCAAAGTGATTTATCACAAATAATTTTAGAAAAGCTAGTGATTGGATAGGAAAATAGCTACAGGAGGGGGAGAAAACCAAGTGAGAGTCTACACCATAAAAAATTCCTTTGTGTAATTTTGACTCAGTCCTACGTAGAGATTTTAAGGGTGACATAAATCCCAAGCTCTTCAAGACGTCCAAATTTTAGTCAGTGTTAGGTCCATGAACTATGGACCCATGCGGTTAGAATAGCAGGTGTGAAGGGTATCACAAAACATCACTTGGATGGCAGCAGAGATGATAATAGATCTTAGAGCCTCTGAATAGACCATATACAGATCTAGTTCAGAGGTATTGCACTTCACAGACTCCCTACTGCATGACGTGTGTGCATGCGCGTGTGTGTTTTTTAGCAACACTTGCTTCTGTTGCCCATCCCTCATCTGCTTCCATTTTTACAGAAATACCTCCTTCTACAATATACTATACTGTTAAGCCTTTCTTACCGTCATGCATGTTATTCTCTTTCAAGACTGCACTACTACTTTTGACTTTTCTTTTACTTATTATCAACATCCTCCTCCTTGAAACATACCTCACATTTTACTTTCCGTGTGAGGACTTCCCAAACTGAACCAAAACAATATGATGACATTTCATTACAAATTAATTAAAAAATCTTTAGTCTTTAGCATAAATGATTTCCATGGACTATAAACTTTTATTTGTATCACTGTTTACTTGGTAGTGATGTCTAGATTATTCTGGAAAATCTAAAACCTGCATACTTTGTCTGTCACCTGATTTATTTCAGTGGATGTTGCTGAATGTCAACTAAATGTATATTTGAAAATAGTTGGATGTAGGACAGACATTAATTTTCTTTTTCTTTTTTCTTAAAGCCCGGTTGAGGTAATTAAATTAAACTCCTAAAAACATAGGAAGTTCAATACATTTGAAAATACCAGTATTTTTAATAAAAAGTCCCATAGTTTATTGGCAGTCATCATGGTCTATATTGAGGAGTCATTAGAGAATACCAATACAGAAAATATTAATATTAGGTTCAAAGCTGACATTAGCTACCAGGGGACAGCTCAGAGGCAATATATACTACTCAAATATACCTTTCCCCCTTGATTTATGTCCAAAAATGGATTTCCTCCTGGTAAGTCTTCTGTAATCCTGCCATGCATTAGTAATTCATGCAACCAAATTTAACAATGTAGTTCATGGATTTCACGAAGTCCAATGCAAAGAAGAAACAAAAAAATGCATAATTACCACAGGACTTCCCATCACCAGAGGACCAAAGTCTATGTAGTTTGGACAAGGTACATAGGTCTGTTTTATAAGGAGCACTTATAGGCGTTCTGAGAGACTTAAAAGATATAGCATACAAAAGTGACAGCTATGTTAATTCATCCATCAACAGTGTAGCCAGCAACACTGACCAGACAGTGCTCTGCTTATTGACTTATCCTAGAAGACAGTGTCTTCTGTAGTCTTGACCCAACTTTCTCACGCTGACTAGAATCTGGACCATCTCTTCTCTATCCTACCACAGCTGGAAATTGGCTAGAGTTAGGAAAGGACACAGGAGAGCCTATGTTTGCATTTTTTCCCTCTGTACCATCTGTTCATAGCAAGGATTACATTTGCCTCCAGTTAAAAGCAGATTGTCTTGGCCTAAGGTCATGGCAGAAGTTTCAGCATTCTGTCTGACTACTAAAAACTCCTTTCATATCACTGCAAGACACAAATGCAATACCTGCAGTGAGAACCTGGTTCTCTCTCCTGGTTCTCTTGCTCTTGTTCAGTAACTCTCTACCAGAAATTTGCAGATGTGCCTCCTTTTCCCACAGGTTGATCTCTTATAACTTTACCCTAACAAGCTTTCTGTTAATTAATATCTTCTTAAAACAAACAAAAGAAGAGAAAAAGGAGGGGAAAAAGAGAATGAGGAGGAAGAAGAAAAGAAGGAAGAAGAAGAAGAGGAAGAAGAAAAAGTCACTATAACTGCCGCCCCCTGTAGTCATCCTTGATTTACTTTAAATAATTTCTTTTTTCCTGTGCTCAGAACTTGCAGAGCTGTGGTCCCAATGTATGCTATGGACAGTAACAGAAGCTATACCTGTCTTTTGCCAGATTAGTTGGCATCATCTTCAAAGGAAGATTTTGAATAAAGCAATCCTTTTATTTTGTTTATGGAGAGGTCAGGATCAGAGAAAGAAATAATACAGTGAAAGTGAAAATTAAAATCCTTCCCAGTTACTGAGTGGTCAGTTTAGACAAGATCTAAAGATATATTTTGCACATTCAATCTTCAGAGGTTCTGTTGACAACAAGTGATGTATGTGCGTGTCTCAGAGCACACGTTTTCTTGAAAAAGATTCATGAAAGTAGAAAGTCCGTTAGTTAAAACCTGCCAAAGGTAGAGCAGTGTGCCTTTGGAAAGCTACATAAAAATGTAAGTATAAATTGTTAAGGGCCTTTAAAAGGAAAAAGGTAGTTGAGTATCAAATGCTAGATGGAAACACTGAGCCTCTCTTTCTTCACCTCTATTTCCAGGTGAATTAACCACAAGGTCTCTTAAAATCTTGAAAAGACGAGTCAATGTATGCATCTTCTTAATGAATTTTAAATTTCTTAGCCAGCCAGCTTCAGCGCTCTCTCCAAGCTCCTTCAGTATTTGCTACAGCACTAAAGCGTCCTTGTCATAACTACTCCTTTCTTTGCCTAAAATGCCCCGTGTCCCCACGTGCCCTTTGCAAATCCAATGAATGCTGTTGCCCTTCCCCTACGAATCCAATGGCGAGTTTGTCCTGTGTCTGCTTTTTACTCTTTATTTTCATTTCACAGGATGCCCAGACACATCAAGTCTGAATCTGTTTCTGTCTCTACATGTATAGCTATATATAAGGTGTCAGTATTCAGTCTCAGTTGCTCTGTTCTTTTTATATTTCCATTGGGAAATCCCAGTGTTGTTTAGCTTCTCATTTAGATGCTCACATATTTAAAACCTTGCTCTCCATATCTTCCACGGGGATTAACAAAAGCCTCTTTTCTGTTGAAGTTTTTGTGTTTTATATATAGAAGTGTTTTTCATTCATCTATGGAAAAAGAACAAAGTTGGGAGGCTCTAAGGAGTTGGCTCTGTTGGTAAAGTACCTGTCATGCCTGCATGAGGACCTGATTTGAACCCCAGAATGCATGTAAAAAAATGCCAGGCATGGTATCACAAACTTGTAATCTTAGTGCTAAGAGGCAGAGACAGGTATAGCTTCAGGTATTGCTGGCCCATCAGCCTGACTGAATCAGGAAATCCCAGAGCCCAATAACAGGCTCCATCTCTAAAAAAATTCCCAGGAGGATAATATCTGAGAATAACTAAATGTTGACCTCTGATTTCCACATCCACATATATAAACATTGCAAACACACTCAAACACACATACACACAGTGGGGGATATCTGTTGTGACAGCATAAATGAATATTATAAAGAATAATTGAAATTATGTAAATATAATAGTCACAGTTTCACTCATATGTGAAGTCTAAAACTTTGATCATATACAAGTATTGGCCCTAAAGTGTAGTTATCAGGGGCTAATACAATTGCACGTGCTATAGTTTGAGAGACTGAGTTGAAGGCTACAAAATTTCAATAGTATAGGAGAATCTGTTGTACAACTTAGTGACTAGAGTTAACAATTCATTGAAGGTGTTTGTTTTTTATTCTGTTTTTGGTTAGCATAAAAGGTAATGAGTTTCATTATATCATCATCAGACATATTATTTTATGCTTTGTTCCTACTCATTGGTTTTCCCACATCTATCCCGCTCCCATGCAGCTTTTTGTTTTTAATGTAACATAAGCCATGATCATCTCTAAAGGCATTGGACCAATTGAGAAAATGTTTCTCTCAGATTGCCTGAATCTGTGATGTATTTTCTTGACTAATGCTTAGTATTGGAAGGCCCAAGCTACTGTGGCCGGTGGACCCAGGATGTTAAAGAAGGCAATCTGAGCAAGCCATGAATAGCAATGCAGTAAGTCGTATGCTTTAAAGTTGGAAAATATTATTTTCAGCTGTGTGACTTTAGTTTATGCTGCATTTGTTTAACTCTGTGAAGCTATGTTACTGTGCCTGTCTAAAACATTTGGTGGTCCTAATAAAGAGATGTATGGTCAATAGCAAGGCAGGATGAAGCATAGGCTGGGCTAGAAAGCAGACAATATAAATAGAAGGAGAACCGAGAATGAAGGGAAAGAGGAGCAAGACAACAAGTTAAAGAAGACATCAGAGGTCGGCTAGTCATGGAGTAAGAAGGAAAGAAAGCTATACATAAAGATAAAAGCCCAGAGGCAAAAGGTAGTTGGGATAATTTAAGAAAAACTGGCAAGAAACAAAAAGCCTCTGTGTGATTTTTATTTGGGAGCTAAGTGGCAGGTCCCACAAAAAGCAAAAAGAGTAAAATACCACACAACACCTTAATGGTCTTTGCTTCAGTTTTTACTTCCATATTCCTGTCCTACCTTGAGTCCCTCCTTGATTTCTTTTCTTTGTGAACTATAAAAGTTGTAAGATAAATACAACCCCCAACACAAGTCACTTTAGGTCACGGTGTTTATCACTACACACACACACACACACACACACACACACACACACACACAAACACACACACAGAAATATACACATACATACACCTTCCCCATATAAAAGAAAAATGCCATCTTAGTTTTGTTAATGATAGTCATCATGATTAGCATGAGACAGACTCTCAAATCAGTTTTAATTTGCACTTAGCTGATAATTAAGAATATTAAGCATGTTTTCAGATATTTATTGGCAATTGTTATTATTTCTTCTCTTGAAAACTGTCTACTCAATTCTTTATCCCATTTACTGATTGGATGACTTCAGCTTTTGTGTGTTTGTATTCAACTTTTGCCATTCTTTATATATATATATATATATATATATATATATATATAAACAAATAAATAAATAAATATAGATGATAGATAGATAGATAGATAGATAGATAGATAGATAGATAGATCCCAATCTAGTGTGCTTTTGAAGACTATTTCCTATTATGTAGGAGGTATCGATACATGGGACATTTGAAGTCTAGTTCTGGAGTTATTAGCTAACATTTGCTCAGCACTACTGTATAAAGCATTCTATGGATTTCTTACCGAAACCTAGAAACTTAATTATCTAATTAGCTACTTAATTTTAATGAATCCATATTACTAGTGTGAAGAATTTTATTCACTTCCTGTCTCTTTTATTCTTTTAAGTCACTGTTTCCAGCTTTTCTCGCTCCTTTCAGCCTGCATTTCCTTGTGAGTTTTGTGCCAAACACGACTTTTTGTCAATACTTTGTTGTTAGAAACCATTAATTAAACAAACTTACAAAAAAAACAAGACTCCATAGCCTGATGTTCATATTCTCCATCATATTAGTGATCTCAACTTTCCTTTCTAAGTATCTGTGAACTGTATTTCTTCACCATTCTATATATCACTTAAGTGTTTTGTCCTAAACAAACTCTTGTTCTCCTCTGTCTTGGCCCAAGTACTTTGAGTAGACAATTCTTAGCTCTCACCTCTCCTTCTCCAGAATTCCTAGCTCTCAGTCAGTCTTCATGATGTCACTTCCTCAGTTTATATTTCCTGTATGGAAAGGAAGCACTAAATGAAATAAGAATTAGGGCCATGTGAACGTTCTTGGAGCAACAATCATTACTGAAAATATGATGGGGGTATTTTGAATATCTACCTAATAATAGTTTAATATAAAGTGTGAATGTTTTTGTTTGTTTTTCATTTTTACCTTTTAAAATCAGAACTGAAGTTCAGGAAAATTAGTCTGTAATTTATTAGTCTAATATTTATTAGAGAGAGAAAGATGTGTGTTTATTCATGTGTGTGTTTGTGTGTGTATGTGAGAGAGAGAGAGAGAGAGAAAGAGAGAGAGAGAGAGAATATTTAAGATTTCCATATGGATTTCTCAAACATACTTGGTGTTCATTATCTTGCCTCTCATAACCTTCCCTTTCCCTTACGAAGCACAGTTCATGAGCTTAACCTCTCAGTCACAATATCTACTGGGTTTTTTTTTTTTTTTTGGTGCTTACATTTTACTACAAGCTAAGTTTTTTTAAGTATAAATGAATTACAATTCCAACTCCACTGGTTTCAATATTATGTGATTTTCGGCTCTTTGTCAAAGTATGTTTTCTGATCTATAAAATGAGGCAGATGATAGCAAAATCCTCCACAAATTCCATGTGATTTCAATAAGATAACACATACAAGGCCATGAGCACAGTCCCTGTCAATGGTAGCTATTTGTAGTAGTAGTTTAATTAATCTTAACAATAGTAATAAAATTCATAGACTAATTTTATACATTCCAAGTTACATACATTTAGATGAAAACATTACAATGTTTTTTGTTTGTTTTCTTGCTTGTTTTGTTCTGTTTTGAAATTAAAGAAATTTCTTTTGGGGGGCACTGCAGAGGTGAGGGAAGGACATGGGAGGACTTGGAGTGAAGTGGAATGAGGGTGAATGATGTGAAATTCTTAAAGAATCAGTAAAGAAAAAAACATTATTTTTAAAAAGTTGCAGTATTATACTGGCTGTGCAGTGCTGTTATATGCCTTTAATCCCAGCACTTGGGAGGCAGAGGCAGGTAGATCTCTGTGAGTTTGAGGACAGTCAGGTATACAGAATGAGTTCTATGACAGCCAGGACTGTTTCATAGAGAAACCCTGTCTTGAAAAACCAATAAACTAATAGATAAGAAAGCAAACAAACAATAAATAGATAGATAATTAAACAAAATTGAAAAATTTACAATATTAGAGTCAACTGGACCCAAGACTACCACTGGTTTTAAAAATACTTGCTTTATCTGGTTCCCCACATTTTGTTTATTAAAAAATAGACAGAACCATATTAAGGGTATCATAAAACATAGGGGAAATTACAATTGCCATTGAATATCATGAGAGACATAGCCTGAAACTTTAGAGTCCTTAAGTTTGCAGAGGTAGGCAGAGAATAGGAACACTCCTGCAGAGCTGGATAGCTTAAAGTTCCCAACACAGCTGCTTCCTTTGACTTTCTATTCAATTTAGGCCTGTTGAAGTTACATTTACTATATTTCTTGAACTCCTATGAGTGTTCTCAAATAGTGGTAATGATAAAAAATAAATAAATTCATGAAAGGCAAGGCCCTGCCCCTGACTCAGTTTGTCTACACCTTACTCCTTGTTTTGTATTGAGTTGCTTCATAGAGGAATTAACACTTTGAAACTTGAAGAAAATTAAAAGGAATCCTGGCAACTTTTTCATGTGTGGACTGTTGAAACAGAACACATAAAGTTGGAAAATATCTTGACTAAATATGTGCTGCTCATTTCAATTGTAGGCTCTTTGGAAAGCTATATATACAAGCTATTTCCTTACTCTTTCTGCCTCCTTAGCTTTGTCTTCATTATTCCTTCTTGACTTTTCTGCGGCAATAAAAGAGCTGGATTCTGACTTACACATGCCCTGCTTGTTTTAAAATCACCGCAATAATTCATTTCACACATTCTAGCTGGTGGTGTTTTGACATATGCCTTTTGGAAATAAACATTAGGAAATGGAAGGTAGAGCTTAGTCCTGGGTGTTTATTCTGGACTTCATTAGCTTAGGAAAATATAATCACTCCTTAAATATTGTGAAAGAATTATACCTTCTAAAATATGTGGCTCAGAACCACTTGTGTTTTGTGTGTGGGTGGACAGCTGGGGATATGTAAGAAAAGGAGAAAAAAAGTCACAACGCACCCCCCTCAGTTACCTTTTCCTGCTGAGCAGTTTGAGATTGTTCACATGTATTGAGAATAATGCACCATCTGTCTGTCATCAATACCGAGCATAATCAAAATGCTGCGTTAACTTTGCCACTCTTTCGTAGACCACCTCACTCTGCTGTATGTTAACGAACCTAAAATACATGTTTGAGAACGCAGTATTACCAACCTCATTTGGCATCAGGCTCACCTGTGGGCTTAAGGCAAATGGACGCCACAATGTTGCTTTTAAACACTCTGTGTCAGAGCCTAGACAACAATGAGAGACCCTAAGAGAGACATACATGGATGTAATCTACATGGGAAGCATAACAAGACAAGATCTCCTGAGTAAATTGGGAGTATGGGGGTCGTAGGAGAGGATTGAAGGGGAGGGGAGAGTCAGGGAAAGGAGCAGAGAAAAATGTATAGCTCTATAAAATCAGTAAAAAACGATTCTGTGTCAGTTGGGTTGGGCAGGAGCAATTGGTCTCTATGTTTGGAATAGGCCTTTTGAGTGTTTTAGGTGATTCTACTTTACAAAGGAATTGAGCCAGTGTGTCTATAAGACAAGGAATTATAGATTGATGGAGATAAATATAAGAGTGTTTCTCAGAATAATGGCAATAATGTGAGAGGTAACTGCATCCTGAGTTGATGTGTGAGGCAGAAGAATAGGAAGTAGCTTCAAATACTCTGCAGGATACTGCTCTGATCTTTCAGTTCAACAAACTACTAGGCATACTACTGTACCATAATGAAGACGACAGGTTAGTGCACATTGTGGAGCAGATATCAGCTAACAGATTCTGTTGCTTGATTAATGAATTGCTTCCTGAACATGTGAAATATGTATGTACCTTATTTAGTTTTGCAAAATCACTTTACTTGGTTTCTTGCGAGGTTAACAGATCTAGAGCTCGTCTGGAGAAGAGTGCTAGTTAGAATATTGCTGTTGGCTACCAACAGAGTAATGATCCAACCATAGCATCTAATCAATATGTGAAAAATGGGTAATTCTCACTAATGCCCTGCTAATGTCTTCATAATGATCTGTCAAAGTACTAGAGCTAATTACTGTCATGGCTATTTGGCTCAAGTTCACTGGGATAATCCTGCTGTTGGTGAATGAGAACATGCTTAAACCTCTTGATACTGCTGGTTTTCTTTTTCCCCTTTTTTTTTCTCCACATTGGGCACCAGACATGCCACTTGTACACTCTTCAATATGTACTTACACCCTTCTTTTCTCTTTCACTTCTGGTTTTACCAGCTCGTGCTATGTCTTTATTCTTAGTTTTAGGCTTTGTTTTATTTCTAAGAAAACCTTGAGAGCACTAAATGGGAGAATACCCCAGTTCTGATATAACAAATCAGTTCCCATGCATCTGTTTTCTTGGAGGAATAAAGTACCTGGATAAGTTACAATACGTTCTGTGATGGAAAATAATGGAGTTCTGCATTGTTTTTTTTTTTTTTTTTTTTTTTTTTTTTTTTTTTGGTTTTTTCGAGACAGGGTTTCTCTGCAGCTTTTTTAGAGCCTGTCCTGGAACTAGCTCTTGTAGACCAGGCTGGCCTCGAACTCACAGAGATCCGCCTGTCTCTGCCTCCCGAGTGCTGGGATTAAAGGCGTGCGCCACCACTGCCCGGCTGTTTTTTTTTTTTTTTTTTTTTTTGTATGTTTTTGTTTTTTGTTTTTGCAAGTCTGCTCCATGTTTCAGTCTCAAATACCATTTTATCTTTACTAGTGAGACATCTTTTTATGTATATATGGAGCATACAACAAAAGGAGCCTACAACCTTTTAATGACAACAGCAGCTTAAACTTGGGAAGAGAAGACAGTCCTAAGAGTCCTTAGACACTAACGTAAACATCCATGTAGAAAACAACACAACCACCTCCAAACATTTTCTCAATGTGGCTATTCTTGGAGACGATTTCTTCTTTACATCACTTAACAAATTATCATTGTAGTGTTTGAGATAAATATGCCACCTGACAAGGAGATAATTACTCCTTTGAAATCATCATTTGTAGCATCGCTGTGAGAAAGCCTGGGCAATAATACTGATGCCTTCACTGTGGACGGGAAGCAAAGGGAAACTAATCTCAACACAGAGGCGATTTCCAGGCACAATACATTTTTAATATGATCCTTCCATTAAGATTGTTCTTCTGTCTTTTTCATTTAAAGCAAATGTTGCTCATCATCAGTTTACTAAATCCAAATCAAACCCAAATCATTCATTCAGATTTGATGAAAACAAAAGACAGCAAAAAAGACTGAATAAATTAGCTCTTTTAAAAATTGTTTTAATTGAACTATATATTTTCTTTGATCCCCTTCCTTCCTCTCCCCTTCCCTTCTACCCTCTTCCATGGTACCCATGCTCCACATTTACTTAGAATATCTTGTCTTTTTCTACTTCTCATTTAGATTAGATCCATGTATGTCTCTCTGAGGGTCCTCATTGTTGTCTAGGTTCTCAGGGATTGTGATTTCTAGGCTGGTTTCCTTTACTTTATGTCTAAAAGCCACTTATGAGGGAGTACATATGATAATTGTCTTTCTGGGTCTGGGTTACCTCACTCAGTATGATGTTTTCTAGATCTATTCATTTGCCTGCAAATTTCAAGATGTCATTTTTTCCTATTGTGTAGTACTCCATTGTGTGAATGTACCACATTTTTCTTATCCATTCTTTGGTCAAGGGGCATTTAGGTGGTTTTGAGGTACTGACTATGACAAACATTGCTGCTATGAACATAGTTGAGCACATGTCCTTGTGGTACAATTGAGCATCCTTTGGGTATATACCCCAAAGTGGTATTGCTGGGTCTTGAGATAGGTTGTTTCCTAATTTTCTGAGAAATTGCCATACTGACTGCACCAGTTGGCATGCCTACCAGCATTAGTTGTCATCAGTGTTTTTGATCTTGGTCCTTTTTACAGTTGTGAGATGGAATATGAGTTATTTTGATTTGCATTTCTCTGATGGTTAAGGATGTTTAGCATTTACTTAAGTGTCTTTCAAACATTTTAGACTCTTCTATTGAGAGTTCTCTGTGTATGTCTGTACTGGGTTTCTTTTTCATTGGATTATTTGTTCTTTTGATGACAAATCTTGAGTTCTTTGTTTATTTTAGAAATAAGCCTTCTATTAAATGTGGAGTTGGTGAAGATCTTTTCCCTTTCTTTAGGCTGCCATTTTGTCTTGTTGACTGTGTCCTTTGCTCTACAGAAACTTCTCAGTTACAGGAGATTCAATTTATTATTTCTTTCAGTGAGTTCTGCTACTGGAGTTATTTTTAGGAGGTGGTCTCCTGGGCCAATGAATTCAAATGTACTTTCCACTTTCTCTTCTATGAAGTTCAATGTTGTTGATTTTATGTTAAGGTCTTTGATCCATTTGGACATGAGTTTTGTGCATTGTCATAGCTATAGATCTATTTTCATTCTTTTACATGTTGATATGCTAGCACTATTTGTGAATATGCTTTTTTTCCATTGTATAATTTTAGTTCCTTTGTCAAAAATCAGGTGTTCGTAGGTGTGTGGATTGATATCTGGTTCTTTGATTTGGTTCCATTTGTCCTCCTGTCTGTTTTTATGCCAATACCAGGCTGTTTTCAATACTGTAACTTTGTTTGAAGTCAAGGATTGTGATGCCTCCAGAAGTTCCTTAATTGTTCAGGATAGTTTTGGCTATCCTGGGTTTGTTTGTTTTTTTTTTTTTTTTGCTTTTCCCTATGAAGTTGAGTACTGTATTTTCAAGGTCTGTTATGAATTTTGCTGGGATTTTGATGGACAATACATCATTGTATTTTATGTTGCATATTGTAGTTGCTTTTGGTAAGATTGCCATTTTTACTATGTTTATTCTACCTACCCAAGATCATGGGATATCTTTCTATTTTCTGATGTCCTCTTCAATTTCTTTCTTCACAGATTTAAAGTTCTTGTCATACAGGTCTTCCAACTGTTTGGATAGAGTTGCTCAAAGATATTTTATGTTATTTGTGGCTATTGTGAAGGATGATGTTTCTCTGATTTCTTTCTCAGTCCATTTATTATCTGTGTAAAGAAGGGCTACTGATTTTTTTTTCCTGAGTTAATCTCATATCCTGTTACATTACTGAAAGTGTTTGTGAGTTGTAGAAGTTCCTAGGTAGAATTTTTGAGAACACTTATGTAAACTATCATATCATCAGCAAATAGTGAGAATTTGACTTCCTCTTTTCCTGTTTGTATCCCCACTTGATCTCCTTTTGTTGTCTTATTGCTCCAGCTAGAATCTCTAGTACTATCCTGAATAGTTATGGAGAGAGTGGACAACCTTGTCTTGCTCCTGATTTCAGTGAGAATGCTTTGCATTCCTCCTCATTTATTTGATGTTGGCTGTTGGCTTGCTGTATATTGCCTTTATTATGTTTAGGTATGTTCTTTGTATCTCTGCTCTCTCCAAGACCTTTATCATAAAGGGATGTTGTATTTTGTCAAAGGCTTTCTCAGCATCTAATTAGATGACCATGTGGTGTTTTTTTTCTTAAGTTTCTTTATATGATAGATTACATTGACAGATTTTCATATGTTAAACCATTCCTGCATCTCTGGAAAGAAGGTGACTTTATCACAGTGGATGATTTTTCTGATGTATTCCCGAGTTCAGTTTGCCAGTATTTTATTGAGTATTTTTTTTATTAATGTTCATGAGGAAGGTTGGTCTGTAATTCTTTTTCTGAGTAATGTCTTTCTGTGGTTTGGGTATCAGAGTAATTGTAGTTTTATAAAAAGTTTGGCAATGTTTCTTCTGTTTCTATTGTGTGGAAAAATTTGACAAGTATTAGTTCTTCTTTGAAAATCTTGTAGAATTCTGTGCTGAAACCATCTGGTTCTAAGCTTTTTTTTTTGGTTGGGAGACTTGATAACTGATTCAATTTCTTTTGCAGTTATAGGCCTATTTAATTTGATTATCTGGTATTGATTTAATGTTGATGAGTGATATTTATCCAGAAAATTGTCCATTTCCTTAAATTTGTCTAATTTTGTGGAGTAGAGGTTTTTGAAGTGTGGCATGATGGTTCTCTGGATTTCCTCCATGTCTGTTGTTATGTCCCCTTTTCATTTCTGATTTTGTTAATTTGGAGATTCTTTCTATGAATATTAGTTAGCTTGGTAAAGGTTTTTCTATTTTGTTGATTTTCTCAAAGAATCAACTCTTTGTCTCATTGATTCTTTGTATTATTTTCTTCGTCTCTATTTTGTTGATTTCAGCTCTCAATTTGATTATTTCCTACTGTCTTGCTCTCCTGGATGAGTTTGCATCTTTTTCTTCTAGAGTTTTCAGGTGTTCTGTTAACTCTCTAGTGCAGAATTTTTCCAACTTCTTTATGTAGGCATTTAGTGTCATGAACTTTCCTCTTAACACTGCTTTCATTGTGTCACATAAATTTGGGTCTGTTGTGTGCTCATTTTCATTGAATTTTAGGAAGGTTTTGATCTATTCCTTTATTTCTTCCTTGACCCATTGGTGATTCATGTGAATATTGTTTAATTTTCATGTACTTTGTGGGAATTAGTGTTACTGTTAAATTCTAATTTTAAGTCTTAGTGATTCAATAATATACATGGGGTTTCTCCAAATATTTTGTATCTGTTGAGGTTTTCTTTGTTCCCTAGTATGTGGTCAATTTTTGAGAAGGTTCTGTGAGGTGCTGAAAGGGAGGTATATTCTTTTATGTTTAGATGAAATGTTCTATAGATGTTTGGTAAGTCCACTTGAGTCAAAACATCTGTTAGTACCCTTATTTCTCTGTTAATTTCTGTCTGACAGACCTGTCCAGTGGTGAGACTTGGGTATTGAGTTCTCCCACTATTAGTGTGCAGGGTTTAATGTGTGATTTAAGCTTTAGTAGTATTTCTTTTACATGTGAGGCTGCCCTTGTATTGGGGACATAGACGTTCAGTATTGAGATTTCCTCTTGATGGATTTTCTCTAACTGATATGAAATGTCCTTTTTGTCTCTTTTGGTTGATTATAGCTTGAAGTCTATTTTGTTATATATTATGATAGCTACTCAAACTTGTTTCTTAGGTCCATTTGATTGGAAGAATTTCCCCAACCCTTTACTCTAAGATGATGTCTGACTTCAAGGTTGAAGTGTGTTTCTTGCAGCAGAAGGATGGATTCTGTTTTTTGTATCCAGTCTGTTAGCCTGTGTCTTTTTATAGCTGAGTTGACTCCATTTATATTAAGGAATATAATGGCCAGTGATTGTTAGTTCCTGTCATTTTAGTTTTTATTGTTAGTGATGTTATTGTGTGTGTTTTTCTCTTTGTTGGGATTTGCTGCTGTGAGATCATCCATTGTCTATGTTTTTTTGCAGATGTGGCTGACTTCAATGGGTTGGAATTTTTTTTCTAAAACTGTGTATGGCTGGGTTTGTGACTTAGTCACAAATCTGGTTCTGTCATGGAATATCTTGCTTTTTTTTTTTCTGTCTATGGTGATTGAAAGTTTTTCTGGGTATAATAGCCTGGACTGGCATCTGTGGTTTCTTAGCATTTGTGTAACTTTTGACCAGAACCTCCTGGCTTTAATTGTTTCTATTGAGAAGTCAGGTATAATTTTGATAGGTCTGCCTTTATATGTTACTTGACCTTTTCTTTTACAACTCTTAATATTCTTTCTTTATTCTGTATGTTTAGTGTTTTGATTACTATGTGGCAAGAGTACTTTTTTATTCAGTCTATTTGTTGGTCTATAAGTTTCTTGTAACTTCATATGTATGTCTTTTTTCAGGTTGGGGAACTTTTCTTCTATGATTTTTTTTAATATATTTTCTGTGCTTTTGAGTTGGACTTCTGCTTCCTCTATCCCTATTATTCTTAACTTTAGATTTTCATGGTGTTCCATTTTTCCTGGATATTTTGTGTTAAGCTTTTGTTAGATTTACTGTTTTCTTTGACCAATGAGTCTGTTTCCTCTATTGTATCTTCAACACTTGAGATTCTCTCTTCCATATCTTGTACTCTGGGTTTTTTTTTTGCTTGCATTTGTGGTTCCTGATTGTTTTCTCATATTTTCTGTTTCCAGAATGCCTTTAGTTTGTGTTTTCTTTATTGTCTCTGTTTAGGTTTTTAATCGTAGGTCTTGAATCATTTCTTTCATCTGTTTGATTGTTTTTGCTTGGTTTTCTCTTAAGGATATGTTGATTTCTTCCAATTTTTTGTTTGTCGTTTTCTTCATTTCTTTGAGGGAGTTTTTCACTTCCTCTTTAAGGGCCTCAAACATTTTCCTAAAGTTATTTTTTAGGTTATTTTCTTCTGCTTTATTTATATTTGGGTGTTCAAGTCTTGCTGTTGTATAGCCACTAGTTTTCATTGGTGTTGTATTTTTCTTTGTTGTGTTGTATTTTTAACTTGTCAGCCATCTTTTCCTCTGATTGGTGTTGTTGGAGCTGTGCCTCTGGTGATCACTCTTCCAGGTGCCAATGAATCCAAGGTTCAGATGCTAATTGAGGTGCTGTCAGAGCCATGATTCCAGTCACCCTAGAGGTCATTCAGTGCCCCTGAAGGTCACTTGGCTTTCCTGGGAGTGTTGCTTTGCATTCCCAGGGGTCTTTCAGGCATGTTCCTATGGAGGTTGCTTGCTGGGGGCTACTCCCACTGAGATCACTGCCTTGGGCCTGTTCCAGCAGAAGTAGCTGGCCGAGGCCTGCTTTGGTAGAGGTCGCTGACTCAGATCTGCTCTAGTGGAGATTGTTAGCTCAGGCCTATTCCATCAGAGGTCCCTGACTTGCTCCCGAGTCCACTGAGATCTCTGGCTTGGGCCTGCTTCCTCAGAAGTTATTTCCTTGTGTCTGCTCTTGTAGACGTTACTGCCTAAGCCTGCTCCTGCAGAGGTTGCTGGCTTAGGCCTGTTCAAATTCTTATTTTAAAAATAAGAGTTGTGTCTCTTTTCATATGAAAAGAACTAGGCATGCCTAGTTCTATAGTTCCCCTTATTAACTATTTCACTTTCCTTGCTGTCAGTTACTAGTGGTCAACTTTACGGCACTATAACCAGCTAAATAAGAGATACTGGACAGAGGATGAATCTTAGTGAAACCTAGGATGTATGATAAGGACTCCATTCTCCATTTCCAGGTTTTATTCTACTCTTTTCTCCATATAAGTATATTCTGTGAGGATAGAGTTTTCCATAGTTTTAACAATGTCTATTTTCATTATGCTGATTCAAGGCATATTTTACTTCATGTCAGATGTAGATATATATTCTTCTGTGTGTCCACAGGAAAGCAAAGCATCATTTCTAGTTCAGCTCCTCTATCTATTCTACATATACCTTTGAATTTCAGAACAATGTCAGTCAGATCATCTCCATGCTTAGGACTCTTCAGAGTTTTCTCATGGCTCTTAAAATTCTGCCCTCTGCTTACAAATGATGCATATGACCTCATCTTTTTCTAATTTTTAAGAAAATGTAAGATACTGTATGGAAAATAAGCTCCATAGTAAAATTGCATGGCTAGTGGGAAATAATATTGAATCAGAATAATAAAGGATCAAATTGTATAAAAGTTGATATTTTCTGTCTTAGTACATAGACATGCCAGTAGACGAGATAAGATATGTTGATGATAGACTTAAAATAGCTGAAGAAGATATTTTACTTAAAACCTGTAGAGAACTTAGTGGCAAGGAACTGATTTGAGAAGAAAATAAAAGTGTTTGAAAGATGAACTTGGCATTAAGTGGCAGCAGATATAAATATTTATAGGGGCTAATAGACCCCACAGGGGTATCTTGGAAATGTGTTCTTTTTCATTAACTTTCCTTAGGCTTTGTTTTGGCATGAGTAAAAATATCTAACGTAGAGATAACCAACTACTTAAAATAATACTCATGTTAAATATAAAAAATAAATATCTAAAGACAGATTGGCTAATATGCAGAAATATTTTGGGGGTAAGCTAATACTCACTCTAATTTCTTTCAGTGTTATGAGATGTTAGAGATAAATATCCACCCAGCTATCATCTCAAGTGTAAAAGGATTAATTATCTGTATGTTTAGTTTGGCTTTTGGCTTTTACAACATTTTGTCATGAATTAGTGGGGCATGAGAAGATGAAACACATTGTGATTATGAAAACAACCTCTTTCCATAGGTATTTTATACAAAATAAAAGAAGGAAACTTTTATATTTGAGAAATAAATAATTAGATTAAAAATAGCTTATTACAAGTGTTTAAATTTAATCCACCCAGTGGGAGTTATAACTTATTTTGGTTGTAGTTCTCAGAATTCAAAGATTATCCCTTATAAGGAACTGAGAAGATATACAACATTTATATACAGTACCTTTCCAACTTGCAAATAGATTGTACTCTGAACAATTTTGGCAGGTATTATTCTAACTAATTATTTTAAAGTTCTGAAGAGTCAATCATGTTATATTAGTAACAAAACTCCCTGAATATTAATGAACTTACTGCATTGTTGTAGTCAAATAAAATTATAAAACGTTAATTATATACATAGTAAAAATATGCATAATAATTATTATCTTACAAAGAAAGTTGTCACAAATGATAAGCAGCTCCTACAAAAGTCTAAATCTGTGAAGTATTTTTATACAAAAGAGACTGGTACATAAAATTTGTTTTAGGATTTTAATCTTGAAAATGCTAACGTGAATCCAATGACTAATGCAATAATCTAGAACATTTCAAAGAACCTTATTGATTCTGTCATTTCTTTTCAGCACTTAAATTCAGGATGTTTTTTAATGATGTTCAATTTAGATATGCAGTTATAAGAAATAAGATTTAATCTATAGAACAATTTATATATACAGATGTAGAAATAAATTATAATCTATATAATTATATAATAAAATATATCATTCAAAGTTAATTTGTTTATAATAACAAAAATAATTTTGTTAAAATATTAAAAGAGAACAATGACTGTAACATTGCATGCATAGTTTGGTATAAATACTGTATAAAGTTATATATAAAGTTAAAAATCTTAGAAATAAAGTCAACTTCTGTTATGATTTTGCATTAGTCAGTGGAACTAAGAATATAATTTTATTTTGTCCATATCCTATTTATTTCCTACATTTAATAAAAATAAAATGTTTGCTTCAAAAGCATTCTTAGCCTGTTTGGGTGATACATGTTGATGCTGTCATTGGGAGGCTGAGGCAGGAGGATAACAAGCTTGACACTTGGTCTAGGCTACAGGAAAATCACTATCTCATGAAATAAGCAAACAGAAATGAGTTTAAATCATCTGTTTTTAAGTATGATGACTTTGAAAAAAACACTATCTTATCAGTAATAACATAAACATTCATCCAGGAACCGAGTGTAGACTACTCTTTCTATCTGGTGGTGTAAATAGCATCGCCTCTTTCTATAAGTAATTGCATGACCATGATGATTATAATAGGGATAATAGACAAAGAAAACAGAGTAGTTGGAACTTGAAAACCATCAAATGTATTTCAAAGCAATTTGCACATAAATTTCCTCATTTCTAATAATGCCAGCTCTGTGAAGTCAATGTCATATGCACAAAAGGCAGTCAATTTGTTTTGAAGTTGGGATTAATGGGACGATGTGACAGTCAGGGGACACGTTGGAGCTTGACTGAACTCTTGTTTGCCTACTAGGGAGTGCATCCATCATTCACATTCTCAGAACAAGTGCAGGTAGAAATTTTGTCTTTCTTGTATTCCGAGAGTCCAGTTTGTTACCTTCTAGTTGAGAAGCCTATAGAAAATTTTGAAGAAACATTATATGTTAGATAGATAGATAGATAGATAGATAGATAGATAGATAGATAGATAGATAGATAGAATTTGAATAAGATAAAAACATGAGATGTTCCCAGTTATAGAAGCTTTCATGCCCCCCAAAGATATGTATTTTTAAAGAGGACTTGCTTGTTAATAACCAGTTATGCCAGCACCATTTGTTGAATATGCTTTCTTTTTTTCCATTTTGTATTTTTAACTTCCTTGTCAAAAAATCAGGTGTTCATAGATGTATGGATTGATATCTGGGTCTTTAATTCAATTCCATTGGTCCTCCTGTCTGTTTTTATGCCAACACCAAGCTGTTTTCATTACTGTAGCTCTATAGTAGAGTTTGAAGGCTGGGATTGTGATGCCTTCAGAAGTTTCTTTGTTGTACAGGATTGTTTTGCCTATCCTGGGTTTTTTGCTTTTCCATAAGAAGTTGAGTATTGTTCTTTTGAGGTCTGTGAAGAATTTTGCTGGGATTTTGACATTTTCTGTTGTATTTTCTAAGTGAAATTCTGTGAAAATCAGGGATAATTGGGCAAAATAAACCAAAATTTTATAACTAAGCTACAAATAACCAAATTTTTGTTTCACCTCTATGGTTAACTTGAGGTCAAACACTTAACACTTTGTTCCTTCACTCATCCCTGGTCAATAATTTTAATGTTGGAACACTGCTTATCAAACTTATTGAAATGCATTGCATAGAGTGCAAGGTCATTATATACACACAATACAAGTTCCTGACAGTTTTTAAAAGCAATTTATGAGAACTGAGCATCCCATGCAAACGTGTAAATATTCTCCTCAGAGCTGTATAAGCACAGCTTCCCGGACAAAAGCAAGGCAGGTTGTTCTCAGGGATAAGAAAGCATGGAACTCAGGATGGCTGTAAAGATTCTTTTGATAATTATCCGCATCTTCAGATTTTTAATGTGAGAGAGGATGGGGAAAGGTAGGAAAGCAGGACTATTGGGGAAGAGGAAAGTAATTGGGAGAAGGAAAAAGGAAGAAAAGTAACTGGGGAGAATATTCTACAATTTATTATGCAAAATTAATACATGATTGTAAAAATCTTCAACTTCTTGAGAGCATTATAATTGAATATAACTTTATTGAAAATGACTATAGAAACACTGATATCCTCAGGAGAATAGGGAAGTGGTCAGTATGCTGCAAAACATTAATCATTTTTCTCTAAAAAGCGATTGTACATGAATTCTAGCTTAATCTCCTAGCTTCTGACCTTTTTAGTCGTGTAATTTGAACATGGTGTAGATGACATTTTCCTTCACTTTGGATACTAACAGTAGAATACTGAACTTCAAAATAAATAAAAACATTGGAGAGGTCATGTCAATAAAATGGACTTTGTGTATGGTTTGTATCTGAGATTGATATTGTTTGCAGACTTTATCTTTCACCATATTGCACTCTTCAGCCTAGGTTCTTCCCTTCTGTTGCAATGATATATGAGAAATAAACCCAAAAGTTCACTACTTCACAGAACCACAACATTGAGTATAAAATCTCACCTCATTTTAGAAACTGTTATAATCAAAAATCTCCTTGTTTTCCTAGACTGCTGAATTTCCTGTTGGTTAAAAATAGCTAAATCCCCGTTTTATATGATTGAAGGTGCTTGGAATTTTCACCATCACTTCTGAATATACCTAGGATGTTATTTGGGATAGGTGAGGTTGGATTAGTAGAGGGTTATCCAGTCTTGTTTATTATTATGGTAAAATGCCAAAAAATGTTAAATTTCAATTTACAGCATTTTAAACATATAGCTACGTGTCTTCATGTATTCTATAACCATTATTACTACTCATCTCCATAAATCTTTTATGTTCCAAAAGACAAAGGCATTATCAATTAAATAGTAACTTTACTTTGCTCCTTGTGTCTACTTCTATTTACTAGAAAAAAAAAATGTAGTATTTCTCTTTCAAAGCGGACCCTACGTAAGTGGGCAAGATACTCTGTTTCTCTGTGATTAGTTTATTTCAGTTTACATAATACCCTGAATGTTTACTGTGTTGTAGCATATATCAGAATTCCTTGCTGTCTTAAAGAAGAATATTATTATGTGCATGTATCATAATTTACTTATCTCTTTGTCTGTCCATAAATATTTGGGTTACCTCCACACTTGAACTACTATGAACATGAATGGTACCATCATCTTTTTGAGACCATACTTTCAATTCATTTTGAGTATGTATCCGGATGTGGGTTTGCTGTTTATTTATGATAATGCTATTTTAAATTTTGATTAATTATACTATTTTCCACAGTAACTGTATCATTTTAAGTCCACACTAATAGTTTCAGCTTGTCATATTTTTACCAACCAGCTTTCTTTTAAATAGTAGTCAAAATCACAGGTCTGAGTTGTATCTTATTGAGCTTTTTGCTTGCTTTTCTTTTATCATTTGTGGTATTTTCTCATCTGCTTCTTTCTCTCCCTCTACCTCTTCCTTGCTTCTTTTCTCCCTAGATTCTACATATGAGTAAAACATGTAACACTTACCGTTCTGAGCCCAAGTAACTTTACCTAACATGACGATCTCACCCTCCATTATTCTTAAGGAAATTATGCACTTACACTCCTTCCTTAAGCTAACATCTCTCTGCTTTGGTTTTTTTTTTTTTTACATGCTGTCTCACTTCCAGTCTCAACAAACACATTACCATGACTTTGTGATAGGAGCAATGTTTATAAATGTTTGATGATAATGAATTCATATGTACATATATATGTACATCTCTTTATATATATATATTACATACATGTTATTTATAAGTATATAATGTTTGTTTTATTATAAAATATATCTTTATATTAGATATATTAGAATATATTTATATTAGGCTTTATCTATATTAGAAATACTAAAACCGATG
The DNA here is from genome assembly GCF_903992535.2 of Arvicola amphibius. Taxonomy (NCBI): domain Eukaryota; kingdom Metazoa; phylum Chordata; class Mammalia; order Rodentia; family Cricetidae; genus Arvicola; species Arvicola amphibius. The sequence continues at coordinate 42,868,059 of NC_052056.1, forward strand.
TTTTATTCTTAGACAACTCGTTAGATGTATCAGCTTCCCAGGCTTCCTGTTACAAAATACTGCAGATTTGGTGGAGTGAAGAATATTTTATTTTCTCCCTGTTCTGGAGATTCTGGAGTCTACAGTGAAGGTGCCAGAAGCAGTTAATTTTCTTGAGAACTCCCTACTTGATGGGTTCCCCCCACTATTTCCTGTTGTCTCTGGCCTGGATGCTGTGTCTATGCACACTGCTCTGTGCACTTGATTTGAAAGAGAGAAAACTTACAACTAAGCCTAGATGCGTTGTTGTTGCTGCTGTTTTGAAATCACATCCTGTTATGTAGTCTCCCAATCCAACATCCAGTCAATACTTTATTCACCATCATCTCACACTTATAGAGGACAAACCCCAGCAAAAAGTCCAAAGTGACTACAGAAATTTTCTTTTTTGGTCTGAGGTTGGGAAGCCCACTTGCCTGATACAGCCCCTTCTGGCATTCCAAGGAAGCTTCCTTTGCAACCACATCCTATCCAGCCAGTATGGTGACTGTTTTCCCAAATACATCTGAATTCTGTTTTCTTCAGCTAGCCCTTTGCTTTTTCCTGAATTCTAGGCAATCCCTATTTTTTAACAGAGATTTATTAACGAAGTCTCATTCATTCTTTCTTTATTTAAAAAGATCACAAAACAACAGAGTTGTACGTGGGTTTCGTTTATAATGACATTATTGTTTGGGGTGGGCTTATTGAAGAGACTTGATAGCTTCTGTCCTTCTTTTGGTAATTGCCTCTTTTGGTAGGTACCGGTGGAAGGTGATCTTCAGTCTGAACTCAGTGTGTTTTAGCCGACTTTTCCCCTTCTCTGCACAGCTACGCAGGTTCTCTGTGCGCATCCCCCTGAGCCTTACCAATGTTCTTCTCACACACTTAATTAAACGAGAAATATTATTACAGCATTTCTAAAAACCTATCAGGCAGCTAACATTTTCCACCCACCGACATTTAGCAGAAGCAATTTTGCTCCCACTCACCCAACTGCCACTCATCTCCTGAGGTTAAGAGAATGCTCATTTGTGCTTGCAGACCAGCACATTCAGAGACGGCATCTAGTCACAGTCATTAGACTTGAAAGGACTGTGCTGGGGGACGATGATAAGAGAAGCTGTGAGTAATTACTCTTCCTAGTAGGCCGAAGATTTTAAGAACAGTAAAAGGAAGGGAAAGAAAAAGGTGGAACGGAAAGAGGAGGTGACATATCCCACTGAGAGCTGAAGCAACCAAGGTGAGAAAGAAATACACTCGATGGGAGTTAAGGAAACAGGAATAAAAGAAATGGTGTGTGTGTGTGTGTGTGTGTGTGTGTGTGTGTGTGTGTGTGTATGCTTCATGACTCTGATTCAATATAGTATAGTAATAGGATTTTGAAGATGATCGTAATGTGATTTCTCTAAACTGAAGTCTTCATGTGCATAAACTCAATAAACACATGATCTTATTATTTACTGTCTTAGTCTATAACTTTAATAGTTCTAATTAAAGATTTTAATTATTTTAGCATTAATCTGATCAATTACTATTGAGTAGGATGTTCATCTATTCAGTCTAATGTAATATTTGCATTGAATGTTTTTAGTTGAAGCACAGATAAAACCGCTGTTGAGTTAAGACACTCTTGGCAAACCAAATAAATCTGTTTCTCCCTACTTGCGATAATTTTGCAAAGGCTGAGCAATGCAGATGACTACAACGGAGCTCAGGAAGGGAGACAGGAGGAAGATGTGCGCATGTGTGGCGGGGTCTGATTGTCTGGCATTGATAAGGGAATTTCAGGAAAGTGATGAAACCAATATAGGTCTTATTGATTTATTTGAGAACTTGGACCCGAAAACACCATTTAGATAGGCCATAGTGTAAAAAGACAGCAGAGAGAATGGATCTTAGGAACAGCTGCTTCCTCTACCACTTTGGCATTCCTAGTCCCTGGCCTAGCTGCTTTTCTAAACCAATCGGTGAAGAAAGGTCTTACATTCACATACTCTCCCTATCTCCTCTGGGACCCCCTATGTCAGCCGTTCTTTGATTCTTTGAAGTATTCCCTATGTTGGTTGAGACCTTTTATTGACTTAATTGTAAGCATGGGGATGCTTGTGAGCAACAGTTCTATCCCTAGAGGCATAGACCGCGGGTCATTTAAAGGAACCAAGCATGACTAACCACTTTCAAGAAACTCTATCTGTGGGTGAAAAACCAACAACTCATACTGATTCTTTCTATCATGTGTTGTCTTCAACATCATGGGAACTTGCTGAGTTGTAGAATGCAGAAGAAAGTGGAAGGTTGGCCTCAGGTAATCTAGCCTTTCTGCTTCCATCTCACTAGGAAAACAAATAGGAAATGCTTACCTCAATTTAAGTGCTCGCTTTCCAGGAAAACAAAAGGCATTACCCAAGATAGCTGCTTGCTGGCATAGGCTAGCAGCGTTTGCAACTGGCTCCCAGACACCTGACATGTGGTCTGCTTTCCTAGGATGACTGTCATATACAGATAGGTCCTTTGTAGTACCATTTGAAGTGAGGCAAGTATAATATGCATGTTCACCATTTGAAAGTTTTCAACATCTTGATTCTGTCTGGACATTTTTAAAGTATGTATTGCACACAAGTCTGTCTTTTTTAGTACTTGCTAATTGATGAGAAAATAATCTATGTTAATTAATGGATCACTTAGTTAAATAACATATATTATACACATTGGAGTGGGCAGGTAGCTTTGTGGTAAAGTACTAGCATGAACAAGGCCTGGGGTTCTATATACAGTCATGTAAATGTGTTTATATTTAGTACAGATTTATCTCAGTCTATAAGGCAATCATCCCCAAAGTAATATCTGTTATAGTTTTTGCTCTCAGTACATTTAATATGTATTTTTCAATATGATGTTTATAGTAACAACATTTAGAAAGTCAAAAATAAATCAGGCTTCCTTTCAGGGAAAGCATATTTTCCCTTCTATATTTTAGAATGATAAAAATACCCAAGAAATTATATATCTGGCAAAGATAAAATTCCCATAGCCTGATCTTTAAACACAATCAAATATCTATATAAAAATAATTTTATTTACATCAAATATTGATCCACAAATACTTTTTAATGCAGAAGAATATTGACTAAATATGTTATTCACATCTGTGTTTACTTTCTCAACTCTTCTTTTTATGTATATACATCACTACTTTTAAAGTTTCATTAAAATCGTCAATGCCTGAAATTAATGGATCTTAACCCTTCACAAAGACTTTGCTTAGACAACAGTTTTGTATAGAAAAAACTTACTCTGTAGGCCAGGCCAACCACAAACTCAGAGATCGGCTTGCCTCCTGAGTGCTGGGATTAAAGTCATGCCCCCCACCTGACTTTCTATAAATAACCAACACATAAATTCTTTATTGATTATGAATTCCATGTTTAATGATTATTTACTTATATTAGTTTTATATTAGAACAAGGTAATTGAACTCAGTCTTGTAAACTTTCCCTAGCCTCTAGGCAACATACGCAGCAGACTTGTCAAGCTAAGCCTTTTGAGCTGCATACTAGCTCATCATTCTGAGGTGAGGTCAGCACATGCATAGCTTGGGATTAGCCTGCTTTAGTTATTTTTGCACAAACATGTTCTATTTGTTGTCAGTGTTTGGACCTATTTCCTCCAAATGCCTATTTTCTGTTTTGTTCAAGAACAGAATGATTGAATGTTCTTCAATAATTTTACAAAAGATTGATAAGTGTCCAAAAAAACTTAGTAATTTACTTTACAGGGCATGTGTCAAAATAGCCAGTAATTGCAACTATGGTTTTTATTTAATTCCATAGAGATTAATAATGTAAACTCTTTTTCTCTTATTATGGAATTATATCCCCCCCCCAAATGATTCTAAAGTGTATTAGTGGATAGTCACATTGGTTGATCTTAAGCAACAATTTGGTAAATGTACTGTAAAATAAAATGACTTTTGGGGGTTTAATTAACACATTTATTTATTTATGTGTTTGAATGTTTGTTTATGTGTGCACACACCTCTCTTCCTCTCTCTCTCTCTCTTTCTCTCTCTCTCTTTCTCTCGTGTGTGTGTATATGTTTGTGTGTGTGTGTGTGTATGTGTAGGTGTCTATTCATGTCAAAGTGCATGCGTGGAGATCAGCCAACTAGCTAGAGTGAATTCTCTCCTCCCACCATGTAGATTCTTGGAGCTGATGCAGGTCATCAGACTCAGTGGCAAACACCCTTATTCACTGAGCAGTCATGTCAGCCCTCAGGTTGTGTTGGATCTAATATTGGTTTCTCATGAAAATAATTTTAAATGAGAAATTTTATATGGTAGTAATTTCTAATTATTAGAAATGCTTATATTTTTCAAAACTAATTATCTTAAATGAAACTGCAGAGCAAACTATATAAATCTGCCTTCTAGCTTTTCCTTACTGAAGATATTACTCAAATCTAAAGTTTCAAAGTGCTTATGCACATAAAATAACAGTTATATATGTGGAAGACTTAATTTTATGTAGTTTATTTCATTTTATAGATTCAATACCTAATAGAATCAGATGCCTAATTGAATTATTATCAAAGACAATTGTTTTATTATATAATAAACAAACATTGTCAGTGTTTCATACTAAAGAATTAGTCATTCATATTGACATGTTTGTTATCTATGCAGAATTCCCTCTTTCTCTGGGTAATATAATGAAAAGCATCCACAGCAAACAGACAGGCACACATATACACAAACACTTTTTCCTGCCCCCAGAAACTAATAATTTCTTCCACATTTATTTCTGCAATTAGTTTACTATTGAGAGTGATATACCCAGCATCTAGTTTAGTTCTATAGCTATGTTTGAAACCATATGGGAAAGGGCCTAGGCATCTAGTTCCATCTATAGATTACTTTCCTGGCATGCACAAAGTCCTGACTTCCATCCCTAACACCACATAAACAGGCATGGTGGCACATAATCTCAGCGCAGTTAGAAGCAGTAGAGTCATAAGTTCAATGTGATCTGGGGTACATGAGACCTTAACTCAAAACTCAAAACCAATCAAAACAAGCAACCAGACAAAATTAACAAAAACAAAAATGGAAGACTTTGAAGAGCTGAAAAGTATATAGGCTTGATATTTTACCGTGGCCTCTAATTACAATACACTGCATTGACAAGCAGTGTCCAAGCCATTTTTAAACCCAAAGGATATCTTTGGAGTCCCTCTGAGCTCTAAAAGTTTATGGTTTTGAAATTTTTATGGTCCTAAGAACAAGAAAATATTAAATTCCCCTCATTGCCAAAGGGCAACCACTGGAGTTATGATTCTGCACATGGAGCAAACAACAGTTTTCAGTAATTGCTGGGCTTGGCTCAAACAGTGCTGGAGACAGCCAAGGTTGGAATGGCTTGGCTTGGTTATCAGCTTTTCTAAGAAGGTGGTTATGAGTGGGAGCACAGGCAGAGAGGCAGGCAGAATCAACAAGATCTGGCATCTGTGTGGAAGTGTCTGATGACTTTGGAAATGCCTGCTTTGGACTTTAATCCAGGGCTGATACATCTGGAAAAGAATCGGGAGTGTATGCCTGGGACATGAAAGGAGCAGTATAATCAAGATTCAGAGGAAAGGCAAGACAACTACTCCAGTAACCTCCAGCTCCCAAACTACTTCCTGGTTGAGTCTAAAGACAAACTTCAACAATAAATGGTCCAAATTTCAGTGGTGTAAAGTGTTATGAAGTTTGTTCTAAATCCTTTTCATTCTTTTTCAGAACATGATTTAGAATAAAAGTCTTAAAAGAATTAATGAATGTGCAGTTGAGAAATCTTAGAAGTCCTCCTATTTTCGGGAGCACTCCCTTAACCAAATCATTAATATAATACATTCAGTTGATTATGTCCCAAAGTGAATCACCTAATGCAAAATGAATAAACTAGTATGTGCACACATATCAAGGCAAAGCCTATGACCACTGTATAGTGGAATAGAAAATGGTTACATGAGAGCTTACACAGTATCCCTGTATCCACACCTACACTTTGTCTCCTTTCCAAACCATCTGTATCTCAATCCCCTGATTTGAATTTAATTTTAAAGATTTTTTTGTAACAATTCAATTAATGTTTCCTTTGCACGGAGATACCTGAAGGAATCTCTTAGGTGAGAAGACATGATCTCTGTCTTCAAAGAGAGGAGAGTTCTGCTAAGAAATTCTACTTCTGCGCATGAAGCAATTAAGCAACAATACCAAGAAAAGATGCTCAATTAAATATTGTCAAGTATTATAATTATATATTTCAAATGGTGACTCCTGTTCATAGAACTAGCCAGAGTTAATTGATCATTTTGAATAATTTACTGAAAGAGTAGATGAACATAATTTATCTTTGTCTGAATTTTCTCAGTTAGGTCACTGAACCCTTTTCATCACTTAATAACATTCTGAGGCATGAAGCATTATTAACCCCCACTTCCTCTTGGTTGGCCTGCAGCTGTATCTGTCTTAGGATCCCTATATTTAAACTTAGGTATAATACCCTTATTAAGAAGAGGTAAAACTTGAGCTGATCAACACATTCCTGAATTCATCTCGGAACACAAGAAGAAATAGAGAAAGCAGAGGTGCACGGTGCAGCTAGATGACTCTAGCAAGAGGAAAACTGTATTTGGGGTCTCAACCTGACTGGTATAAAATTCCTTACCATGTAAAAAGAAGACATTATCTCTGTTTACAGAGCTAATAATAAAGGGCAGAATCTAAAGCTCGGTGATTTGGGCTTCCCTTATTGAGGCAATAGTTCTATGCACAAATACCAAGAGATACTAAGAAAGTCATTGTTACAGAACACAATCCAGGCTTGTGATTAAACACGATAATTGATACAGTTTATCATTCGTTGTAAGAAAAACTTAAAATGAATGTGTGTTTTAGAGATGAAAGACATCATTTCCAGTTATCTGAATGATTTACTTCAAGGCACAGCCCTATCTTTGCAGCTATTTCTGGACAGCTAACAGAACCTATTTCCATATTAGATCACTGAACTTCAGGAAAGATTTACTTAATGATCCATCATCAGTTCGAGTGCTGTCCCCAGCAGACACAACTTTGTAGGCAGGTCTGCCTTTCCCCTTTTTCTATCTCTGCTAGCAACTCTTGTTTCCACTCCTCAGTTTCTCTGCACTTTTCTTCGGGTTGAGAGGGTTCTGACTCTTCCATGTGCTCACTCGGGGTCTATGCTAGCTTTTGTAATCCAGCTTTTTTATTGCATGCACACACAAGGTCCCTGATCTCTGCTATCATAAACCAACCTAATGTTGCCTGGATACTAACACGATGATGTGTAGCTATTAGCAGCTCCCAGTGTGTTGTCAATTTGCCTTAATACTAGAATGTCATGGAAGTAAAGGTGTGTTCCTAAGGCAAGTAGAAATTTCAGTTCTGATATATAGTGTTGGTATATGCTTCTTCTACTTACACAAATGAAAAAGAAAGTAGTGAATCTTGTAACCATACTACAAAGCTGATAAAGAATCATGCCAATGTCTCTGAAGGTTTCATTGAAATTCCGTTGGACAGTCTGGGATCATTGAGATGGATGATGGTACAATTTCTTCACTTTACCCAACAGAGGATGATTTTCACGTATTTCTGCCCTTGTGCTATTTAAACAAAGGAGTCAGTTGGTAATAGCTTCCAGTAGACATTTTCTGAAGTTCCTGGATGATTTCAAGATCTTAAAAAGTATTCTCCCAAAGTCTGTGTGACCCACAGTAGCCAATTTGTTACCGGTGAGCAGAGACATCGTTTCCCTTCAGTGACGATCCAGCTGAACACATCTCAGCTCCAGGGGCAATGGTTTTATTTATTTTATTAGTTTGCCATTGGCATTCGTTCCATGGTTATGGTAACATATTTTTGTAATTATTGGCAAGAGTCTGGCTAGTGCAGGCAGGTGAAGTCTGGCTGTTTCCAAGAAAAAAGAGCACAATTGCATATAATGTGGCTAAGGTTGTAGTAATATGTATGGGATTCTGCAAATTCTGGAAAATTCTTCAGAATCCTTTTTCATAGCCTTGGCCAGCCTTGACCAGCCTTGCCTGTCTTTCCTAAGCAGGTGCTGAACCCATATTTCCATTATTCAGGAACCAATGCAGATGCGTCCCCGTTCTGTTTCTTGTCTCTTCAGATGTCTGGCTTTTGATCATCTCTGTATTTAACTGTGTCTCCAAGGACAGGTGGTTTCTGGGAAGCAAACAAAGTTAAAATTCTAACAACTCACTGGTATTGGGGGAGGGGAAGGGTGCACTGTTTTCTCTCCAGTGAGGCCAAGCCATATTTTTATCTCTATTCTTTCCCAATTCAGACTCCAAAGTTTCTTATTTGATACAAATTGTTACAACAATCCTTTAAGCATTTATTAGAGCAGTAGGAACAATTTTTTCCCCAAGTTACTGGGGTTGTCCTCTGGATTAACACCCTGATGTAGATTGCTGTATCCACAATCCCTAAATAATCTAAAATAATTACATTTAATATATAGCAGCTTGGTCTATGCTTTTTTTCTAGGTTCTTCATATCATATGAAATACAAAAACGTGTGTTCATGGTCAGAAAAATATATAAATATAGTTTACTTCTTCACACACATCAGGATAAGAGTTCTCTCTGTCTCTCTCTCTCTCTCTCTCTCTCTCTCTCTGTGTGTGTGTGTGTGTGTGTGTGTGTGTGTGTGTGTGTGTGTGTGCAGGAATGTGTGTGCATGTGTGCAGTACTGGAGACAGGACCCAGGGTCTCGAGCATGGTAAACATATGGTAAGCTACCCTTCTGCCCCTGCCCAAATGTTTTTCTCCCTACTGTGCTCTTTCTTTATTCTAATCAACATCAGGGTCAACACGCCACCTATAACTCACTAGGAACTCAATATTTATAGCTGCTACAACTCTCTGATTTTTTTCTAGAAGAAATAAAATACCAAATAATATGTATATTTAGATATACTACTCATTCATTACTTTGTCTGTATGCATGTGTCTCTGCCTCCTATACGGCACATGTAATGAAAGGCATGAATTTTTCCTATTTCATTTAGCACAGTAACTCAATGCTGCAACAGTACATAAGAATTGAATGCTCAAAAGTTATTTATCAGTGAATTTTTGTAGACATTCATATGCATATTTAATTATTTACTTATTTGGAGTATTTTTGTATTCTATGATAATTAATCTAACTAAAGCAACAGTCCCATATCTGACTCATCTCCTAAAAATTGAGACATGTCTCAATCCAGATGTACAACTCAGTGATAAAAATGGTGCACACCATACACGAAAGGCTGTTCTGGATTCCCAGCACCAAGAAAAAAGGGAGGTAAAGAAAACTAAGGTACAGTGTGTTCTAAAGGAAGGATTCCATATTACACTGACCTATGACAATCTGATGCCGGCACATGCTTCTCATTAAGAAATATATAAAGACTTTGAACATTGCCTATTTGTGTTTGCATATTTATAAACCCAGCAATAACATCCAGATTATTGTTTATGTTAAACCCATACTTTTTAAAGTGTTTAATATCTGTAGTTCTTTTAGTTTTCTCTGTGATTCCATGCAGTTGTCACGTTTTTTAATCACTCAGTGGGATACAGCAAAGGGAACAGAGGCAAAAGGCATTTGGGTAAGTTTTGATTAATGTTCCCCGAGGTATGTCTGCTAAGAGGCCAAGACAAAACCCAAACACCTAGCGACTCCTTTCTCAGACATTATAACTCCAGGGTGGGACTGACTTGTCAAAGGTAATATGCATTTTGAAATATAATACCTATTTATTGTTAATTAATTTAAAATAAACATTTTAAAGTTTATATTGGCATGATCACTTCATAAAATTTTCTATTTCCCTTTTCCATTTCTGGAAATATTGGATTCTTTTCTGCTCTTTTATTAATACTTAAAAACTTGCAGGAGTGATGAGTTAAAAAAAGAACTTCTTTTGAATCTAGTGTCTACTGTCATGCTTAAGGGATTCTGACTTCTATATTTATATCTCTTTCCCAGGAGAAAAAACCTCTTACAGTGCACCCCACAAAATGAAAATGCAGGCTAGCTTCTAGTTATTATACAATCATAAACCTCTGATTAATCAACAAGACCATAGAGATTAAAAATTGTGGTCTGGCATGGTAGTACATGCCTGTAACCTCACCATTTGGGAGATCGAGGCAGAAAGGTCATGAACTTAAAGCCAGTCAGTCTGTGCTTCCTAGTGAAATCTTGTCTAAAAAAACAAAACAAATTTAAATTAAAATAACCGAACAACAAATAAAAATTAGGCAACTTTATTCTTAAATAAACACCCAAAATAAAAGATTTCATCACAACCTTTTCATGTGTGTTTTAAGTGATTTTCCTTCCCCCATTGCCCTCCAGACCCCCAGCCTTCCTCCTGCTGATCCCCTTCCCCATTGGGTTAACCCCTATTCTACCTTCATGTCTTGTGTTACACTCTTTCCCCACTTAAAACTTCTTATCTCCCATTGTCCCGGTTCCATAATCTCTGCTCTCCAGACATACAAATACAAAAAACTAAAGTACTTGTATCCCTGATTACAGGTTAATCCACTTAAAATAATAATTTCCAGTTCTTTCAGTTTTTGTCCTTTATCTATTCATCTGTTAAAGTTAGTTCATTAGTTCCTGCCTATTGTGGAAAGAGCAGCAATAGACAAGTATCTCTGATGCTAGAAATTGAAGTCCTTTGCAAACATTCTCAGGAATGGTACATTTGATCTATATGAGAGTTCTGGTTTTGTCTGTTTGGTGATTGTTTTGAGAAGCTTCCACACGGACTTCCCCAGTGGTCATACCAGTTTACATTCCCCCAGTGGTGAATAAGAATTCCTATTTCTCCACATCATCACCTTCATTTATGCCATTTTCTTTGTATTAGTTAGGTGGAATAGGATAATTTAATCCTTGAACGCTAGTTGGTGTTTTATAGAGAAAAAGTTGAATTCATGTCAGTAAAATCATGTTGCTTCCAAGCTTGGAGGTGTACACCTTCAATACCAACACTTGGGAGGGAAAGACCATTGGATTTCTGTGTTCAAGGTCTGTCTGGTCTATTTAGAGAGTTTCAGGACAGCTAGGGCCACCCAGAGAAACCCCATCTAGAAAAATAAAATAAAAGAGGAATCATACTTTCAATAATACATGTGGTTCAGTGTTTGGTGTTAAACTAAAATAATTTTGTAACAAACATGAGATGTTTGCAAGAGTGAAATTGTAGCTGTTTATTCTAACATGAATCAAATTGTAGTAACACATGACAGTTGCATGGAATTTTAACAAACATAGTAAACTCTAAGATCAGCATAGTAAACTCTAAGCTTTAAGAAATGACATAAATTTTATCTCTTGTAGAGCTGTCAAAGCTATTCTCTAAAATGATTTTTATTTCCACTTTAATTTTTAATTTTATATGCATGAGTATTTTGCCTTTGTGTATGTCTTTGCATCATGGGTGGCTGATGCAAACAGAGGCCAGAAAAGGGCCAATCCACTGGAACTGGTGATTCAGGCAGCTGTGACCCACCATGTAGGAGCTAGGAGTTGAACCTGGGTCCCCAGGCAGAGTAGCCAGTGATCTCATAACCCATAAAATCAAAATATCTTAAATTATTTAAAGGAGAGAAACAGACAGACAGAAACGCATGCATGTGAACACACACACACACACACACACACACACACACACACACGATACTCTGAACCAGATGGTAAAAGGGAAAAACAACTTAAAGCATTCTTGATGCAAGTGGTAGCATTCTTCAGGCACTAGACATCAATTCTCAATTCTCCATGCACACATTAAGTTGCTGCCTGACCATGGTAAATGAGACTGAAATTAATTTGCCCATAAGTCTAAAGAGAACTTGTATTTGTTTTCCAAAGCAATTACTTGACTGACCTACCAACTGTGGAAATTCTTCTTGATGTTTTATGTTAGGATAGGGAAGAAGAGCCAAATTCTCTGGAAAAAAAAAAAAAAGACTGACTTCATCACCAAGGTCCATTTCACAAAGACTGAAGAGATGCAAAGACCATTATTGTTATATGTGTTTTACTTTGTATGTTACCAGCACATCTGAGTTCAGAATGTAGCCATAAGTATGTTATAATATGTGCATTTCTGAATTCCTCTATCAGTGCCCCTCTCTCCTCTGCTTTTGCAGAAATTGGTTTTTGTACGTCATCATTTCACCATGTTAAGGATTTCACTTGTTGTTTTTCAGAACATAATAAAATCACAAAAATTATGCTAAGAGTAGAGAGTTGAGTTATAAGATTTCATCTTTCTCTTGTGTGTAAATGAACGTGTGGTTTAAAAGATGTTAAGGGAGGGACAAAGACTCAGCATATAAAGAGAATGTGTGTAGAATCAAAACTGGCACGCAGGGAACTGATACTGGAATAGTGATGAGTTACTGGCCGTGGCAGAGTCATTCCTCCTTACCTCTAGTGGGCTTTCACATGGGAGATAGGGTACCAAATGCTCACAGTTGCACAGAGCTTGCAAAGTCAGTTGCTTCTGAGTTTTAAGAATTCAAGTAATGAAATTCACCAACAATGGTACAAGGAACTGTGGAAGAAGCTCTATGGCAGATTTAGAGATTCCCATCTTTAGAGGAAGAAGGCAGAGCTCCAGTATAGAGGGAGTGGGTCCTCAGAGACAAGATATTGTCCAACCACTCATCTGATGGCCTTTCATAGACCTTATGGCACCAACTGGGATGAGACATCAGGTGAGAGATGAACTTGTCACCCCAGTTGAGCAGAACATAAGGTGTCCAAATACTTCCTCTCAGTTTTGATGGAGGACTTTGACATAGCCACCTGAATTGTAGCAACAAACATACCTTCCTTGTCATTTTCAAATCCAAAGATTAAGACAAAGTTTTTCAAGGCTAAATGTCACATTCCAGTCACAAATGAGGCAGAACAGGAGAAATAATGATAGGAATTAGTTTTCAAAGGACTCACAGATCCTCCAGTGAGCTGCTCTAAAATCTGGCAAAACTAGCCTTTAAGAAATTAATCTGATGTTCTCAACTTAAGGTAGTAAAACAAAACTTATTGGGCATGTGTATGTGTATAAAACTTAAAAATCTCATTAACAGGCACATCTAGCAATGTAAAGGAACATCCGTCTTCTTGACATGCTTATCTATGAAAATACAGTTATTTGCTATCAAAGGCAATTGTGGTTTTCATAATTTTTGATTAAGTAAGAAGAAACTAATCTTTCTAGGTTGTGTTTCCATTTTAATAATTTATAGCTGGATCTTGTAGTTAGTCGAATCTCTTTTGAAATTTTTTTTCAACTCATTAAAAAAAGCATTCTTTCTTTAATTGAGTGCTGGCTCACCATGCCGCCTATTCTCCCGGTATGACATTCACAGCAAAGCTACAGTAGTGGCAAGCAAACCACAGTTTTCTGCTTGCTTCTCTGTTAGGTTAAAGGGAGCTGTAAAGAAGAAGTGTGGAAAGAAAGAGAGGCATGGTCTGTCATGAGGCAGAGCAGAACCATGATTATTCACAGCTGGGGGACATGCAGTCACCCAAGTGTGCAGATGGAAAAAGCAGAACAAAAATAACAAAAAGTAAAAAAGTAGAGTAAGATTGGATGGGGCTCCTATAAGAGGTGGAAACTAAAGCCATATCCCGAAGGCCCACAAGGAAAGTTGGGAAATGTAGACTTTCAGCAGTAAACTTGCCACTCTGGTCATTAGAAATGTGGTGGTAGGGATTTGAAAAAGGAGTTGACACCCTTTAGGAATGAGCTTTATTAAGAAACTGGGTCTTGGAAGGCAGCTATGCTAGCCACTATACCACAAACGCATACATAGATCCAATCTACATGGCAAGTAGAAAAAGACAAGATTTCGTGAGTAAATTGGGAGCATGGGGACCTTGGAAGAGGGTTGAAGGGGAGGGGAGAGGCAGGGAGGGGAGCAGAGAAAAATGTAGAGCTCAATAAAAATCAATAAATAGTACAAAAACTAAATATATATATATATATATATATATATATATATATGTAAACATTAAAAAAAAAGAAGAAAAGAACGTGGGCCTTGTCACCCAGTGAGTCGTGATCAGTGCTTGAGATCAGAAAGCATAAAAACGGCCACTACATTAGATCAGAGACAATGAATGGGACCTTAAAGGAAGGAAAGGCCTCCCTTTAAATCTTTAAGAGGAACTTCAGAAAGAGAGATATCTGCAATTAAGAGTAAGAAAGATAGTCATTACGGACAGGATGACAGAGAAGTGAAGGGCTTTCAGGAACTCTCCAGAACAAGAGGAAATACGTGACTTTTAATCCTTTCATGAGGTGGTGGGAAGTTCTACACCATGCATTTTAGTCTCAGGAATTAGGAGATGTGAAGGAGGCAGTGTGTGGATGGCTTCTAAGCTTTCTATGGGGCGGGGGATCTGGCCATGTAGAATGCTGCTGAGTGTCTTAAAGAAGAGTCCAATGATTAATTCTTGGTTCTTTTTTTTGTCACATAGGCATGAAAATTCTCTAGATTTAGTCACTGTACCCACAGCTGACAATGATGAGACTAATTTTAGAGAACACTTGGTCCCTCTGGGCTGGTTATTAGCACAATTTTTAAAAATTCCTTGAATTACTAAATCACAGATGCACAAAACACAATGAAAACAGGCTTTCTGGTAAATAAAAATCATTGCAATATGTGGGAATAATAAGAAAAAATGATGTAAACCAATGAGATTGTGAATAAGGCTTTGTTAATGAACATAGCTAACTATCTGTTCACTTTACAGTTCCTTGGTCTCTCTGGAGAAGGTCCATTCCCATGATCGTCAGGCAAATGCAGAGTACTCCTCTGGTCCTTTTCAGAAAAAAAAAAAAAAAAAAGATTGACAAACCCTAAGTCTTGAACTTGGGAGAAGACATCAAACCTCTCTCATCTCTCCCAGTGCTCCTGACTCTCAAAGGGAGACAGCCATGCAGAATTCTAATTTCTCATTTTTCTTGTTTTGAATCTCCTGTAACAACAGATTCAGTGAAAAGTGATACAGGTGGGGGTGGTGGATTTCACACGGGTTCATCCTTTACACAACCACACATTTTCTTTTATAAAGCACTGGAAAACAAACCGCCTCCATATTTAAAGAGATTCGGTGCTATTTGGCTTTAAATCATCTTGCCAAATATGAAGCGAAGCGGGCAGGTCATTTCTATGAGTGGCAAGACCATGGATATTGCTTAATTCACAGCACTTGATATAATAGACACTGGAAAAGTGAATCTCAAAAATATCTGCGGCACAATTAAAATGTATCCTATGATCCAACGTGGATAGAGATCACAACTCATTGGATATAACCTAATAGCAATTAAATGGAAGGAATATCCGAGGTAAGCCCTAAATGTAATTATGCAAAATTACTTGGGTAGAGTTGGGCAGAATTGGCTTGAAACCTGCATGCTAAGCTGAACACATATTATCCTTGCAATTTCTTCTTTGGCATAGGGGGTAATGATGCACCTCCAAGTTGTTGTAGTGACTTACTATGCATAGGATGCCCTTCACACAGGCTGGGTCTGGATAGAGGGCTGTAGTGGAGCTTGTATGACAATCAGAACTGAGGGTGGTTTTTCTATGTGTTGGCACCAGGTGTTTTTCAGATGTGTCAGTTAAAAGAGGTAAAGCAGCCAAGGGCAGAGGACATGTTAATAAACACATAATGGAGGTAGGACATGAGTACCATGAAACCCGGCCCTGGTGGTAGATTCTAGAAATGTCTTTTCAAGTCTGCCAGGAATTCTGTTGTAGGATTGTTCTGGCCACCTTAGTTCCTCTGCTCATCTTTGGCTAAACATCAGTTATTTTATTGCCTGGCTAGTTGCAATTATTTTTGTTTGCCCTTAGTCTTCAAGCCACAGTGGGCTAGTGCAATTCTGTGTGTTTTACTTTTGCAATATTTTGTTATTTTTTGTGTGTGTCTCGTGTGTGTGTGCGTGTGTGTGTAATCAGAACTGAGTTAAACTTTTTACACAAATGTACCCACACTTGAGCCCTAATACATGTAGCCTATTCATGTGCTATCTCCCCAGCTGTGGATGAGAACATGCTATCAAAAGAGCCCATTAACTTTTTCGTTTACTTGCTTTAAGTAACCACATGATGAACTTATCCCTCTATTGTCCATGGCTGTCACATTAAATTTGTTGAAAATATGTTATTCTCTCCATTATTCTTCAATAAAATGTTTAATTCCATAGTATTCATAGATCCTACAAAGATGCTATAAATTAATAACTACAAAGTACCCAGGTCATATGAGAAAGTTAAGGTGGCTCACAGAATATTTGGGTGCAGATGACTGAGCAGACAGCACCATTAGCACGCTGCATGCTTCCGTGTGCTCATGTGTTGCTGAGAGGCCTATATTTTGTCTTTAGCCAACGTTGTGTTGACCCAGAGTGTGCATCTTTACACCTCAAGAAATTTATCAGCCATGGTTAAAATGGCGTTTATGCTTGGCCGCTAATAACCAACACAGAGAGGCCCACTATCAGTAAACCCGGGTGACCCGAACCTATCATAAAGACTGCCTCTGGCTCGCAGTACAGGCCATTTTTTTCTACATGCTATGATGCATTGGACCGACCATGTTTGGCTAAACTGACTGCCGCAGGTGGGTATCTTGTTTCCATTAAAGTGCTTGTGTTAGGCAATTACCTGAAATCTAAGAAGCTATTTCCTTTACTATTAGAATATAAATAACAAGCGGGCATTGGTGATTATTACACTGTGCTTCTATTCCCCACCTGTCCCTTCAGGCCAGGCCAGGCTAAGCACATCTAGTGCTTATTTCCAGGGCCACAAAGCTGTCCTTTCGGTAGGTAACTTAGGGGCTCTTCAGTGACCTATGTTTCACTGTGTTTGCACTGCAGCAGATGCCTGGCTCTTTAAAGGTCCCCCTGAGCAAGATATCCTGCCTCTCCAAATACATCACCAGTAGCTGCAGGGACTTCATATCTGTGCTCCCTTCCACTCCCGGGATCTGTGAGGGATGCTCCTCATAGTCTTGGTTTGTTTGTTTGTTTTGTTTTGTTTAAAGATTTACCCCCATTGTTTGCTTATCTTTCCAACTTTGCCTCTGATTCTGCTCCCACACTGTGTCTGCTTGGTATTTCAAACACTTAATACATTATAAGAACAACTTTTCATCTCTCTTTAGCTTTCTTTTTTACATTTTCACTTTGGAAGGAATCCATCAATATTGACTCTTGAATCATGAAAATGCTCCTCGAGTCACTGAGTTATAGAGTCATAGAATTCTAGAGCTAGAAAGGAACTAAGTTATATTTCTGCTGCATCTGTGTTCCCACCGGAGCATGTCCTGGCTCGTTGTAACTGCATAATTTTTTTTTCACTTGCAAAGCTTCATACGTCATAAAGCATGTCACACTCTTTTAATGCCAAAACTCTGAACATCTATTAAATTGAGCCCGTCCAGTCTCTGATATGCTGAAGCTGTTTTGGCAGCTCCAAATGGTGCAAAAGTCATTTCTAAATATAAGCTTTTTTCTACCTGAAAGATTAAGGAATAGAAATAAAAATCCACAGGAGTGACCCACACCAAAACATATTTATCATCTACTGAGCGAGGGCCTTTCTGAAGAGAAACACCCCCCATAAGTTTCCTTATGCATATGTGTGAGAAGCACATTAGGCAACCCAATATGTTAGCATCTTAGTATATACTGGTTTGAGTCCTCGTCCTCCTTTTTCTTCTGTTTTACTTAGAAGTACAGAATTCCTAGAGATAGGTGATAAAATGAAAGATTCCATGCAGGTTCTGAAAACAGGAGTGATAAAATTAAAAGTAAACCGAAGAATAGGGTAACAGAAAAGTTTAATGAAGTGATAATGAACAAAATTTAATTATTCCCATAGCAGTCCCCAACTTATCAAGTTTCTCTACGTGACACCTTCCAGCTCTTTCCATCAAAGTGACTAACACGTGGTATGGCCGAAGTGGGAAGTTATTTAAACACTAACTGTGCCCTGGTCCATTCTGTCCTCGGTTAGATGTGTTCTCATAGCACTTCCATACTGGTGCTATTCTTTACGTTGACTTAGCCCTTTCCATCAGAGGGAAATGATCTGCGGCGGTTTGTGACTTAGTGTTGCCATGGCCCTAATTGTCATCGCCAGCCTCGTCACCACTTACTCAGTTCTGTTAATCTTTCCTCATAAAAACCTCACCCTCTCCCTCTCATCAATTTAGCTCCGTTCTCTGCATTCTGCCCAATTTCTCAACACATTTTGAGATCCAGGGGCCCCACCCTACATTTTAGCCTAACCAGAATCAAATATAAAGAGTCATCTCTCTGTGTTTTTGCTCTGTGCATTTAGTTCAATAAAACATCAGCCCCTTTGGTGGCCATATCACACTGAAAATGGATATGTGATTTGTCCTCCTCTGTCAGTTCTGGGTCTCCTCCCAGCCTGAGCCCTCTCCTTTGAGCCTCATGTTCATTGAATTATGTTGCTCAAGATGTATTGGTTTTCACTTTTAAAATGAATCTCATTTTGTGATTTTTCAACTCATACTGTTGAGTGGACCTCTCGGGGTCCATTTATGTGACATCACCAGCGCCTTGGTGGGTTCCTGCCATCCACCACCACCTGCAGCTTCACTCAGGAATAATTTCCTGGGTGTTCTTGTCTAAGAGATCATTAAAATAATGAAAATAATATTGTCAGGTCACCTTTCAAGGGGACTTAATAGAATTCGAACTAAAACTTCCTAACAAGAAAAGCAACTCCGCAGTACTGTTTTCATATGTGACAATTTCATCTATCCCTTTATACACTTAATTACCTGATTTAATACCAATGACTTTCTTAGGGTTTCTTTGAGCATTCGATAATATTTACATACTTTCATAGAGAATTCATTCTACCTATGCATGACTTGGTGTTGAAGTAAATTCAGGGTCGAAAGTGGTTAAGTGCCATTGTCTTAGTGACCTAGGGCCGTCTGGCTTCCTGAGAGGATCATTTAGTGGCTCATTCCTCTAGAAGCCACACAAGAAATCAAACCAACTCCTCTTGCAGGGGACTGATAATGATGCATGTAGATCTTACCAGGAATGCTTCGGCTTTTTTAGGTTGAATGAGTCACAAACAATTGTAGAGCCTATCTAATTGGGTGAGTTTGTGCAGAATCACCTTTAAAGGGACCTGAGCACAGGCATTTGGAGGACATTGACTTGACCTAATGGTTCTTGGGTTCTAAAGTTTATTGAGCAATTAAAATACTTATTATAATAGATCCTTGAATCTGTGTTTGTATGGCTGTAGACTATGTGATAGACGGTCACCAATATTCTACATCCAGTTAGTAACTATACCTAAGCACAAGATGTGTGTTTTTTTAATCACATTAGTACTGCTGTTATATAAATGTTTACTGTTAAAGTTGAGTCCTCGCTCAGTGCATGTTGGCTTCACTGATCTGAAATAAATATTTCACTCAAAAGCATCGTCGCCGTGGAAGGAAATGTTGGAAAAAACAGAATCCAAGGGGCTCTTCTTTCAGCATGAGATTTACTGGACATGATCTGGATGCATTATATTGGTTTTCCTCAGTTATAAGGTATCATAGCTTTGTTTTCCACTGAGATATTGTAGGAATTATATATACATATAGTGTCAATAACATTAATAGCAACAAAGAAAAGAGTATGTTACATATTCTTAGCCACTTCTTTTACAATCTTGCCATAACCTTGAGATACACTTTTTAGCTACTTTTATGTTAGAAAACTATTTCTGAAATAAGAAAATTAAATTACCCAAAACCACACAGGTTTTAATTGAATGACAGGGATAATTAAGTAACCTAGCCAGAATTGTCAGATTCTATAATTCTTACAGACACCAAAACCTTGCAGGCATCCTGGCCATGCTGCGTGTTCTATTCCGCAACATAGAGCTGTAAAATAGCCGTGTTATTATGAGCTAGTCTCTAGGCCAGGGACTTGTTTCTGCTCTGTACTATCTGGAAGTCAGCTAAGAAGACTCAAGCCTGGGAGGACAGTGAGGGCTGAGAGTGTTCCAACTGGTAGGGACTGGTATTAACCACAGACATCCTCACTTAGATGTATGGCATTTGATGCTTTCTGTTGTTGACAGCATGGGAGGCATATCTGAGCTGGGAGATTGCTGTGACACTTACTCTCCTCACACTACTTCCCAGGTACCTCAGTAACCCGAAAGCCGGCAAGCACCTTATGAATCAGGCAGAAACGGTTTTCCTTTTCTCACCTAGCCCTGGAAGTCACACACTCTCCCTTCATTTGTACTTATTGGTTAACTAGTCAACCATCATTTTGTCAAATCCAGGTTTCAAGGGAAGATATATAGAAACACACTGTTCTAAGGAAAAGTGTCAAGCAGTTTTCAGACAGGTTCCAAAAGCTTCATAGTTCAGCGTTGTAAAATCCTTATTAGTCCTTATGATGGTTGTCCAGCAGTGCTTGTTTTAATTTTTGGTGTGTGTTTTGAAGAACTCTTTTTTTTTCTGTTATGTGTTTGGATCACTTCCTGTGGTTTTCCACCATGGAGGCAAGTCATCTGGCAAGCAGAATAATTCCACAAGTCCTGGGCCCCAATATAAGCTACAGAAAAGGATGACAACACAGGTCTCTACAGTTTTCTCAAACTCTTGGTAATGTGTACATCACCTCAGCATGCCCTTAAGACTGGCTTGTACTTTTAAAAGGGACTCTATACCTATTCTCAAGTCAGTTTGGTAGACTTACTGGTCCCTGATATTAAAGTTGCTTGGGGTACAGGTGGTTTATCTTTTCCAGGAAATTTCTAGAAGGGGTACCTGACACTTTACAAGATGTCACCTTGTCACCTCTTCCTTTGCAAAAGGAATCCTGAGAGATCCCCTCCCCATCTCATCAAGAATGGATGACAGGATTTTATTTTGTTTTTTTTGTTTTTTGTTTTTTTTTTTTTTTTTCTCATGGTTTATTTTTTTTTATATTTAAAAATTTCCATCTCCTTCCCTCCTCCTCCCCCCCTCCCTCCCCTCCTTCTCCCCTTTCTCTCCCCTCCTTCTCCCCCTTCCCTCCCCTCCCCTCCACCCATACCTCCCCTCCCTCCCTCTCAAGGCCAAGGAGCCATCAGGGTTCCCCACTCTATGCTAAGACCAAGGTCCTCCCAACTCCCCCCAGGTCCAGGAAGGTGATCGACCAAGCTGAGAAGGCTCCCACAGAGCCCGTCCATGAAGAACAATCAGAGCCCAGAGCCATTGTCCTTTGCTTCTCAGTCAGCCCCCGCTGTTGGCCACACTCAGAGAGACGGGTTTGGTCGCATGATCCATCAGTCCCCTTCCAACTGGAGTTGGTGATCTCCCATTAGTTCTGTCCCACCGTCTCCATGAGTGAACGCACCCCTCTCGTTCCTGACTTTCTCCCTCATGTTCTCGCTCCTTCTGCTCCTCATCGGGACATGGGATGTACTCACTCATATTCGGTTTCTAGCCATGATTAAAGGACATCGAGCCTATAAGTTTGGGATCCTTGAGAAGATAATAAGAAGGTGAACTCCCAAAAAAGATATAGTAATCCTCCTGGATATTGGAAGTAGACACGATCGCCAGGCAAAATTGGGAACTTGAGGGTTGGGCAAGACTGGGCCAAGGGAAGATGGGGAGAGAAAAGTGTGAAGGGGAGAGCGGGGGGAGCTCGGAGGAATGGGGTGCTTGGGATATACGAAGGGTGGATGACAGGATTTTAAACAAAGTCTACTGAAGCTGTCACAACAGGGGGCATACCAGCTTCAAGTTGTTGGTTGATTATCACTCCACTGTAAATGGTTGGGCTGGTGGCATCCAGGGATTCAATTTGCATATTTATAATTTGATGTGTTCACAGAACTGCCTATTTAGGGTGCCGCTGCAGCAGCTCCACACTAGAGAAAACATCTTCAAAGAGCCTTGTCAGCTCCCTTCAGTTTTTTTCTCAGGTTGAGGACCAGAACAGGGTGGCAGTTACAGCTCTGGAGGAGCCCTGATAAAATCTATTAAGTCTTCCTGGCATTCCCACAGCCACCAACCATTCTCCTCCAAAGAAAAGTGGGCATTGCTTACACTGAAAATCAAAGAAGAAGGAAACTTCCCTTGCTTCTGCATGGTTTCTAGTCTTCCTGTTAAGGATTCCACACCATCTGAGGTTGTGTGAAGATGTAAAGCATCCACTCATGGTGTAGGGGTGAGAAGACAGTATGTTCATGTTCCAACTGGGAAGAAGGAAGACATTTGAGGATGAGGAATTTACTGGGAAAGCTTTCTGCAGCTTTGGGGTTAGAAGGCTTTTTTTTTTTTTTATTTTAAGCAAGGAGTTTGCCATGTACTTCAAAAGAGAGGGGATGGTATGTGCCCTTCTGTATATCATCCATAGGGCAGGAAATTGAAATGTACTCATAGGCCAGCAGTCTTCCTAGATCTCAGCAGCTTCTTGTTATGTCTGAACATAAGAGATGATGTCAATGGATTTGAGTGTCTTTTAGTAAACATAAGACCAAACTAGAGAAAACCAAGTTCCATAGATCAATATAGGGTGATGACATTCCAGAAATACATAGATAACCTTTTCTTCTTCATTCCTTTCTTCTTTACTTATTTTAGACTGAGTCCAGTGATCTAGGCCTTTTGAAATAGAATTTTATATAATATAACAATATCTACATAATAGCAGTCAAATGTTTTAAGAACTTTATTAAAAATGAGGACAGCTGAAGCACAACCCACATCTATAGAATCAGTGCAAATTAAGAGTTGTTTAATAACTCACATTCCATCTAAAGATGTGATTTCCCCGTCTCATTTCTGTTCATGTGGTGGAAACTGGAAAGGATCTTCCTAAAGGTTTCTTATCGGCGTGCACACAATTTCCCCTTACCTTGCTCCACAAGACCCAGGTAGAGTAAGATCACCTTTGGGATGAAATGATATTAAGTGACTGACCTTTATGAAGTGGCTAGTGTCTTCTTTGCTATCTATTATTCATACTTCAGCAAGCATGCTAAAGCCTAAAGCCACCTGGAGTGCAGGACACAGTAAGAATATACTTTCTATATACTTTCTATGGAGTTACACGTGAATGACTCTATACTGTGGTCATCACACTAAAGACTGCTTCTTCAAATGACTGTTAGGTTTGGCCAGGGCAAAGAGGCAATGGGGACTGTGGGACTTTCTAAATCAAAGTGAACTCCCCAAAGGCAAAAGGTGACTATTTGATTTTTCCCTAATTTTTCCTGTGTGGGGTAAAATATGTATAATATCAAAGTCACTACCTTGGCAACTTAACGCACATGCGCACGTGTCTGTGTGCGTGCTTGTGATTTCCAGTATTTTTTACTTTTTGGTGTTTTAACTTTATATACACCATTTACCTATGTTTCTTCACATCTTTCTCTATTTCCTCCTCACCTTTCATATATTCTCTTACATTTATTTAGTAGATTTGTTTCCTGGGAGCCTTTCTCCAGCTTTTATTTTTCCTCTTGAACATACCTCTCTCTCTTCCCTTCTATACCTTGTCCTTCATTTTTTTCATAACTGAATATTTCAATCATTCAGTGCAGTGTGTTCAAAAATCATGTTCTCTGACTCCCCTGGGGTTTACAGACTTTTGTTGGTGACAGCACTATTTTTGTCGATTACTTTTGACTTTATGATTGCTGGACAGTGTCCTCATGTCAGGAATCATGCTGAGCTGTGTACTTAGGTTTTCTCTAAACTTTTGCCTTTCTTTAGGGAAGTGTGGTTGCTTCCTATTTCTCCATGTATCTACTCTTGGTGTTTAGTACCCTGGTTTGTAATGGCAGGCTCTAGAAAGGGAGCAAGAGAGAAAGTAAAGGCAGAAATTAAAAATACACAGTGACCTTTCAGAGTTCCTGTAGTTCTTTTTAGCTCAAAAAGGAAGGAACGGGCAATCTACTCCTCTGTGATGAGCGACATCACTCATACGAGTCACAAGTTCCTATGAAACGATCTTTTCCGCATACTCTGGCTCCACAGTTGTGCATAGTCACCTTCTGGAGTGGCTGCACAGCTGGCTGCCACAAGGTCCCTGTTGTACTAACAGCTAAGTTTGATTGACATCAGCCACATTTTATACTCAAACCTTCCTCTGTAAGATACAATTCTTCAGAAAAACTTCAGGAGTCCTAAAAGTTACATGGAACACAGTGCCAATGTGATTGCTTCCCAGGTGTGGAAACATTTTCTCGATGCTTCCTAGTGTGTCAACCTCCCAAAATCTTGTGTATGACATGCCCGAGGACAAACATTGCAAAGATCATGTGAATGACTGTACGTTAGGCTAAAGCTCTGGGAAGGGTTATAAGGAGCCTAAAAATGGAAAGAGGTAATGATTCAAGAATTGATATTTGGCAACTACTGTGTTAAATGGTAAAATCTGAAATTTCTTTTAATTCAATGCAAGTGTTCTTAAGGTTTGTGTTCGTTTGCTGTAACAGTCTTCACGGTCACTGGAGATGGTGCCTGCTTGGTTAAATACTTGTCTAGCACCCATAAGGCCCTCAGAATGAGCAGAGAACTGGACACGCTGGGTACACTGTCACATGCCTGTAACTCTTGGAGAAAGGAGGACTAGAAGTGCGAGGTCATCTTGGGTTTCACAGAGAGTAAATTCCAAGCCATCCAAGGTTAGATGAGACTTTGTCTTAAAATAAGACACACACACACACACACACACATACACACACACACACACACACACACACACACACACACACGGAGAGACAGAGAGAGACACACAGAGAGAATCAAAACGAAACAACTTTCATAAAAAGGTCTAGGTTTGAAAAGACATGTTATGTTAAGTTGTCTCATCTTGGAGGCGAAATGCCTTAGATGACTCTGATTTCGTCACTGTGACCCGAAAGTTAGGACAAGAGATGGAAGAAGTTCAGTGGGTTGTTGTAGCAACTGAATTAGAAATGTACGCTCGGAGCTTATCACTGATCTCGTTAATCTCAACACGTGTTTCCAATTATTGCTTAAGTAGGGATGAGTATCTAAACTGTATTACGTTTGATCTACATGTTTAGCATATTATATAAAACTACCCCTTAGATCAGATATTTTACTAACCCAAGAGTACCTTATTCTGCAATAGTGTGAACTGTGACATTTTACATCACCAAGAATGATTAAGTTATTTTAATATCAATACAGGTATGCACTTAAAACAACTGAAAATTTAGAATTATATTATTTTATTTCCATATATTTCAAGCACACGTGTAATATTGTAGAATGACAGCAGGTTGAGTCTATAATAAATAGTAAGAATTGTTTATATCATATTTTCTATGTCAAGTATATCTATATATTCAATATATATCAATTTTGTGTGTGAATGTGCGTGTGGGTGTTCTCTGTGAGTGTGTATGTCGGGGGAGAGAGAGACAGAAAGAGACAGAGACAGAGAGAGAGTATGTGTGTGTGAGAGAGAGTGAGTGTGTGTGTGTGAGAGAGATAGAAAGACAGAGACAGAGAGATAGAATGTGTGTGTATGTGTAAGGGAGAGAATGTGTGTGAGAGAGTGGAGAGTGAGTGTGTGTGTGAGAGAGACAGAGAGAGACACACACACACACATACACACACAGAGAATGTGTGTGTAGAGAACAGAAATCAACCCCTGGTGCTTTCTTAGATGCTCTCTGTATTCTTTTCTGAGATGGAGTCTCTCAGTGAGTCTTGAGGTTGACAATTCAGCTAGGCTGACTGGCCAGCATGGCTCAAGGAGCTTCTAGTCTCTGCTTCCTTAGTTCCAGGATTAAGATGTACGTATCTGTGACCAGTTTTTTTGTGGTTTCTAGAATTCTAACTCAAGTCCTCATGTTTACATAGCCAGTACTTTCCTGACTGAACAATTTCCCAAACTAATTTTTAAAAGAAAAGTCTGGTTCCCTTGTTCTAGTGTGGGGAATTGACCTCAGACCTTTACAGTTGTAAGGCAAGCATTTTATCACTGAGCTATAGTCTCGATCTTCAAGAAAAAAAAGTATTTTAATAATAATATAAAACTGAGCATCTCTGATGAACTACACTCATCTTTCTTCAAAGCAATAGTTACGTAAAATAGTGCTAGCGCTTCCGATTTTATGTTGGTGTGGTAATGTGCTGATTGGTCTTTTTGTTGAAAAAACAGTAAGAATGATGGCGTTGTCACCTTTCCTGTCTTCTCACTAGTGTCTGACCATCTTTATTTATGGTGACTGAATCTCCTTTGTTCAATATATTAAATGCTAACAAAGGATTCTCATTTTACATGACAATTCTAATGATTGAGCATATGTGCATAATGCCAAACTATATCATCTGTAATGCTAATCTCTAATTTGAGTTTCTTTTGTATGTTGGGATTGGAATGTGCTATTTAGTGATCATAGTAAGAAGACACTTGTCATTTCTATTTTTTTTTTTACCATTCAGTCATATACCTGCTAATTTAAATCAGTAGAAAAATTTGAATCCAATTTTCTGTTTTCAATTTCAGGCTTGTAGGAGAGATCTCTGTGACCCAGGGAATAATAGCCTAGCTTGGATTCCTAATGTAGTGGGAAAGACAATATCAAAGACAAATATTCTTTGCCTAGCAACACTTTAAGACTCTAGTGGTTATGGAGGAGAGGAAAATCACTTTGTTTGGATGATGGATTGCCTTTTTCGCAATCCATCCCTTCGCAAGCTTTGGGAAACGAGACTGAGCTTCACTCCTTGGGTTCTCAGTCAATGAGCATTAGAGAAACCAAAAATTTGAGAAGGAAAGTGAAAAGGAAAGAGAGGGAAGGGACTCACTGCCTCAGACATAAGAACAAACAAAGGAAACAATTGAAGACCTGGTAAAGCTTGATCAGAACAATTAATCATGAGTCTAGCCTGCTGTCCTCATGACATTCAGTACAAACTTCTGCTGAATTCTCTTTGCCCTATACCATTCATTCATTTTCTGGATTTATTTTTTTTTAATTTTCTTCCTCCTCCCTCATGATCACCCTACGTTTGTGATCACAATAATAAATGACATACCTGCCTTTTCTTAAGTTAAAAACGTAACAGATTGTAGAGATTGGCAAACACATCAGGAAGAGTTAACCTTAAACTTCAAAGTGGTCTTTGTCTGACTAGGCAGTTGAACACACATTTTCAAGGTACTTTAATGTGCCTTGGGGCTGGAGAGATGGCTTAGCAATCAAGGGAGCTTTCTGCCAGAGGTCTCAAGTTTTGTTCCGACCACCCATATTGCGTAGCTCATAACATCCTGTAACTATAGTTCCAGGAGTTACAACCCCTTCTGTTCTCCTTAGGTACTTGCATTCACTTGTATACACACAAAAATACATACAAGTATACATAATTAAAATTAAAATAAAGTGGGGAAAATGTGCCTCAAAGGGTACTAGAAACAGGGATCTAGAAAAGAATCAAATGGATTTCTTGTTCTTGCAATCTTCAGGCTTAACTGTAATGAAGTCACAGTATAAACTTAAACATTGGTATGAAAGTACTGGAGAATAAAACAATAGCTCCAAGGATAGAAGTCAAGAAAATAAAATATTGGTGTAGATAATATTTGATGCAATAAAACAAAGTAAACAATATTATAAGCAAAAAACTGGGAATAATTAAAATGTTAGAATATTCCTAACAACTGTGAATATTTTGGCATCTCTAGAAGATAACTTGCTATAAATTCAGCAAACAAAGAACAGAGGAAAAACAAAACTATTCCAAGACTGAAATTAGGAAGGTGAAGATAAGCAATTGAGAACATTTGTTTGCCCTTGTTATATATAATTAGCATTCAGATTTGGAATTTTACCTCTTGCTGGAATTAAAAATCTTTATCTCGAGGTTTGAGAGATCTTGATGACCTTATTGATATTAAGGATGCTGGCTTTTACGAGAAATACGCAACTTTGCCTGTTTACCATGTCATCGACTTTATAATCACTAGGACATCTTTAAGACAGGAAGCAAGATGAGACTGAACCAGAGGAGAAGATAGCAGCAAGGGAGAAATGGGGACTTTCTATAATTGAGATGATTTAAACAGCTGAGCTATGTGACAACAGAGTGATCTGTGTAGTATTTAGGTCAGATTTTCCAAAAAGAACTAAATATCACAAAATACGGATTTCAAATGTTACCACCTGGCACAATGTCAGCAAATAGGTCTAGCAACATTTTGCAAGCATGAAAGGCTCTGAAGGACGGCACTGTAAGGCTTGAACAGGCTAATAAGCGTCGGTATCTAACCCAGAAAGGTCTAGAAATTATTCAACAAACCTTACAGATTTTCAAAAGAGAGAGTTGAAAGTCATTGGTTGTAAAGTGATAAATGTGATAGGTGCCATAACTCTCACTGACTGTAGTGAGTTAGAAGCATAGAGAAGACAAACTACTGGAGAAAAAGATAATTTCAAATGAGATTGGACATGTTCAGGGAGGTGTTCAGGTGGTCATAGACAAACATGGATTCTCCTAGGAAGGGGAAATAGACAAGATCTCCTGAGACAATTGAGAGAGTGGGGGTGGGGAGAGAAGGGAGGGCAGAAGGGGAGGAGAAGGAGAGCTTGAGGGAATGGGATGCTTATGGTTGAGAAGGGAAAAGGACCGAGAGGGAGAGCAAGGAAAGAGATGTCTTGATTGAGGGAGTCATTATGCTGCTAGAAAGAAACCTGACACTGGAGAAATTCCCAGGAATCCACAATATGACCCCAGATAAGACCGAAAGCAATGTGGAGAGATTGCCTGAACTAGCCTTGCTCTGTAGTCAGATTGATGACTATCTTAAATGTCATCATAGAACCTTCATCTAGCAACTGATGTAAGCAGATACAGAGATCTACAACAGAGCACTGGGCTGAGCTCCCAGAGTCCAGTTGAAGAGATGGAGAAGCGACAACATGAGCAAAGAGATCAAGACCACGATAGGGATACCCACTGAAACAGCTGACCTGATCTAATGGGATCTCACTGACTTCAGATTGACAGTGAGGAAACTAGCACAGGATGAAACTAGACCCTCTGAATGTGGGTGACAGTTGTATGACTGGGTCAGACTGTAGGGCCACTGGCAGTGAGACCAGGATGTATCCCTATTGTTTGTACTGCCTTTTTGGAACTGATTCTCTTGGCGGCATACCTTCCTCAGCCTAGATATAGTGGGGAGGGCTTTGGTCCTACCTCAAAGCAATGTGCTAGACTTCATTGACTCCCTATGGGAAGCCTTACACTCTTGAAGAGTGGATGGGGTTGGGGTGAATATGGAGGGAGGTGCAGAAGGAAGAGTGGGAACTGGAATTGGTATGCAAAATGAGAAAAAGGTAGTTCTTAAAAATAAATTAAATTTAAAAAATAGAAAAAAAGTAATTTTTTTATCTCATTAGAAAAGATTGTCCACACAGAGCCTGTTGACTCTGTACCAAAGACCACCCAATGGAAACCATCTGCTCTCTACAATTCTTCTGTTTAACAATATAAATCAGACTATGTGACTGGTTGGGAAGATTCCATGCTACTTAGATGTATATATCTCAGGAGAAGGATAGTGGCACTGAGTCCTGCAGAGCCATCTAGCCTACAATTTTAGCCTTTTAGAAGTAGGCACCCAAACAGTTCTTATTAGCTATGCAAATGAATGAATATTGTAATTATGTGTGATGGATTCCGAGATGAGACATAGTATAATCTCACTATGTTTTCATCAGAAGATACTGAAATTGGAAGAATGTGAGGGCTGTATTAGATTTCATGACATCCTCATATCTGTTATACTCCCTGAAAAGTACTTTTGCATCACCTCTTCAAAGGTAATTCTTTTATTCATATTGAAGAGATGGAAAAGTCAAGCATAATGGTGTCTGTTGTAACCCCAGCAATCAGATAACCAGGGCAGTAGGATTACAAATTTGATGTTAGTCATGAATACATTGTTTAAGACCTTGTCTCAAAATAAATAAACAACCAATATATAAGAAATAATAATAATAATAATAATAATAAATAGAACCTTCAGGAAGAAGCATTTGGTGTGTAACTTTCTCATTGCAATTTCTAAGGAGATAAACATGCACAAAGATAACAAAAGACACAGTTACTTGGAGATTCCCTAGAAGTCACTTGTAGATGCTTGATTCTACTAGTAGGCAAGGATCGAGACACCTCAGTGAAAATAAATCTCTAAATAAACTGGGTTTGTGTTCTAAGGAAAGAAACAAGGTTTTCACAAAATCGCCATTCCCAAATCTTTGAAAATGATTCAGATTAAACCTACTAGAAAGAATTATTTATCACTTTGTGTCTTCATTTCTTACATCTTCATGAGCAAAAAGGGAAGAGATCCAATGAATGCAGAGAATGTTATGAACAAATGCAATGGAATGATCTTTACATGAGAAAACATGACAGTATATAGTGTGGACATTTCTGAGGTCCACAATCACAGGCTGTTATTGGGTCTACACACCTGTTAAAAAAAGTTAGAATCAACTTAGAGGCAAGCATAAAAGAGACATTAAAGAAAAGAATCTGCTTTCACAGAGATCTATGAAGATGAGGTAGAGAACTACATCCTGAATGAAAGGTAGATGCAGGGATAGTTACTAACGAGGAATAACATCCATCTGGGTATGGAGATAATGTTCAGATAGTCTGAAGACTGGGGATAGTGGAATAGCTATTGCTTTCTTTCTTCAATTGACTGACAATATTTCAATTAGACATTTCTTTTTATTTTTATTTGAATGCTTATCTTTTTAAATTTATTATGTAAAATCTGTCTGCATTTATGCCTGCAGGCCAGAAGAGGGCACCAGATGGTTGTGAGCCACCATGTGGTTGCTGGGAATTGAACTCAGGACCTTTGGAAGAACAGGCAATGCTCTTAACCGCTGAGCCATATCTGCAGCCCCTCAATTAGCCATTTCTACCTTAATAATGTACAACGGATATAGATAATTTTGAGGTAAATTGCTTCAACCTTCATCTCCAAGCTTTTACTGAAGAATTTCATATATTAGAAACTTTTTGCTTTCTATCTCCTTCTGTCCAGAATACTATCACTCCAATCGTACCACACTAGAATGAACATCTACTAACAGAACCCAACCTATAAACTTACCCAGGTATAACTAATGTAACATGACAGACTAAGCAAAGGACATTTGCCCAAGAATTTTAGTGGAGATATTACTACAAAATGTTTGGTCAGTAAAGGAAATTTGAAGCAGCAAAATCATGCAGAGATCCAGGTATTAAAACTCATAAGAAGGTACATTTGATAGCAACAACAAAAACAAAAGAGCTAGGATTATCCAAAAGCTATGAAGGTAAAGATAAAATGATGTGATTTCATCTCAGCATCAGGAAAAATAACCGATGCTTGGGTGGTGGTAGTTGCCAAAACAGAAGGGAGAAGAAGCCAAAGTCCAGTTGAAATTAAGAAGAGATGTAGACATTCGGGATTGGCAACTCATGGAAAATAGATGTCACAATAATGGCAGATGGGCACTAATTATTGCTCCTCTTGCAATCTGCTCTGAAATAATTCTTAATATTACAAACAGAGTATGAAATGCAATAGAAAATTTCATACATGGATCCACCTCTGTGATTCCAGCATTCAAGCAGCTAAAGTAGGAAGATTATGAGTTCAAGATAGGTAGGTAGGTAGTTGCAGGCCAGCTTTGAATACATAAAGACACCCTGTATCAAAACTAAAGGACTAGGTATATATCTCAGTGGTAGAACTTCCAAATACCATTTGGGAAATCGTTGTTTTCAACACCCACCACTGCAAAAGAAAGAAAGAAAAAAAGAAACTCTCAACAAAATCATATTTATATAAAAGAATTTATTCTTTCTGATAAGTCTACCTTAAGTAGCAAGTATTCAGATTAAAACCTGTATATCAATTAAGACAATACTCTCTAGCATGTTCTCAGCCACAGATCGATGAGGAATGTCGTTTACACACCACTAATAAATCTGGTTGTTTTTGGTTTGGAAGAATATAAATGCTATCTATGCTCTTAGCTAACCCAATACAGTTTTCTCAAAAGGACAAGACAATAGAGAAATACAGAAGGAATGTTAACAAAGAAGTGAGAAAAGGATGGAAGGATAACAGGAAGAAAAAAATGTTGGACTGTTTGAATAGATAACACTTTAGTGAATAGCTAACAAATTCTTTCAAACTTTGAGTTCATGCCTCTCTCACTTATAAATTTTTTGTAAAATCCCAGTCAAAACACTGTTAGTCAATTTCAAATACTGTTCATGCAAACATGAGGCATATATTTTCTGGGTAATCAATATGTTTCCAAGTGTAACACACAGTAAATTTATTTGAATAATGAAAAGAAAAAGGTAATGCTTGCATGTGACTTGTATTACTGTAGATAAGAATCATATCCTACTGATGTTTTCTTTTTAAATAAAGGAATGAATATATACTTGAATATAGTACCCACATCGCATCAGGGAAAATGTTTTTATGTTCCCGGATGTATTCATGTAAAAGAGGTAGGCTTATTCACACATAACAACTAGCTGGGGTAGTTATATCCATTTCAGTGATAATATAATATGATGTATTTTTATATTGGGTCATAAAACCACAATGCCAGAAGTCACCAACAGTTTTTTTTAGTTCTAAATGGATAATATAAGACATTACTAAGAAAGGTATAAAACCTCTTGAATGTATCTAATTATCCCAAGCTGTATGCCCAAGGAAAATATTCTCATGACCCTTTCTGTTGATTAGATTATGCTATAAACTGAATGGGTTGAGACTCTTGCAACATAGATCTGCTTCAGTGAATAATGTAACTACAGATCTCTTTTATTGTTCTATAAATACCATGCCTTCTCCTTGAACTACTATTATGTTCATTATATATTCTATCCTACTGAAATTATTTTCTAGTGTCACTGTAACATTTCATATATCAATTGCACATTACTAAATTGTACATAAATGAATGAAGAACATACCTCAGGACAAAGAAATATGTTGACAATAGTTAGAATTAGTCTCAAAAGCCCAAATCTTATCTCACCATTAGCCCAGACTCTACCCAGTTAGTTACAATTGAAAAACCACAAGAAATCTAGAATGTTTCTTTCTCTCTTGGCCCAAAGAAAGAGTGGACAAATTGTGTATATGTGTGTGTGAGAGAGAGAGATAGAGAGAGAGAGAGAGAGAGAGAGAGAGAGAGAGAGAGAGAGAGAGAGAGATTGGGGAAAAGAGAAAAAGAGGGGAGGGAAAAGAGAGAGCCTGAAGCACTGACTCAGGAAAGTGAGAGTGAAACACAAACAGTATTTAATTTTGGAATTCTGACCACTATTGTTTCATCCTGGATGGTTAATGATTCTCAACTATTCACCAATTGTAAAAAAATTAATAATTCTTTTCTCATAGAAGTTGAGAACATTAAGGGTAATAATCAGTATATAGAAAGCACTACTATAGGTTGATTTCCCCCAAACAATCATGACTATTCTTTAGGTTCTGAAGTGATGAAGCCTCCTCTTCCAACCCTTCTTTTTCTTCTATGGCCATACCATGCTGAATGTGCCTGATCTTGTTCAATCTTGGAAGCTTAGCAGAATCAGGTTCACTTAGTACTTGAATGAGAGACCACCTGGGAATACTGGGTGTGGATGTGACTATCATTACTCCAGAATCTTGGTATCTGAATTGGCCTCTTCAAGAGGCCGATGTTCAATTCATAGGAATTGGAACCCTATCTCAAGTGAAACAAAGCATGAGATGGGTTGAATGTATAGGACCAAAAGGACAAAAGGAAGGCTGAGGCTGTATGTGACTAATATTGCAGAGAAATTTTGGGTTGTGACATGTTGCAGCAGTGGAATACCCAGATTAACATTCCTAAAGTCTCCAAAACTCATGTTTATGGGAAGGATGTTATAAGGTATTATAAAAAAGGTTACCAGCCATTCAGGCTATAAAAGAAAACAAAGCAATTAACAAACCTTCAGAGATACTAATGGCCCTACTTTTAAAATGGTTAATTGAGAAACCAATATGGGTTAAAAAATGGCCTTCATTCAGAGAGTCCGGTTTGGTCCCCTGTTCCATCAGTCCCATTCCGACTGGACTTGGTGGTCTCCCGTTAGATCTGTCCCACCGTCTCAATGGGTAAAAGCACTCCTCGCGGTCCTGGCTTCCTTGCTCATGATCTCCCTCCTTTTGCTCCTCATCAGGACCTTGAGAGCTCAGTCTGGTGCTCCTATGTGGGGCTCTGTCATTTTCTCCATCCAATGCCAGGTGAAGGTTCTATGGTGATATGCAAGATATTCATGAGTATGACAATAGGATCTGAATGTGCTGACAGTGGAGGAGGACTGAGAGACCAAGGACAATGGCAATGAACATGAACTCTACAGCATGGACAGGCTCACTGTGAGCCTTGTCAGTTTGGTTGCTCACCTTCCTGGACTTAGGGGGAGCTGGGAGGACCTTGGACTAAACATAGTGAAGGGAACCCTGATGGCTCTTTGTCTTTGGAGAGGGGTGGAGTGGGGGTATGGGTGGAAGGGAGGGGAGGGAAGGGGGAGGAGAAGGGGAGGATATGGAAATCTTGAATGAAAAAATGAGGGAAAAATGGCCTTCAACAGAAGACAACTGCAGTCTTTAGAACAACTGGTACAGGAGCAACTAGATGTTCACCATAATGAAGAATCAATCAGCCCTTGCAATTCTCCTGTATTTGTTGTTAAAAAGAAATTTGGAAAATGGAGAATGGTGACAGATCTCAGAGCTGTCAACAAGGTTATTCAATCTATGGAATCTCTAAAATCTGTAATTCCTCTGCCTTCTCTATTACCATAAGGATGGCCTCATTAGTTATTGATTTAAAAGAGTGTTTCTTCACTATACCTTTACAGGAAAAGGAGAGAGGAAAAATTTGCCTTCCCAGTGTCTACTTGTAATAATTATCCATCTACTAGGTGATATCAGCGGACCACTGTCCCCCAGGGAATGCTCAATAGCCCTACCCTGTGCTAATACTTTGTAAGTCAGCCATTGGAAATAATACATAAGCAATTTCCTAAGTTTAAAATTTACAATTACATGAATGACATTTTGCTATCTGATTTAAATTCAGATACTTTGGAAAGAATGTTTGAAGAAGTAAAGAAAGTTTTGCCAAAGCCGGGCGGTGGTGGCGCACGCCTTTAATCCCAGCACTCGGGAGGCAGAGGCAGGCGGATCTCTGTGAGTTCGAGACCAGCCTGGTCTACAAGAGCTAGTTCCAGGACAGGCTCCAAAGCCACAGAGAAACCCTGTCTCGAAAAACAAAAAAAAAAAAAAAAAAAAAAAAGAAAGTTTTGCCAAAATGGAGATTACAAGTTTCTTCTGAAGAAATACATAGAGATGATTCTGTCCGTTACTTAGGTTATTAAAAGGTTTACAGAAATTTAGAACACAAAAGGCACAAATTAGGAAACCCCAATTTCAAACTCTTAATGACTTTCAAATGTTAGGAGACAGGATTTCTGTCTTTGTGAAGACACCAAGACAAAGAAGCTAATGAAAATGGTTAAGAAGTTTGGTGCAGTAAAGATTTTGCTCCAAAGCATGCTGGCACATGACTTAGATACTCACTATGATGCTAAAGTCTAGAAAAGGCACTGAAGTCTCATGCAAAAGGAATGAAGTTAAGAACATGATGGCTCAAGTCAGATGGTCTGTTTATCAACAGCTTGTGATGTGCTGGACACTTTAATATTGTTACTGTGAGGACCAGGGAATTTCTGGTAAAGGGGGAAAGAAGAGAAAATTTGGAATGCAATTAAAGACCTTAGGGAGACAGATAATGTGTGAAGTAGCAACAGGGTGGAGAGATGCAAGTCAAAATGTAATAAATGGCATGAACAGCAATATTTAGTTCCCCATCTTTTTTGGTCACTATCTTTGAGCAACACATCCAACCATATGGCAAGTCAACTATTCTGGTGTTTGTTGGTTTTAAACATATAGCTATATGAAGAGTAAAATCACTTGAAACTTTAACTGGTATTCTAGATTAATGTCTCACTGATGCTGCTAATTTCTGCCATTATTTTGCAGAGCTGAGACACTAGAAATGCAGTAGTATTGTTCTTATATGTTCCCCTGGAAGACTGATGACTAGGCATTTTGGTGGTGAGGGTAAGAAGCTACACACATTCTGTTTTACTGGCACATGCAAATGTTTGGGAAGTCTTTAAATTTAAAGGAGAGAAAAAGTACTGTATTAACTGTAGTCAAAGGAAAACAAAAACAAACTATTTGGTTTTTCATCTTCCCTGAGAGCAGGTGCTGATGTCTCTCTAATTTTAGCTGCTATTGCTTTGAGCTAAACTTTCCATTTTTATTAAAAAAAATTCATCTTTGAGTCTAGAGGATTACAAGAGCCTGAGCTTTTGATTTTTAATAAAAAGCAAGCATTTACCTCTGAACAGTAGCAGCAAGAAAGGAATTAAACCTGAGGCTAGTGAGCTGACCTTTAGAGCAGTGCCGATCCAGAGGGAGATGAGGAATTTAACACACATCCCCTTTTTTTCTTATGTACACACTCTCCATCTAGTATTATTTTTAATATATTTATTTGAATGAAAAATGATTTGATTTTTGATTTTTTTTTTCAAAATCACTCTGGCTAGTTGGATACAAGACCCTCAACATGGTACTCAGGCTTGCATGTTTGAGTTTCATATGGCCTCTGAACTGTAATGGTACTGACTTTAGCTATGGAATAGAAAATAACATCACATAATCAGCTATAGATCAAGTTCTATTAAATGGGAGATCTGAGGTGATGCTACTGAAAATGATCACACTGACATAGCTGATAAAACATTGTTTGCATCTGGGAATAGGTGTTCTCAAGTGACAGGGAGTTCTCAGGCTATAATCTGTTTACATATATATATATATATATATATATATGTATGTATGTATACATACATACATATATATAAAGAGAAACAGTAAATTTAGCTTAATTTGATATGAATTGCTTATAAGCCAATTACGTTCTTATGATATAAAACAAATGCTTTGATTTAAATTAAGGTGGTCTGTGACCAGTAAATTCTGCTGACCAATTGCTATTCGCATTAGTTCCCTCCCCAACATAGTCTATACAAATGTACCTTGCCTCAGCAGGAGGATTTCTCTGATAATTTGCCCTTTTCTTTTCCCATTCTTTGCTCATACCTCTTACGGATGGTGTCAGGCTGATAGTATTAAGGTTGAGAGTCCATGCTTCTTTTTGAAATCATTCATAATTTTAATTCCCTCTGTCAAATGGATCACTACTCTTACAGTATTTAATTATCCTTATCATCTAAATGCTGTGCCTTCAGAGGCAGCATTTAAAGAAGCCTCTAAGAATATCAGAATATAGCATGCTTCACAGAGTTCTGTTTTCATGAATTTTGCCTTCACGTGGATACTGGCATTAATTAGATATGTACATTAAGCACGAACTGCATTATGTTTAATTACGTTTGCTATTTAACTTTTCTTATAATTTTGAGGAATTAAGAATGAAGGGTGGTCAGTAAAGGCCAGATTAACAGTTGGCCTGGGAGAAGCACAAAGCTTCCTGGGTGAGGAATAGCAGTGTGGGAACAGACGGTGTGGACTTGAAGAAGGTCAGCCTGGAAGAACTTCAGAGATTGCCTAACCCCTCTTTCTGGTATGGAGACCCAATGAAGAACAGGCTTCTGCATCTGGGACTGGCTATGGAATCTTCAGATGCAAAATTTAATTTTTGGATGCCTTGTTCACACACTTTGAAAACCCCAAATTTCCATTAGTGTGGTAGATGCTATCCAAAGAACCTGAGAAGATTGGCATCCCTTGCCTCTATTGGGAATAAGAGTGAATGCTTGATTACTGACTTTATAGAAGACATTTGTATTGATAGGTTAAATGTAGAAGATATTGAACTTTTAAGAGGAATGGATTCTCAATCTAGTCACCTTCGTGCAAACTCCTTTTTCTGCTACAAATATAATTAGCATGCACAGGCTACATGTACCACATTCTTTTCTCACCTTTGTACTATACAGAATGTAATGGGCTCTTATCACATTGGTCATATTCTTAAGAGTCACCCAAACACTCTAAGGACAATCTTTTCCCAGATTTCGTTGTCCTTTCTTCTATTTGTGTCATTTGTCCTATACTTGCCACCATCTTTTATAAGAACAATTATTTAATTTTGCCTTTTAAAATACTGCTCATTCTATTTTTATCATAGCTTTCTTTGTACATATACATTCATTTAGCATCCACTTATTATCTCATACTCTTTACCAGGCACATTGCAAAGCAAATAGAAAATCTTCATGAATAATAAATGACTTCTAAGAACATTCTAAAAGGCATACCAAGACAAGAACACTGTGAGAATACAGGGTTATGTGATATATTCTGAACCCTCTGCTTCAGTAGAACCCATGATAGACAGTGGTTATATGAAATTTCACATCGTAACTTTTCAATACAAATTTAAGGTTGTTGTAATTTTTTACCTCCCCTTTTGTCTAAATAAGAGAGTTTTGAACACACTACATAACTATATACAATAATAACAGATATAAAGTATAAAAATTAAAATTAGATTCTTTGGATTGTTTTCTGTGTTTCTATTTTGTTGATTTCAGCCCTCAGTTTGATTATTTCCAGTCTTCTACTCCTCCTGGATGAGTCTGCTTCTTTTTTTTTCTAGAGCTTTCAGGTGTGCTGTGAAGTCTCCAATGTGTGCTTTCTCCGTTTTCTTTAAGTGGGCATTTAGTAAATGCCAGAGACAACTGACTACCTGGGCAATCACCCAACGTCTCATTTGCAATGTTGAAGCAACCAACTTTGGCTAAGGCCTAGTAACTGACAGACCATTTTCAGAGGTAGAAAAGTTTTTAAAACTGTCTTACCCTGTCTTGGCAAGGTTTGGTATTTCTTTCTTTCTTTCTTTCTTTCTTTCTTTCTTTCTTTCTTTCTTTCTTTCTTTCTTTCTTTCTCTTCCTTCCTTCCTTCCTTCCTTCCTTTCTTTCTTTCTTTCTTTCTTTCTTTCTTTCTTTCTTTCTTTCTTTCTCTCGTTTTGTTTTATCCTGCTTGTCCAGATTAGACACCATGCATTTTGTTAGTGGTTGATGCATGGACAGTTTCTTGCCCAAAGGCCAATTTTGTGAAGAAGAAAAAAAGTTTCAAGTGGAGTGTCTTTGGTGCTTAACATTCTCTCAGGAATAGATCACTGCTGCCAGGAACAGTTGTGTCTCATGTCAACAGAATCCTAAGTTATTTAAATACCATATTCTCCAGTTCTTTCAAGTGTTTGAAGATTACCTGTCTATTCAGAATATAATCCCTATGTATCTAAAGAACCTAATAAGTATGACAAACATGGATGACTATTGACCTATAATTACTAATATCTATATAGTTTAAAAACTAAAACTTTATATTAGAATTTTAGACAATCTTTAAACAACTGTGCAGCTAACAAGGACAATGGCCTGAAAATGTAAACAATGTAAAAGTATCTTGATCAGATTTAGAAATGTATAATGTAATATGATAAATATTTCCTAAAATTGTATCAATATACAAAATGTCTTAAACAGAGGTAGAAATATACATGTTATACAAGCTGACAAAATAATTTTGCATAGGTGTACAAATATTGTAAAGAGAAATAGGAATGTATTTAACATAACAAATATAATTTGAATTTGTATCAATATACAAGAATCTATACCAATGTAAAATGTCTATAAATAATAGCTCACAAGTATTTATTCTATTTATTATTCACTATTACTATTATTGCTGTGAGTAAGCTCACACTAATCTACCTATTATCCATGTTCCCCATCAGAATAGTACTTAAAACATATCAAATATTCAGCAAATGTCATGAACTAGTATTAATTCAGATTTACATTTGTACTTAGCTAGTTTCTGTGTGTATGTATCACTGCTTAAAGTATAGATTTCTTAAAGTCAATGCTTTTATATTTCGTTCTCTGTTGCTAATGGAGAACTATAATGTTGTCACAGACAGAACACTAAACTGACGGGGACATGCTTAACAGCCCTTTCCTTTCCATCATACTCCACTCCCATTTTAAAAACTGATATGTCGATTTTGCCTACTTAAAACATTGCTGCACGTCCTGTGAAGCAGAATTAAGAAAATAAAATTAATACAGGACCTTTGGAAAGTTGGATGAGACTGGGCCTCTCTAGCACATTTCGGAAATCTTTCATTCCTTAAAGAGGCTTCAGGAAGGAATAGGTGGTTTCTGGCACACTCGAAGCTGGGGAGAATCTACGTGGAGGTACAAATAGGAGCAATGGCAATAAAGAGGCACATTGAACAAAATTCCTGAGGCTACATGTCCAAAAGCCTGCTTAGGGAGACTGAAAGTCATTAAGTTTAGCAGGTAGATAATGATCCTTATAGCATAATATTAGAGAGAACCCTAGAAAATTAGGGTGATCAACACAGGAAGCATTCTCGTTTGAAAGTGTGGGTCATTCTATTTGAGGATAAATTATATTTTTACCCAGTAGTATTATTTAAACAGCATCATCGCATGTTAAGTAACATCGCCCACAGATATTAATACTTCATTTTGATTTCTGAGAATTTTAGGGGTCATTTTTCCTTTTTCTTAAAAATTGAATTATTCATGGACACTATACATGGCATTTTTAGATGAGTTAAGTTTTATATAAACACTGACAGTTCTAAAAACAGAAGTACTAATGGTCAAGCTTAACACTTGGTTCAGCAACCCCAGAGGGCTTCCAAAAGCACTCAGGAGAGCTTAGAGTGGAAAAAAAAAAAAAGGCTCCTCAAACCACCTGGTCTGTCTTTTCCAGTTAAACCCATAAGAATGTCCTGCTGCTGCCTGTTTCTATAAACACCATCTTGAGTTTTACTTTCTTTTTATTAAGGTGTGAAGGCATAAGTTACAAAGCAATTCCACACCCATTTGGAATTATGATTAATAAAAGGGTTATTTATTTAAAGGAAAAACTTACAGATCACTGTTCTAGTCATCAGCCCTCTGCATGACTAGGAAAAGGGGTCTAGCAGCCAGAAGCCAAGTCTGAAGCAAGAGAGCTACCACTGCTTTAAAAAGCAGCAGAGACCACACCCAAGAGGGCTGGTATCTTATAAACTTGGCTGAAGAAGCAGAAGGAGTTCCCGCAGCAAAGGTGGACATATCTTGTTTTAAAGGAGGGGAGATACTATGCAGTGTCTTTTTCTGAATTCACACTTCATTTTCTGTTTATTCTTATTTTAATATTTAAAATACTATATTATGATTGAACCTATTTTAGAACCCATTTCCCATCAGCCAATGAACTCTTGGGAACTTCTAGAAATTGTTGCCATATTTCTGACATGTGCAAAAAAGTTGAACATTGATAAGTTATTCTTCTTCATAGTAATGCTATGATATTAATACAACTGTTTTATTAATTGGGAACTCACAGGGCAATGCAATTATCCATATTCAATAATTGTATGTGGAAGCTAGAGCCTGAGTTCTCAAATACATCATATCAAAACATAAGAAACCTCATCTCTAGTCTTAGGTCAGTTACACATGATCTGCTTGATAATAAGCAATTACAATCAAGCCCTGAATGCTATATGTCTTTACATGTAAAATAACAGCCCCATTACTTTAAGACTTATGTTTTATGGCATGTGTGATAACACTTATGGAAAACTTGCT
Organism: Arvicola amphibius; assembly: GCF_903992535.2. Lineage (NCBI taxonomy): Eukaryota > Metazoa > Chordata > Mammalia > Rodentia > Cricetidae > Arvicola > Arvicola amphibius. Next base: position 42,910,034 of record NC_052056.1, read on the forward strand.
ACAGTGTACAAGCTTGTTTTTCTCCTTTTCTGATGGCTCTTTGCTTTAGGATTTCTGTGAACCAACCTTGACTTTTGCAAGTCATGTGACATCCTGCCTCAATCTGTGCCCTGGCCCCATGAGCCAAAGGGCTCTTGCCCTCACTTTAAGGAGGGAACACATGGGCAGCACCAGATGATTACCAAGAAGACAGAATGGGAGAGGGTTATTGTAGCTGCCACTTCAGTGACCCATAGTGTCAAGGGGCCATCACATCAGTGCAGTGCATACTGTAGCCATGCAGGGTGCACCGCCACAAGCTCCCTCTGTATTGCTAATGTGAGTTACACATGTAATTATCCAGGCAGCAGGTTGAAATATCTCCACAGACAGCAACATTTCGTCAGCAGAAGGGCACGCTTTGTTTCATGTGACTCCAGCACAGCTTTGCTGAGTGTTATAAAGTGATGGTGATTAGCTAAAGGACAAGTTACAAAGTCATGGAGAAACCTTGTTTCCAAGACCAGGTCACCATAGGTGAAGGTGGCGAGAGTCATTTGATAATGTCAGAAACAACCTCAAACAAACACAAAGGTATCAGTCCCTATAGGCTCCTCATCAGAATTTGCTTTTCTTCAAAAGAGTTGAAGGTCTGGTTTTGTACTGAGCCCTTAGTCTTGACTAAGCCATTGCTGTTAAATATGTGGAAGGTGATACTTTAGATATAAAGTTTGATTGGGACTAAAGCCATGAGTGGAGTACATCCTGTAATAAGTGTGTATCTACCGATCAGTACACAGACAAAGGCACACGATGCTGCATGCTTCCCTCCTACTATTCTTCCCTCGTTTATGCGTGTCCACAGATCAGTACACACAAAGGCACACCATGCTGCATGCTGCCCTCCTACTATTCTTCCCTTGTATATGCGTGTCCACAGATCAGTACACACAAAGGCACACCATCCTGCATGCTATATACATTATATGCTTTTTAAAGATAATTGTAATAAAAAACTCAGTAATATTTTATTGCTGAAGTATTGGGGATTCTTTCCCATCTGGTTAGCTTCCCATTACAATTAAACATCTGAGATAATTTTTAGCATCCATTTATTTTATTTTGTTTTGTTTTGTTTCTAAGACAAGGTTGCACTATGCAGCTCTGGCTGTCCTGAAACTCAGATCCAGCTGCCTCTGTCTCCTGAGTGTGGCATTAAAGGAATATACCACTCCCACCTGACTAACACTCATTTATTTTAAAAAATTAAGTAAATGAGTTTTTTACCTACCTACCTACGTGTGTGTGTGTGTGTGTGTGTGTGTATCCTTAGACACAGATGTATACAACCTGCATGCCTGGTGCTCATGGAGTCAGGAAGAGGGTATTGGATCCTCTCGACCTGGAGCTAAAACTGTTGTGATCATCCCCATGAATGCTGAGAATGAAACCCCAGTACTCTGCAAGAGCCTAAATGCTGTTAACCACTGAGCCACTTCTTCATAGCCCCAAGGAAACCCTTAGTAGGGAGATTCAAAGGAATATTACAGTTCTGGTAAGAATGATGAACCATGGAATGTTATAACTAGAGCTCATGTTGAACAAGTGCTCGCATTTGACCCCAACAGAGAGAGAGAGAGAGAGAGAGAGAGAGAGAGAGAGAGAGAGAGAGGGAGAGAGGATGGGGGAGGGAGAGTGCCTGAATACGATTGCACTTCCCCTTCAAGGACTTGACAGGTGACCCTAAAGACTGCCCAGTTGGCCTTAATTTCTTTTTTTTTTTTTTTTTTTTTGTTTTTATCGAGACAGGGTTTCCCTCTAGTTTCTAGAGCCTGTCCTGGAACTAGCTCTTGTAGACCAGGCTGGCTTCAAACTCAGAGATCTGCCTGCCTCTGCCTCCCAAGTGCTGGGATTAAAGGCGTGTGCCACCACCGCCCGGCTGGCCTTAATTTCTTACAGGTTTCACCACGTTCCAGTATTAACCACCCTGAAAAACAGTTCTTACCATATAGATATTTGAAGAAATTCATCATCGCACCCCATGGCTTGCCTACAATAAATTTTGGTTTCCAGAGGAGTTTCCCTGTGCCATGAGCCATATCTTTTTTTGAGAGGAGCATAGGATTTGTTAAGTAGGAAATATCTGTGAGAGCTTGGAATAGTCAAAATGCACTGAAAATTGGAAAAAAAAATCAAAGAAGACAAGATTAATTCGTTAATTAAAATACAAAAAAAGGAGCTAGTAAATTGTCCAGGATAATCAAAGGGGGAAGAGGAGGAGGGCAGCATTCTCCCCATCCGTCTCAAGCACTGCAGAGTTGCTGACTCTGCTTTCCAAACTGAACTTTCGGAAAACCAAATGGTCAACTTTTATGTCACAGCCTCTATTCAGATCCAAGAAACCTCTGGAGACACTTGCATCCTCAAACCAAGAGCTCTAAACAGCATTTTAAAATCCAACTTATTTTCTTACCTGATGTTTATCCCCAGGCTGTGTTTAAGCCCATGCTGTATGATTAATCTGAATTTTGCTATTTTTTGTTTTTGTTTTTGTTTTGTTTAATTGGAGCTGAAAAGAGGCACACACACACGCACACACACACACACACACACACACATACACACACACAGGAATTAGAGAATGAAGCACAAGTATTTGAATCTACCGGTCTCTATTTTTTAAGCTTATTGATATGAATGACAAATGGAACTAAAAACTAAAAAGAATATTATTGATTAATAGAATGTAGTTGTTGCTTTCTACTATTTGGAATAGCTTGCTACTCTGAGATGGAAATTAAATGAAATTTTCTTCATAGAGGCATTCATTATTTTTCAGGTTCTTATTTCTCCTGAATTATTGAAAAAGATTGTTTTACTGATGGTTTTTGAGTCTTAGTAAAAAGAAAAGGAATTCACAGGATGGCCACTGCTAGCGCCATCGCTGAGCCTTTCTCGTCAACACTACTCTCTCTTGGACTGCAAATGCTAGTTAAGGTTTGCCAAAAGTTCATAGCGTTTTGGGCTGTCTGCTTGGTGCATCAGCTTATTTATATTTTATAACAAACCTTTGAAGGATGCACAATTCCATGTGTACTGGGTTCAAACAAGTGTTGAAATCTCCTCCAGGTCATGAAGCTTGTAATGGCAGTGCTAGAATTCAAGCTTAGATGCGGCTCTTGTCTGGTTCTGAAGCTTCACACAGATCATTGTTCAAGGAATAAGAATGAAGCCTGAGCAATGAGCAAAAACAGGAATAAAACTAGATATCATCTTTTCTTTAACTGTTAGCAGGTAACGTGATAAATATATAAAAAGTTTACTTAATCTTGTGAAATTGGTATTAAAAAGTTTGAACATTGATTTTCAAATATTGCATAAGAAATGAATGAACTCATGTAAACCACAGAGTCCTGGGCTGGGGGAAGAAACTCTGGAGTGAACCAAGGAATCTATAGCTTTAAGAAATTGAAATTCTCCATTGATTCTGAAGTTTAGCCAACTTCAAGAACTGATGTTAATCCTTTAGAAAACAGTGTTAGAGAAAAGGCTTAAATGCTTTTAAGCAGAGAGAGGTAGAACTGGGGACTGTTTGGCATTATCTAGATGACTTCAGAGCTCAACTGATCTTAGACATTACATATATGAAAAATAGCTGTCAGTTCTTTTAGAATGATGTTCATGAGTTCTATAAATGATGATATTAAAACTTGCTAATTATAGTGGTTTGTATGCTTTAAGGTATATACAAGTTGACAACATTCATTGACTTCCATGACTTCCAGGTACTTCTTTCTGGTTATCTAGTTACTATATCCAGGAAAAAATGATTTTTTTTATTTAACTACAGTAACTGTTACTGATTTGTTTAGAAGCTATTTGAAGAGTGTCTACACAAAACTTATTTCATTTGTCTGGACTCATTTTCCTATGTATATTATAAGCAAGTAGGACCAAATAACCTCAACATTGTGAAAACGTTAAATTTAAGGTCATTGGGCACTATCCATTAGCTACCCAATTGTCCAGAGGCATTTTTGTTTAATTGAGAAACTCCATAATTCAGTAAATACAGAATCATAACATAAAAGGCCAGTTTTAGAATAGCTGTAGTCTTACAAGACAGCTTTAAAGCTTGCTTCTGAAAAGTTATATATACAGAAAGCCTGAAGGATCAAAATAGCCCAAAGCGTTTCAGAACTGGACAGCTGATGAGTGGGTAAAGGTTGCCTATGCCTCACTGTCAGCTTGCCATTTTTATGAATATCAAAATCATCCATATACCAAACTGGCACATAGGTAAGCTCATCTTGACTGAGGCTGAGTCCCTCCAAGGAGCTGGTTTGGGTGTACGAAGTAGTACTAGTTTTAGTAGCTAAAATCTTCCCTCCTGGTTCCTATGACAAATACTTGCATTGTCAGAATTCTGTGACTTCTCTTGCCCTTGATTACAATATAGTTTAAAAAAAACTGCCTTGAAAAGATAAAGATATTTTACGTGATTTACAGTCTGACCTTAAGATGCTCTTGACAGGTTGTCTGGAGAGCAAAAAGAAATGGCTGCTCCCAGACAGGTTGAGTTCATTCCTTATCAGAGCCATTAAAATAGACATTCTTTCATTTCCTATCATTTCTTTAGCTGATATTATGTAACTGTTTCGAGACTGGGAGTTATAGAGAAGCAAATCCCAAGAGATGAGTATAAGTATTCTCTTTGCCAGCACCACCATTTGTGATTTTAGGCCCTAAAAAGAGAGGAGAATGTTGCAATTAGGAAGGGGTTGGCCAGCAGAAGAAACTCACCAATTCAAAGGCAGCAATGCCTGCCAAAGCAATATCCTAAGAAAATGTATTATAGCAGTACCAGTATATGAACACTTGACTTTTCCAATTACTTTCTGATGCTGTACCCTCTAATCCAAATCGATATTTGATCACAGTATTATTCTCAAAGCAAAGACACTGGCCATGCTAGCAATCTCTGAAACATTTTTTTTAACATTATGAAATAGTAAAGTACCATACCCTCTTGAGTGTTAATTTGGCTAAGGAGAAAAATATAGCTTATATCTAGATTGAATGTGGAAGATCCTCATGTTAAATACAGTGAGTGCTTACAAATGTAGCTATTTAAATTCATTTAAATTAAACTACATTAACATTAAGCTTTTCCATTTCAAGTGCTAAAAGCCACACATGGTAAACAGCTTCTATGCTGAACAATGTAGATTATAGAGATCCATGCAGGTTATTGGATGTTCCTATTATTTCAGAAAGTTCTCTCAGATAGAAAGTAGTTTTTATGTCTTTACCAGATCTTTCTTGGTAAACTGAAATAGCTTCACCTAACAGTGGCTCAGTGTGTCTCTAAAATGGAAGGAAGTTATTGTCAAAAAAAATGGGAATTGTGTGGGCATTTTAATGTAACTGCTAATTGATGCTTTATAAATAGAACAAAGTAAAGTGTTTGTATGTTTAAATATTAATGTGAACCACACTTTCATTTTCAGTGTATCCCATGGGAACTCTAACAATCTGGAACAAATCTATCTTTCCAAAAGTTCTTCCATATAACGAGGCAAAGGGAACAATGGAAGGAATGTCCTTAATTTTGACAAAGAATTATAGGCAACTGCACACTTTACAGTGTTTGTTACTAACTGTGAATTTCAGAGTGAATGAAGCTTCACAAACGGAAGAATGAATGGTTCTATCTCTCATTTGTATGCTGCTTTTTTAAAACACACTCACATATATCCTCTAATTTGATGCCGAAAATAACCTTGTGGAGCCGAAGGAGGTGGAGAGTGTATTGTTATCCCACATGGTTTGCTCTGAGAGGCGGAGAAGCCACTGCTGAGGTCAGAGGGGTAATATCAGTAACTGCAACTCAGCTTCAGAGTGGCAGCTGTCAGTACATGTATTACATTTTTAGAAAGGCAACAAAAGAAAGAAAATAGGAATCGGAAGAATTTAAAGTCATCCCATCTGAATTTATCCATTTTCTGTCTCTCTTAAGGAAACCAACTGGCTTCTATGGGAAAAATAAAATATAGTAAGATAAAACATAAGCTAAGACATCAGGACTGGACAAAACAATCAGAAGGAAACAAGCCTAAGAGAAGGCACAAGTGAAAGAAACCTACTTGTTTGCACATTTAGGCATCTAATAGCAATGCTAAACTGAGGCCATAGTATATATGCAGAGGGTTTGTAGGATTAAAAGAGAGACGAAGAAAAAATTCATGCCTGGTGTTAGTGGCACACATCTTTAATCTCAGCACTCAAGAGGCAGAGGCAGGTGAATATCTGTGAGTTCGAGGCCAGCCTGCTCTATAAGAGCTAGTTTCAGAACAGGCTCCAAAGCTATAGAGAAATCCTACTGTCTCAAAAAAATTCATAAATAAAAAATTTAAAATTTAAATACATTTTTAAAGGAGAAAGGAAGAACCTGACATGACATTATGGCATAAGGAACCTCCAAATACGCTACTGAATTTATTTTCTGTTGATCATCTACTGCTGGGCATGTGGCATAACCTTATAAGTAGTTGGTTTCCCAGTGAAACTCACTTGGAGGAAACTGAATTTTCATTGGTGAGTAGTTATCCATTGGTGATGCAATGCACATTTTCATGGGGAAGGAGACGGGCATTGTTTTGCATCTTACAGCATTTGAATATCATGAAACAAATAATAGCTACAAAATGGATCATTCGTTTTGTCTAGAGGTGTGTTTCACACTTCATGTAGGTGTCATGTGAATCTTGGAGGTACCCTCAGAATTCATAGGTGAATTTTAATGGGAGAAGGATTTCTAGAGAACAGTTTGAGCAGATTCCTATTATTTAAGACAAACATAAATGATATCATTTACTGTGTTTACTGAGTCTCAGTAACAGGCATTTTATGAATATATTAGTCATCCTCATAATGACAGCATTTGAAAGATGTCATGATATGTGATTCACAAATAGAGAAATGGAGGCTAGGAGCAGTAAAGTCATTTTCTCTAGATCAAATACCTAATAATTGGATACCATCATGATTCAAATGTTCAAAGCAAGCTTCTTGCAACTGTGCTCTGAAGAATGTGGCCGTGATGATATTGTAGAGTCAGTTTTACAACCTGACTTCTTTTCTTTTTTACGATCTATCATAAGCTGTTTCCAACTCATTAAAAATTCTCCATAAATGTTGTTTGTATGGTACAAGAACACATTTTATTGATGTATTATAATTTGTTTAACTGGTCTTTTATGGTTGAATATTGTCACCATATTTTCTTTTCCTTTTCTTTCTTTTTCTCTTTTCTTCTCTTTTCTTTCTTTCTTTCCTTCCTTCTTTCCTTCTTCCTTTTTTTCTTTTACTATTTGAATAAGAGTGATCATTTTTTTTCTTTTGTAGATCAGAGCTATCTTTGTAAGCCCCAAAGGGAAATCCCCTGAGATGTTTCTGTTACTGCCACTATGCTCAAGAGCAACCATGGCAGGCAGGAGCAAGTACTAACTGCATTCTATTTTAGATTGATCCCTCAGAGAATTACTCCACATACTGAGCTACTCAAGCTTGTTCATTCTGAAGAACTATGCCTCAAGGTAGCATATTCTGAAGGATTGCAATTTGGTTATAGTAGCAATCTAAGAATATTTGTGTGTGTGTGTGTGTGTGTGTGTGTGTGTGTCTGTGTGTGTGTGTGGTGTAGTTAAGATAGCAAATCATCTGAAACTATTATTGCAAGTCTAAATCTAGGAGAGCTTTGGATTATCTGCCCCTCACAAGTCGTTTACATTGCTTTGTCCATTTAAGAAAATCCCACCAATTTTTGATTGTTTTGCTCAAAAGCCAAAGTTGGCAGAAACAAATGGGAAGGTTTAGATTAAGATATGAAAAAAAGTTTGCTCACTAAATAAATGGTAATTAAAATTATGAAGCTCTACGTGGCCTATATAAGTTGTCCATCTTCTTCTGTGCTTGGGGATGATATTCATCTTAAAGGAAAATCCTAGAAACACTGAGAGCAAAGAATACACACCCTTGGTTTCTGAAAGGTTCACTTCCTACTCCCACTCTGGATTGATGAGGAGTTACAGTTCAAGCTGCCCTGCAGGGAAGCTCATATACCCTGTAATTTAAAGGGCTGTGGATGCCTCTTGGGAAACTTGGTAAAACATTCTATTTAGAGACATGCCTGCTGATATGACATACATTTTTATAGTTATACCTCTTTATTGCTGGCACATAAAAGCCTGTTTTCACTCAAAATGTGCCTGCTTCCAGAAAATAGCATAAGACGTACGCAGAAAGAGGTGATCTTATTATTGTATATTAGAACTTCTGTTTTACAATTCTCTTCTCACCATATCTCTTTCCCCTACAGCTATGGAGTCTGGGCAAAAAAATCATGTGGATACTTCCTCCCCTAAGTTGGGAATGACTCTGAGCTAACAGATCTAGCTGAGAGCTCTCATTTGCTATCACAAACACTGACTCTCTAAGTCCCAGTACAGAGAATGCTTCATTCGGCCCTCCATGTCTGCGTCCCCACTAAACATCATGGTGTTTTATTTACAATTTCAGAAGCATTAGGCGTGTGCTCAGAATTCTGTTTACAAGTAGTCAGCTATACACACATGTAGCCTCCCTTGATCTCACAGCCCCTCTGTATCTCAGCTAAAAAACTGTCCCCAGTAGAATACTGTAAAACGAACAGCCTCTATTCCTGAAATCTAAATGTTTTAATCTGACATTTTCATTCATTGCTCATCCTGATTTAGTGTATGAGGAGGATCATTGAGACCACACCCATTTCAAAATAAAATCCTTTAAAATAGTTTGCATTATTGTTATTGTTGGAGGCGGGAGTGGCGATGGTGGAGGTGTGTGTGTGTGTGTTTGTGTGTTTGTGCACGCATGTGTCTGCACACGTTTGTGTGGTGGGAGTGCATGTCATGGCATCTGGGTAAAGTTTAGAGGGCAGCTTTGTGGGGTTGGTTCTTTCTCCTTCATATGGGTCCCAGTAATGGAACTAGGGTCTCTAGGCTGGCATAGAGAGTGTCTTTACCCACTGAACCACCTTGCTGGCCCATTGTTCAAACACTATTGTTGACAAGAGTTGTACCAGCTTTTTCATATCATTTCTTCCAGGTCTGCTTAAGTATCTGACAGTTATTAGTCTCTCCATACATATATAGAATAAAGTAATAAACTTTATTCTAAAAGAATTTCAAACTTTTATTCTAAAAGAGTTGGTAGCCTCAAATAGAATCTTAGGAATATGCTGGGCAGAGTAAAAATTGAAGAAAAGGTGAATATGCCATAAAAAGTTTCAAAGAAATAAATTTAGTACTTGAGACAGGTATAGAATATTATTCAGGGAAATTTAAGACTTCTCTCATGTTAGGAAGGGTTCTGCATGTACCTCACACTTCAAACTAAATTCATTTTTTTGGAATGATATTTTTTTCTGTTATTGTCATCAGGTTGCATAAATTCATCTTCAATATATGTTTCAAAAATAAGTCTCATGCAGATATTTAGGAAATGTGTATAAAATTGTGATGATCATAAGTAATATATATAGTGCATATGAAATTATGAAGTATTAATTTCTCTTGTACTTTAGTGTTTGTAGTTTCATGTCAATGTGCTTGCTCATTCTCTCCCTTTCCTCCCTTTCTTCTTCGCTCCTCTGTCTCTCTTCTTGCTCTTATCTTTATCATGTTTTTGCACTGCAAAGAATCACTTAGCTTAACTGAAGGAGATGAACTAATACAATAGAAATACCAGTTGAGAAATTTGGGTTTTCTTCAGACTCTTTCATGACTCTAGGCAAATTGGCTCACATTGGCGGTTTCCAGGAATGCTTTATTCCAGATTAAATAAAATCAGATAAGGGTTTGGGGATCATGAGATGGGGCCTAGAGGAACTAAAGTAGATCTTAGAGGGGTATGTGTGCTTGCCCCCCCTCTCTGTGTGTGTGTGTGTGTGTGTGTGTGTGAAGGGTTCCAGTTTTCTTTCACTTTTGGTCCTACTCTTCTGCTTCCTGATCTTCCTAGATTTGAGCAGTCACTGCTAGAATACCCTTAAATGAAAAAGACCACCATGCATCCCCATCATGTTTCCCCACTATATATACAAACCATGGATCCCCTCCATGCCTCCCACCAAACAAACCCACCCTGCATCTCCACCATGAATCCCCACCATAAACCCCCACAATGCATCCCTACCATGAATCCTCACCAAGCATTCCCACCATGCTCCCAAACCAAATATACCCACCATGTGTCCCCACCATGCATCCCCACAATATATCCCTTATCCACACCATGTATCCCCTCAGACCCTAAGTCAAACTAAACCCTTCTTTAAGTTGCTGCTTTCAAGTGTTTGGTCATATTGTCGAGAAGAATAACTGGTAAGGCACCATTGTGTATGTTTCCAGGCATCCCAACCTCGTAGCCCATGTGTATACGTGGAGGACCCATTAACCAATCTCCTTAATTTAGGTCTTCAGTAGTTGCTGTGGCTACCATAATATGGATGCTGATGTTTCTTCATACCTGACAATCTCTCTAAAATTCACCCCTAACAGCTGCTAAAGAAACTTTCCCAAAATACCCCTTCTCATTCATCTGCTTAAAGAGTTCTGTTTTCCTTCACTTTAGAGGAATCCTTGCATGTCTTACTGGAATTTGTGTCCTTGCTGAGTTCCTTTTCTGGAGCCACCCATTCCTGCTTTCACATTCATTCTCTTTCGTTTTGAACTGCAAGACCCTGGCTCATTTGTTTCCCCATGAGCATCATGCTGTCCCCCAACACAGCCCTTGCAGTTTCTTTCGGAAGAGCAGATTCTTCAGGCCTGAACGTCCAGCTGGCTCTCAGCTGTACACTTCCCTTTTCATCTCAAAGCCCACATCATTATGAATGCCTTCCTCTGGCTTTCCTGCTACTTACCCAGTTCTCTATGCTTGTAACAATATTAAAGATTAAATTTTTCACATGTCTGTCTTTCCTTCAGTGAACTCTTAACTCCCTCAGGGTCCAGCTTATTTTATCAATCCCCATAATGTGGCGCAGAGAAGGAAGACATAGCCCAATGTCTTTGATGAGCTACATAGAACAGTCTCCCAAATAAGCAGATTAAAGTTGAGCTGGCACTGCCAAACATACTTATTATTATAGGAACAGCATTGACTTTACTAGGATGAGAGAGTCATTTGTGACCTCTTCATGATTATTGTGGAAAGGTTTTATACCTACTCACACCTTCAATACTCCTTCACAGGAATTACCCCTGCCCAGTCACTTAATTACCCCCTCCATATCACTTAAGTGATGCCATTCTCTCAGTTCCTCTGGCTATCTCAAGACTTGCAACAGTTCACACTTTCACTTCGCTGTTACATAAAGGATAATAGCACAGATATCACACACCATTAAATGTGTTATGAGCATCCAGTTGTTAAATCCTCTGTGATCTGGGCCTACCTGTGCCAATAGGCACACAGCAATTACTTGCTCTCAGGATTAGCCATCACCACGTTTTTTATTGACCTATCTATATACTTCACAAGTATTTACTCTAGACTTTATTAGAATCAAGACGATGCCCTCAAAATCACTGGAGTGTTGCTTGATATCTTCTGCTATTTTTTAAACCACTGTAGAATCATTAGTTCACTAGTCTTCCAACTCAAGGAAAGAAAGTTAAAGAACATTCGTTTCCTAGATGTTCCTGAATGTTTTTCTAGGTGTTGCCATCTAAGAAATAATAGACACTGAACAACAACAAAGACAGAGAGAGAGAGAGAGAGAGAGAGAGAGAGAGAGAGATTCATTTGAGATTACTTACATTATACCTACATGCCCATCTTCTTATATATAATTTCTACCACCTCACAGTTTACAATTTGAAATAAACAAGATGAGGCACATCTTGTTAACTTATTTTAACTAATTTTCTAGACCTTAATGGTATAAGGCAATTTCTCCCAAATCTTAATTTCTTCCAAATATCTTCCACAGGAGGCACGACTTCTGTAGTTTGCTTAATTCAAGTGAGAGACAACTTGACATTTTAGCTACTATTTACCTTCATTCAGGATGAAGCTAGGCATTTGACTCAGATTGAGAAGGCCTCTCCATTTCTGTCATTTCTCCATGTTCATCAACACATATGGATTCCAGAGTTCATAAACCTAAAAACAAACTCAGAATACATGTCGTTTAGGACATAGCAAAGCAAATAAAAACAAAGCAAAATAAACTGTGTTTTGCTTTAACATTCTGAATAGTCTGAATTAGTGAAAGAACACGTTGATTTCAGGAAGTTCTCTGTGAGTTCGAGGTCAAACTGGTCTACAGAGCAAGTTCCAGGACAAGCTCCAAAGCTATACAAAGAAACCCTGTCTTGAGACCTGCCTTTCCTGGAGAAGTATATGGGGGTGGGTGGGAACAGAGGTGGTGGAGGGCCTGGGAGAACCTGAAGGAGGGGAAACTGCTGCCAGGATAGAAAATAAATAAATTTATTAAAAAATTATAAAGAACATGTTGCTTTGAAAAGCTGACAAAACTGTGACTGACCGCATGGTCATTCATGATGGGAGCATTGCTATATTGGTGTTACAGAAATGTGAGCATTCACCCTATAGAAAATGGACTTGAGTCTCCATCTGATAATCCATCAATTTAAACAGTCTTCATTCCAGAGCTAGCTACTAACATTTTTTAGATCCCGGTTTAAAAGGTTTTGCCAAATGGTTTAAAAATAAAAGGAATAGTTTATAATGACTATTATGCTTACTAAAACAGGCATGTTAAAATTCCATAGCTCTTATGACAAAATAAAATACCCCATCACATTTTTAATATAAAAAGCCTATTTAATATTCTTGAAGAGGAAGTATTTCTTGCATTTCATGCACTGCAATAAGCATCACTCTGTTGGGTATGTTTTTTGTGTTTCAGCAAGTGAGCAGAGTGGGGTGAGCTTTCTGTAAGACGGGCTATATGGGGAAGAGTTCACAGAAGTGATTGCTATTATAAATAACAACAGGAAAAATTATTTTAGGGGCATAGAGTGATGGAGATTGAAAACCAAGAAATAGAAAGGGTAGCAGGTAAAGTAATCATGCACACAAAGTGACTGTGAGTCACTGTGTGACTTATGTGTAGTGTTGCCTGGGGCTACCCTAGGCATGCTTATTTGGAACGGAAAGTTTTCTGAAAATGATCTGCAAGAAGCAATCTGAACACATTTTTAGAATTCCACTGGTAATAGCCACAGCAACTGGACCTTTGCTGCTGCAAATTGGGTCATAATTATCAGGACCTTCATTTCAGAACACCTTCTTTCTTCTTGATAGATTGCCACAGTCTCCACACTAAAATGAGTATTGATTTAATATTTGGAGACCTTAAACAGTACCTGTTACAAAGGTGGTGCCTGAGCTGTGGTGTCCACCAACCCTTGAACAATGGAGGGGGTTGGATTTCTGCCATTTTCACAGTCTTGCAAACAGTGATCAGCTTACTTGCTTACTTGCTTTCTAATTCTTGGATTTTAAACCACGTGTTATTCTACTTTAGAGTGCTTTTCTTTCATATAAACATTTGCAACCATTCTGAATTCCATTAAACCACACATAGATGATTAATACCATGTTATTTAAAGTATTAAGTCTGCAAAATTACTTCATATCATTTTTATCATTTTGCTTGTGTTTTACAAATATAATATAAATCAAATTGTTTCATAACTCTCTCTCTCTCTCTCTCTCCCTCCCTCCCTCCCTTTCTCCTTCTCTCTTTCTTTGTCATATTTACTGGTGTTTTGCCTACTTGTATATCTGAGTGAGAGTTTTAGATCCCCTAGAGCTGGAGTCACGGACAGTTGCAGGTTACCATGTAAGTGCTGGGAATTGAACCCAGGTCCTCTAAAAGAATAGTGAGTGTTATTAACTGCTGAACCATCTCCCCAGCACCCTTGACCACTCCAGGAGTATTTCTTGATGTACTTTCCATTTCCATATAAATGAACTGCTTGCTCAAGAAACTGTTTAGGAGACCTTAGAAATTAAAAAACAATATACTTTTATTCAAGGATTAAAAGACATTTAAAATGCTACTCCTGTAATTTCCTAATGTTCTCACATTTTGCATCAAACAAGTCTCCATTATTGATTTCACTCTACTTGCTCCTTTCTTTCTTTCTCTCTTTCTTTCTTTCTTTTGTAATTTGAGGCATGGAATACTGGGTTACTATTTCTCAGGTTCAGTATCAGTTATCATTAGCAACAATTCTGGTTGCCAGAGGGTCATATTTTCAGCAGCAGCTTGTAAGTAATTTGATGATTTGACCTTCAGCTTTTGAAAAAAAAAAACTTTTGGTTTGGGAGGTCCTTCTGTCTGTTTGTTGCTTTTATTGGTTAATGAATAAAGAACTGCTTTGAGCCTATGGCAGGGAAGAACAGAACTAGTAGGGAAAAGCTAGGCTGTATGCTGGGATAAAGAGAGGGGAGTCAGAGAGACACCAAAGAGCCACCGCTGGAGATAGATGTGCTGAAACTTTGCTTGTAGGCCTCGACCTAGTGCTGATATACAGATTAATAGAAATTAAATTAATATGTAAGAGTTAGCCAATAAGAAGCTAGAGCTAATGAGTCAAGCAGTGATTTAATTAATACAGTTTCTGTGTTATTATTTTGAGTCTAAACTAGCCAGGAAGCTGGGAACCAACAAGCGGCCTCCGCTCAACATACTTTGCATCTCATTCATTTGGATGATATATTTTGTCTTAATATATTTATACAGAAGCGATCAGGGTTAAAAGTGTTATCAAATCCTTTTGCCCATTTCCAGTTATTAAAATATTTAATCTTTAATTATGTGAAAAAAATATGCTCAATAGGTTAAGTTCCAGCATTTTAAGGTGCATTAATACTCTAAATAATTGACTTAATAAACAGGCATCAAATACATAGTTATTTGCTTTTTTCTTTGTTGTATACAGTTAGCCTGAAAAGAACTGTAATATTTTCAAAGTACTCATCTTATTTCTATATATTAGATTGGTCCTTCTATCTTTTGAATATCACACAAACTTAGGCGATAAACAGTGACAGACCAATCCTGGAATTTGATTGACTCATCAAGTGAGTGAGAGAGCAAAGTGTAAATCCTAGCATGCAGTGACTTCCATGTACTTAAATGGTTTCTCATGTCCTCTGTGCTCCAGGTTCAAATTCCTAGCGAAAAGTACCCAATCTCTCTCTCTCTCTCTCTCTCTCTCTCTCTCTCTCTCTCTCTCTCTCTCTCTCTCTCTCTCTCTCTCTCTCTCCCTCTTTTCCTGCGTGGTGACTTTGCCAAGGCAGGGGGATGGAGGACCAGTGCCATTGCACAGCCAGCCTGCTTACTTTCTTCACCTCTCTGCTAAATGGATGCGATCAGAATGTGCCTTGAACACAGGCACCTAAATAATGGGGCTACGTTTCCTTGTAGAGCTCAGTAATATTTACTGAGACCAACAGCTTCATTTTCTTCAGTTCCTGCTGCCTTAATGGCTAGCTTCAGGGTGGGAGGTAGGAAGGGAGGGAATGAGGGATTGCTGAGAGAGACTCAGGCGACACAGTTAACGGATGACCTTATTAGAGACACTTTCCCTAGGCCTAAGTGAAGCCTTTTCATCTGAGTCGCCAAGAAGTGGGTCATTTTCCTGGTCTGTCATGCTCTGTGCTTTCTTGACTGGTGGCTGCAGAGGCAGCAAGCTCTTGGTTTCCCTACTGGCTTGGGTTCCCTGAGGTATACTAAATGGAACAGTCTCTGCTAGTTAGATGGGGCTTTTCCATAGACCATTTGTTTCTCCCCTGACCTGTTGGCTATTCCTGACTCTGTTTGCTTCAAGCTTCAAGCACATCTATCCACCATTAGGGCAGAGAGTGTCTGTCACTAAATTCCTGATTTTAGGCTGGACCCAACACTAGTCTAGCCCAGCAGTCTAGTAGTTTTGAGCCAAAACAAATAATACTCAAAACATCTATGGACACTACATAACCAGATCAAATAGTAGGTGCACTGCCATGATTTATCAGTTGTATAGTTAATGAGGATCAAATTCCTGTGAGTCATTTCTGTGTTTATAGCAACTCCCTGTCAGCATGGACTCTTCACACACAGGGTAATGTAAAAACAGCCGTGGACCTGTGTGCTTCTGCAGAGCCCTTTGACAGTGTTTTCAGAAAGTATGCCAGGAATGTGTTCACCGTCAATCCCATTTCCAGCAGGTAGCCTGCTGTCTCCTGTAGGCTCTACCTGTCACAGATTATACATCAGTGACCTTTTTATGTGTCAGAGAAATGCTCCCCGACTCTCGGCTGAGGCTTTCAGAGCCAGCCATTGTGCTTCTATTTCTCTTGGTGCTCAGTTGAAGAGCATATGGGTGGTCACCTCCTGGGGATACTGAGTGGGCAGTATCTCTTGATGCTGATGACAAAAGATGTCACTGCAGTCTGTTACTGAGTAGAACTTCTTGGAGCTATTGCCATGGCACAGTTTCTACTGCTCTCTTGCAAACTAAAAATAAAGGCTTGGCTCCTTTCTTCTCCATGTTCAATACTCTTTTCTGCAAAAGTCTTGAAGTAGCTGCAAGATGTCTCTATATAAGGGTAGACGTTCTTAATGTTGGAAGGCTCCAAGAATAGAGACAGCTCCTCGCTGTTAGTGGACCTCAGTCCATCTGCTCACTGCCTGAATGCCAATACTCAAGAGAAGAGAATCGGTGGGATGGAAAACAAGTTTATTCAAAGGCTAACACCCGGAGAAGAGAGAAGGCAATTGCCCTGTAAAAATGATCATTTGGGGGAAACTTAGGTTCCTGAAAGTGCACTATGGAAGAAGAAGAAAGGGGGTTTGGTGAACAGTGTTTAGGAAAGAATATATACCATCAGCGTTTTCATCATCCGAGGCATGTGCCTCTGCTCCTTTCCTTTTGTAGAACATCACAGTCAACTTTGACATCCTGAAGTTTGTTCCTGTAAGTCTTTATTCACACATGACTTTCTGATAAGCCTTGCAGCAGTTGAGGTGATGCATGGGGCAGAGGAAGAGCAGTGTTGTGCATTCTGATGTGATCTGTGGCTCACCGAATGTTCTGAGATTTGCAAATATGAACAAAGATTATTAAACAGTTAACGTCTTAGTCTTTGGGGTACAGCCAGTCTTTAGAATTTATAATGTCCTACAAGGGGAGGGGAAGTCAAATGACACCTCACAAAAATGTCACATTGCCTTGAACTCCTGGCATAGGAAACTGTAACTCAGTCACAAACAAACTGTTCTCTTTCAATGGGTTGTGGGAGATTTAAAAATTGTAAAGGCTTAATTAAGCCTGACTGGAAGGTTACTTTCATCCCAACATTGAAGAAAATAGAAGATAAAATGAAATTGCCTTGAAATTAGTCCTTAAAAATGCATATAGCATACTTTCAATTGATAGATAAGAAAGTAATTTTACGGAGTTATTTTTCTCCTAATTCCACAAATTGACAACTTCACTTTTACAGACTGGAACGACTGCACTAAACATATACATTTTCTCCTGACAGACTATGTCAGAGATCCTTTGTGCTCTCTACCTTTGTAATCCACTCTCCAGCAAACTGCAGCTCTCGGGGGATAGTATCTAAGTCCTGTTCTTTCATTTTTTAACACCTAACATTCACACATATTCAGTCATGCTGGAGCCAGAAATATAAGCCTTCTTGTTTTAAGCCTTTGGTTTATTTGCTAAAACTGGTCATGATTTTGGGCAGACAACCAAAGCGGGAAGCAGAAGGAGGGTCCCTCCCTTCTGCCCAGTGGCTCTGCAGGGATTTCTGTTGAAACCAGAAAAGAAGAATCAGGCAGAAGGTTTCTGTAGCTTCCAAGAGATAGCAAGTCAATAGTTGTATTATATTTGAGGTATCTGTGTCTGCAGCAAAAGCACAACGAATAGCTAGATAGATTTATAGATAGATACCTAGGTAGGTGATAAAGAGAAATGAACATTCGGTGGGGCATTGTTGAAGAAGCATGCCGTTTGGAAGATTATTTGCTGCCAGACATGACACACATAAGGGAGATAAAGTAGAGTGGGCCAGGAAAGAATAAGACGATTATGGGCATGGGATTGTAGATGCTGGAAGGGGAGTGGGTGCTGGTCAGAGCAGTATAACTGAGGAAAAATGATGAATTTGAAATTAGGAAGCATGAGCAAAGCAGAAACACTGCCCTTCTCACCCCTCTCAAAACACAAAAGATACATGCCCTGAAAGAGTTAAATTTCCTGCTATTTTATCCTTCTATGCAAAGAAACATCCTGATGCACAGAAGACTCTGACCCTTGTCCATTTGTAGAGTGTATCCTTACATTATCATATATGGTATTTCTTTCTTTTTACCAATTTTAGTTAATATATCTTTTTTTCCAGAATATGCCTGAAATGAATAATAAGGTAAAGACCTAATAATAGCCTTATTTGTGACCAGATATAATGTTAACATTTAAATTTCATGTAAATAAATGAAAAATGTCATATCAACTCTTTGCTCCTCTATGAGAAAATTGTCACTTTGTCTCCAAGACATAAAAGCTTCATATATCAAATGCAATTTATTGCTTAAAATCTTCATGAAGGGTTTCTTTGCTAGACACAAATTATTTCTTACCACTGGTGCTTGCTAAGGGTTGTGCTTTTATTTATTACATACACAAATTCCAATGGCCATTCCAATGATATCTTCAGTTATTGAAGCTGAACGGCAGCATGAAGAGTTTCATTCCTTTTGTTAGATGATTTATAATTCTCTTTGACTCCCTCCTAATCATTGCAGTTTGATTGCCTTCTGTAAGCTTACACTTTTACAGTTTTCTTTCTCCTCTGCATCTTGCATTTGTTATATTTCTTGTCTCTCTTTACCTGTATTCAATTTAGGTGTAACTTTTTGTCTCCCCAATAATTCACAAAAAAATCTGTTTTCAAACTTTGTTTTGCTAGTAAACTTTGCAGAAAATGGGAAGAGAGAAAGCTGGCTGATGTTTAGAAAGCCAGCAGCTTTCTTTCTGTACATTCTACTCCTAGAAAGAGAAGCAAAAATAAAATCAGGTAGGTCCATGAAGACATTGGGGATGTGAGCTTCTCAGTTGCATCTTCCCCAGATTGGTCTAAGGCTTGTCACTTGAGTTCTCTAAGACTGTGTGTGCATGTTTGCCAGGGGTGGTGGTATATTTTATTGTTGCTGTTAAGGTGGTGGTTTTACAGTGAATTGAGGACTGTTGCAGGGTTTACAGGGTGACAGATTCCAGAGATCTTTCTGGAAGAACAAATATGTTTTTAAGTTTGAATTCACTACAACACTGTGCCTAAAGAATCGTCTACTGGGATGCAACCTCTATAGATGCTCATAGATTTAGAAAAAAAAATCTTATTCTGGGGTTATGCTCGACACCTGAAGTACTCCCTAGACAGTTCATGCTTCAGTCAAAACCAAACACTGTTTGTTTACTCAGCTCAGATTTGCATGTGTGTGGAGTGAGTGGGGTTTGCAGGATATTTGTATGCAAATGAGTTTCTTCCAGGAAATTTAAAATTTATGAAATATATAACGTTTTCATGTCTACTACATGGTGGAAGATATGTTTCTTTTCATCTTAAATTCTATAGCCTCTTAGGAAGTTAGGTGACATAGCAACAGTGTGACCTGCTTGTTTCTGTCCCTTTAAATTGATCTGTTTTTTTTTTTAAGGTGTACTTTGGACACAGTGATCACATGTATCAGACATATTGTATTCAGTGACCTGACCCGTTGGGTTTCTCCTACATACACCATCATAGGTCCTGAGAGCTCAGTAGGAAAGGATGCTTTGTGCTAAACTGCACATTTAAGTGGAATCCATGTTTATTGAGCAAGTATTCATGTAGGTATCCTGAAGTGCTTCTCAAATGACACAAATAATATTGTGGCATAGAAGAGCTTGGAACTGAAACTTTGGCAGTGCAGTACATTTCTTTCCAGGTTGTATCATATGTGTACCAAAGTACATTAAAAACAATACCTCCTTTTAGGGCTTTAGAAGGTCATTCCTTAATATTCTTGTGTTACCCTTCCTAGTCTTGGTATAATTAGGGAATGCAATGCATTAGGTAGGTCTGTCCTTTGATACAGAGTAGTGGTGATTTTTTTTTAATGACTGATAGATATAGATGAATTTCAAAATTGTGACTAATAGACACACTAACACTTTCTGTGTGTTTCCTTCTCTCCCAGCTTCTTCCACTACTAATGTCTAAATTTTGAGACTGAACCCGTTTTTGAAGGTTAATAGAATGGCTGTGCTAACCTAGAATTGTAGGTTGATGTTTTTCAAGTTGAGAACAAATACACAGATTATCTTTATTCCCTCAACTGTGGAAATATCTATCTGCCAATGTTATCCGTTGTTAAAATAACCATCTCAGAGTCAGCCCACCAGGGTATTACTCCACTAGAAGTTCTTCTGGGTAGAGAAGGGAAGGCAAAGAAATGACACTCCCTTCTACTTCATTTCTACTCATTAATAAGTCCCCTTAGTGTTAGACTAATGTATGACTCTCTGAGAGGGACAGATAGCTAACGTCAATTTTCTTCAACTTTTCTTTTTCTGTCAACTATAAAGGCTTGGTGTCATGACATATGGGTTGCACGATACATGTATGGAGGTCAGTGGACTACTTGCACTTGTGATAGTCAGGCCTGTCCTCCTACTGTGTGGATTGCAGGGGTCTAATGCTGATGTGGTATAATGCTCTTGTACCCTGTAAAGATTTGGAACTTGTATTGGTTTAATAAAAGACAAATTAGGAGAGTTCTGAGAAGAGGAAAGGCCAAGTCAGTCATCAGACAGATGCAGAAGAAGCAAGACTAGAATGCCTCACTGAGTACGGTACCAAGCCATGTGGCTATACACAGATAAGAATTATGGGTTAATTTAAGTTGTAAGAGCTAGTTAATAATAAGTCTAAGCTAATAGACCAACCATTTTATAATTAATATAAGCCTTTGTGTGTTTTGTTGGGACTGCAGGGTTACGGGACAGGGCAGGACAGACACTTTCCTCACATAAACCAGGTCATCAGAATTTGTGTCAAGGATCTTTACCTGCTGGGCAGTTTCATTGGCCCTCATTATTCTAGCATTCTATCAACTGCTTTTCTTTGCCATAAAGTTCATCCTTATAGTCCTAAGGGCAGGAGACAAAGCTGGTTCTATTATTTTATTATTTTCTGTCCTCTTGCCAAAGAATTTGCGTGGGGCCTTGTGAGAAGATTACAAGAAGAATTATGCAAATGCAATAACCCCTGATATGGTCTGTAATCAGTATAAATGCTACAAGTTGCACTACCCACAAATTGAAGTTTTAAAGCCCCAGAAACCTTCTCTCCCCGTTCCCTAATCATTACAGGATCAAAAGTCAAGCATAGGTTGCCTATGTTATTTGATATTAATGGGGAATGTCTGCCCCTATAATATCTCACATCAGATATTATCCACAGGAACATATAAATTAACCTTTGATTCATAACATTTCTTAATATTTAAATTTAAATGGCAATCTAAGCTTGTAACATTGTATGTTACTTTTAATACCTTGAAGCACAATAGGAAACACTGATTACTATAATGCTGAAATCTGTATGAATAGCATTTAAAACCATCGCCGCTATGGTAACCAAGAAAAATATCCTTATTCTTTATTATCAGAGTCTGTTAAAGGATTTCTCCTACCCACAGATTGATTTTCACATGCTTTTTATTCGTTTCCTAAAAACGACTTTTCAGAAATAGAAGTGATTATTTCTTGGCATCCCCTTTCTGGATCCGAGGATATTCAAATGCTTTAGTAAACTGTAGTAAGATGCAACAATCAACATTTGGAATAATTATAGTAAAAATGAAGATCCAAAATTACACGGACTGACGTTATTCCCTGAACAAGTGATTTTGTGAAATTCAATCATTAGTAATTGGCAGGCTTTATATGAATGGCTCATATGAATTGTGTACTTTGATAACAGTCAGGGCTCAAAATCTAGTGGCTGTGTCTCAACTCTCGACTCGGGGTCTGGATTCTCACATTTTGATTGGTGTCCTTGCAAGGGGTATAGAACCAAAAGATGATCATAGCTTTTCATTCTGTCATGTATTCAATTGTTCAGTAATTCATTCAGTTCCTTACTCATGAAGTTAACTAACCATTATATTCTGAGGGTATTTAGTTCAAACCTTAAGTGTGTCTCCTGGTGTGCATATGTGTGTATTTACAATAACATATGCACATAATTAAAGGCATTATGGAACATTACCTTCCATACTCACTCTTACAATCTCACTTTTCACTTTCAGCATTTTGTTTGAATTACTTTTCAGATTAGCCCAGTATATCTCACTATAATATTTCTATAGGCATTAATTTACAGACTTCAGAAATGTTATCTATTGATTTTCTAACATAATGGATTACAATTCATATGGTCACCTATTTTCCTCAGCCCAACATAGTATAACTCTTTTTCAAATTTTTTTTGCTAGTCAATTCTGCATCAAATACTTGTAGGCAAATTTAAAGGTCCTATTTTTATTATAATTTTATTTGTTATTATTATTTGCTTCTGTGTGTCTGCATGTGTGTCTGCATGTGTGTGTGTGTGTGTGTGTGTGAGAGAGAGAGAGAGAGAGAGAGAGAGAGAGAGGGAGGGAGGGAGAGGGAGCAGACTAGATAGAGTGTGTGTGCTGGGTGCTGGGATAAGAAGAGCATGACAGTTATAGCACCTTTGACAATCTGTTTCCTTCTTTCACAAATTCTGGAGATAGAGCCCAGGCCATCAGAGTTGTCCCACATCTCTCTGAGCTATGTTGCTCGACTGACTCCATTTTGGTGTCTTAAGTATAAAGATAGATTTTATTGGTGAAGGATGCACTGTACATATAACCTCATTCATAAGGATGGGTTCTAGTCACTGAGAGATAAAGATCAGGATTAGAGCCTAAACAATGCTCAGGGTATTATTGGGTATTTCAGGTGGAAGCTGACTCCTAAAAGAATACCGGAGGATCACAAGGTCATTTGACTGTGTCCCTAATAGTACATCAGATGATCAAGCACCATTCATTTCCTTCTTTTGAAAAAAAAATGGGCCCACATGATTGGCAATCCTGGTTTCTCTAATGCTTACTCTGAGCTGTGATTCTTACACCTTTGCCCTGTTGATATATTTGAACTACTTGAAAAACAAATGGGTACATTTACTCAAGATTTTATGCGTAGATAGTAGCAGGTCTGAGATGAGGGACCTGACTTATTTTTTCCTCATGGGGATTGTTTTGCTTGCTTTCTGTAGTAGGGCCTATTCATGCATACCTTGCCCCTACCTGTGCTGGTGATTTATTTATACTGTGTAAACACAGGTTTTGGCCTTTAGTCACTGTTCAAGGAGTTATGGTTAAGATCATCTTATTTTCATTTTCATAGGCTATTGGTGCATAGTGAACTCCAGGATTAAAGACGAATTGACTTGACACACTGACTATTAATATCTTGGAGAGATTAGTAGCTTTTGTCAGTGTGATATTATTTCCTACGTATATTTAATTATAAAATGTACATTCCATCTAAACTGAAGAAGTGAAATAACTAAAGTAAGTAGGGGAGATTATCAAAGATAAATTTTTAAATTAACTCTCTGCTCCACGGGTCAGGAGAGAAAAATACCTTCTCTTGTATATCTATTGTGAGTGGTGTCACTTTACAAGTTCCAGAAATGGCAGTTTTAAAACGCTGACAAACTATGGGTCTCTCCAGGAATATATTTCTCCATTTAAGGAAATAAATGGCTAGAGTCCTCATTACTGGATTCACTTTGAAAATGACTGCTGAGAGGCGAACTTGAACCTTTTAGACTTGGAGGAATGAGGAAGAGAATAAGAAGTGTGATAATGAGCTGGGTCCAGAGTAGCTGCCTGGCAGATGTTGTGTAACAATTTATGCTCTACCAGGAGCTCTCTCGTGTGAGTCAAGGACTACTTTTTTCAGAGAAGCTGGATTTCTGCACCTTCTGAAAGAGATCTGTAAATCACTGTGATGAAATCACCATTGAGTAGCTCTGCCAATTGTGTCCCAGACCTCAGAGTCTTCCTAAAAGCCTGGTGGGTGTAGGAGGTCACTTACTTGCATTAGAAACTCTGAAGGCTTCAAAGTAATCAGAAAGAAACTTTTTATAAGTGAGCCTTTGATTAGATACCTAACATCTGGGTCTAAGTATGGTCATTTCTCAACCTAATTCGAGCGATAGCAAAATGGATAAAGACAACTCAAAATTAAGAGATGCCCTCTATGATGGCTTCACATCATAAAAAATTGAACAACTGAATGTGCTCTAGATGAGTGTGTGTATGTGTGTATATATGTAGAGACTATATATACATGTGTACACACATATCTATATCTATACATACATATATATATATATATACATATATATATATATAGAGAGAGAGAGAGAGAGAGAGAGAGAGAGTTTTTCCGATGAAGATTTGAAACCCAAGGATCCTAAGTTTCAAGATCAGTTTGTAAATAGCATATCTGGAATCAATGCCCATGATTTCCAGGCTAGTTCTCTTGATCAAATCAATGTAGTCTGTTTGTATGGCCAAACCATACGGCAGGATACTCAGAAACCTCATTTTGTTGTCAGAAATATAAAGTGCTCACTGCTTTCTTTTCAATTCTATTTTTAATTCTCTTCCTCCTATATACCAACAGCAATTAGCACAGATTTGTAATTTAGATTGTTTGTTCATAAGCCTAAGTACATATGATTAGAATAAGAAACTAAACATGACCACACTTAGCACTGAAAATGACCCAAAGAGATAAACATGAGTCTTAGAACAGTCTCCTTCCCTGTCAATACTGAGTCTAACAGCTTCTTGTTGAACAGCAGAGCTACATGAAGTAGGAGAATAACTGAGAATCAGGATATGAGATGTCATCAGTGAAATCTCAGAGTGTGGGTGTGATCCCAAGAGCAAGATGACTTTTAGTGGAAGAAGTGGCTACTCCTAAACACTGTTTATTAGACCAGAGCAATAGCACAAGGTGGAATCCACTGCATCACAGAGAGTTTAGGAGCATGAAGAGCAGGCAGAAGGGTATTCTAAGTCTAGTTTATTTTGCATGATCCTGGAGAAGATTGGAGGAAATATCCAATTTGTAGTGTCTACCTACTCTTTATTATAGTATAATACTAAAAATTAATACCTCACCCATATTACTGCAGACAGAGGCAGGGTACAGGATACATACAATGTCTGTCATGAGCTAAAATGCCTTTACAGTTCTTTCAGATGAAAGTCACTGAGGTTGTTTGAATAGTTTTTGACTAAAAGAGGATGTTGTACTGCCAACAAAAAAGAGACACTGTAGACAGTGTCTACAATTGATCAATTGATACAGAAAACTATGTTAGATGACAATCATTTGTTAATCAGTAAAAGTAATAGATACCATTGTATCCATCCTAAGAACTATAAAAGGATAGGCTGACAGAATATGGAAAAAGAAGATGAGAGAGAGAAAGAAAGAGAGAGAGAGAGAAGTCAGAGAGACACAGGAGTGATAGATAAAGAGACTAAGATGAAGATATTCATATAGGTATCCCATAAATGTTAGTGGATATTCTGTTGTCTTGAAAAATAAAATCTATCTGAAGCTAAACACAGAAACAGTTGTTTGATTAACTAAGTTAAATGAGTTTTAGGCAAGAAGAACAGTGCCATCCATATCCCAGCATGCTATAAATAGCTAGAAATAGACAAGGGGTAGTAGTTTTCAACTATTTGACAATGAAAGCTCTAAGCTTCACTTTGGAGATGTTTATTCATATCAAATGGAGATATAAGGTTTGATTTATCTCTGCTTTTAAAATTGGTGTGTTCATTTTAGTGTTGCCCCTTCTCTTGCTGCTATTAGACACTACCATGGTTTCTCTCCTAGAATCCTATAAGGAGGATAAATAATAAGTCTTATGGCACTGGGTATCCTGTTTCTATCTCTAAGTATACATTGTATTTTAAAGTAAGTTGTTTCAAGCCAATCTTATAAACCCCTGGGACTTTAAGCTGCGAAAGCACAGATTTGGTTTTACTACGTGTAGAATGGTTTAATGTTCATAGAAAATTGCATTTCATTTTATTTATTCTCAAGTGACTTTGTTCACTGTTTGGTTTTTTTTCTTCCTGGTCTTGACATGTTCAGACACTTGGACACTTAATGGAAGGCTGCAGCTATTGTTCAAGGTTCACTCGTGAACTATATTCTACTAGGAGGCTTGGGAGCAAAAGAAATTTCTCATTGCCAGGAAGACGATTCTTGCTGTGCTGAGCACCCAAATGATCATAGCAGCTTGGGAAAAAAATTAGCAGTTTCTTGAAAGAGAAGTTGACAAACTGAAATTCATAGTGGATTTTTATCACGGGAAATCCTCTGGCTCTGGGCAGTTGAGATCAGCATTGTAGAGAAATGCTCTCGGTTGGCTTCATAGAGTTGCAAGTAAGATGCAGAAATGTGATTGACCTACCCCCTTCCAAGTCCCCAGAGAAGAATCAGCCATATGAGAATGACCACATGTGATACATCAAACAATGCATATTCACTTACTCCTTGTCATAGGCATGGTTGGAGGATGACTAGCATCTTCCAGAACAGCTTAACATTTCTTCCAAAACTATTCTGAATTGTCCACTATGAACGATGCCTCCTCCCTTCTGTCCTTCCGTTGAGAAATTTTTGTAGAGAGGAAAGCAGAAGAGGTGAAATTCAGAAAGTTTCCAATGAGAACATGTATGCACTATAACAAGGCTTCCTTTGACCCCCCATTACCCTTCTACCCTTAGACAAAGGCAGTGCAGAAACCAGCAGGACCTCAGACTCTACTGCCACTTGAAATGTAATTGCTCCTTGTACATAGCCATGTTTTCTTTATGTCTCTTTTCTAGGGAGACATCCATGTCTTTGCTCTCTTTCAAGGTCAAAATCATTAGAATGGGAGAGGAAATATCACACTTCTTGCGTCTAAGCTGGCAGATCTGGTGTTACATAAAGTTGGAGCCTTTTGAAGTTTGCAAAGCTAGAGAAGGTGCCCATCAACGTTTGTGGCTGAGAGCAAACTAAGAGCTCTGAAAGAGCAGACAGAGAAATCTGCATTGTGAGAGTAGAGGCTGGAGCATAAAATGATCTGACTGGAGATGGGACACGGGGATAAGCAGCTCGCGAGAAGGCTACAGGCAGATAAATAGCCAGTGATTTCAATTTCTAGCCGTTTCATCTGATAGGGAAGGCACGCTCTAAAATGTATTCCTTATGCAACATTCATTTTTATTTCAGGTTTATTTTTTTATAGTGGATCTTGCTTTCAGTGTGCTTAATATTTTACATCTTTACCTTTTTGTCTCTGGAATGTGTGAAATCCATCAATATATGGAGCCAGCTAGAGAACACACACAAAGAAAAAAAACAGTTTACAACTGATTGCCCTTCCCCCACCCACAGAGTTACTGTAAGAAGACCTGCTTATTATTATGCCCCAGACTCACTTTGAGAGAGAGATTTGTGTACTCTTCTTATATTCTAGGGTCAGAATGTTAGAGCCTTAAACAAGAGGATCATAGAAGAGAGAGGAATGTTAAGCAACACTGACATCAACTCCTAGTGTGAACCATTCCAACCGCCCTGTTATTGGCAATGGTGGTTTGAATAGGAGGGGCTGGCACAGACTCACGTGTGTGTATGTTTAGCCCATATGGAGTGGCACTATTAGGGGTGTGGCCTTGTTGAAGTAGGTGTGGCCATGGTGGAGGAAGTGTGTCACTGTGCGGACCTGCTTTGTGTTCTCATATACTCATGTCTGGCATGTGGGGACACAGTCTCTTTCTGCTGCCTGCTGATCAAGATGTAGCTCTCTCAGCTCCTTCTTCAGCACCATGTTTATATGTCACGATATCCTGCCATGAGGATAATAGACTAAACCACTGAAACTGTAAGCCAGCCCCAATTAAATGTTTTCCTTTATAAGAGTTGCCACGGTCATAGTGTCTGCTCACAATAGTAATCCTAGCTAAGAGACCTGCAAACAGGAATCTTCAACTCTCTGAGGGTGACGAACACTTTCCTTTCAAATACTGTCATAAACATATTATAAGCAGTTGTCTTTTAAAGAAAACACATAAAGAAAATATTGAAAGCTCATCCAGTGCTTGAAGTGACTCTAACAAATGAAACAAGTGACCGACTGGAGATTTTGTAGATGAGCAAAGGTCGATTCCGATGAGGGAGCCATGGATGGTAGCAACTTTTTAATAAACATGTTTTTGTTCTTTGCTTGTTTTTTTTTAACATCAGTTGTAATAAATATGGTACAGAGTTAGAAACTGTGGAATCAGGGAAGCCTGTGGCTTTGGAGCTTCACTTTAAGTTCTTGGACTAATCCAGCCTAGCTGGACACTAAACTTGATATCATATTTTTAATTCAGATTTCTGTTTTTGTGTGGGTACAGATGATTTATGTAGCTTTTGTTCTACATATGTTTAAAAATCACTAGTCTTAACAGAAAAATGTGTTACCAATTCCTCTGCTAATCAAGGTAAATGAGCCATAGTCTGATAGATGGAAACAGAGACGAAAAATATGAAAGGAAAAGAGAGAGAGAGGAGCTGGGAGGGGGATGATGAGTTAGAAGACGGAAAGTGATTAAAACCCCAGAAGCTTCATCTGAGGACATGAGCCTGAAAGGGAACAGCATAGCTCTGAGTCTGAATTACTGTGAGCACTGGGCCTTTCCGTCACTTTTAATGGAATGTTATTAAAGACAAATCTGGAGTAGCCAACCCTTCAGTGCTTTCTCTTAATTTATTTATTTCTGCAGAAGGGAACCCTGTTAACCCCAGCAGATAATATATTCGACAGCTTGTATCCATGGCAAGGTTGTTTCCTAAAAATTTTATGGGATAAATTTAGTTCAACATTTGCACATATTTACAAGTGAGGTTCTCCGTTTCAAGGTCTTTGGCTTAAGTAAGAAAGTCATTCCCAAGAGAGGATGTCTGCAGGGGCTGCAGAGCGCATTCTCCATGCAGGGTGTAAAGCTCCTGGTTCCTAGGACGTGGAAAGGACATTGCCTGGAATGCAGGTCTTCTCCTCTTGGAGTTTCAGTTAGGCCATGACTGCTGAGAACCACAGGGAGCTTTCTGAAGCTAAGCCCTCTGGGTCAAACTGCAGACCCATGCTGGCTCCCCTACAGGCTTTGCCCTCTTTTGTTTAAACCCTAGAGAAGAAACCTGTTTTCCTCTTCTTTTTAAGAGCACTCTGTCTTTCTAACCCATTCCCTTAATGGAGCTACTCTGGGATGACACAGAACCTTCTTTTTCGCCCAGTTCCTATATATAGACTCACACAAATGCAAGGCTTTTTTCCTCTTTCAGGGGTATGCAGCTATTGCTTGTGTTTGATGGGGTGCGTGAAAGAAAGAGAGTAGTAATAATAATAGGTAGGTGTCATTGTCTGTTGCTATCTAAATACTTACTGTGCACTTGACCTGATGCTGGATCCAGGAAATGTTGGGGGGGCAGAGGTAAAGCCACTATTTTATATGCTAGTAATAGAAAATTATAAACGTTATCATGCTGGTTTTTATATAAATTCAAAGTAGAAAATAGACACAGTATAAGGGCGAAAGGATAGGGTTGTTTTGCAATGTATAGCCTATGCCGTAAAAACTCACACATTGCCCAGGATGTTGTATGCCAGCAGAGTCCTGAAGAAGAGAAACTGAGCCATGCAAATGTCTGAGGATCAAGGATTCCAGGGAGAAGACACAGCAACTACAGAGCCCCACTCCAGTACTCCCTGTGGGTTGTCAGAGGACTGACATTGAACTTCAGGGAAAGACTCTGCAAGAAAATCCTAAGAGTGGGTTAAAGACAGAGCCACACATTGGTGCACCAAACTGAGCGTCCAAGGTCCAAATGAGCAGAAGGAAGGAAAACATGTGCAAGGAAGTCTGGACTGCGAGGAGTGCTCCCACCCACTGAGATGGTGGGGCTGATCCATTCCATTCGGAGCTTACCAAGCCCAGCTGGACTGGGACTGAAAAAGCATGAGATAAAACTGGTCTCCCTGAACATGGCAGACAATGAGGGCTGCTGAGAAGCCAAGGACAATGACACTAGATTTGGACCCTACTACACATACTGGCTTTGGGGGTCCTGGCCTGTTTGGATGCTCACCTTCCTAGACCTGGATCGAGGAGGGAGGAACTTCAACTTCCCACAGGGCAGGGAACCTTTACTGCTCTTTGGACAGGAGAGGGAGGGGGAGTGGAGGAGGGAGGGGGATAATTGGGAGGCGGGGAGGAGGCGGAGATTTTTAATAAAAAAAAAAATAAGAAAATCCAAAAAACAAAAAAGATATGGTGGTGAGAAATAAAAAAAAAAAAAAAAGAAAGATCACATGATTCTGAGTGGTCATGAAGGCGTTGAAGGAAGTTCCCCAAACCACTTAGTCAGTTGAAGGCTGACACAAAACTCAAACTTCAAAGAGGCTCTACTCAGGGCTGGAGGAGATCAGTCTTAACTTAGCTGTCTTTATACCTTCTCAATCTGAAAGTAACTAGATTACTGGGCTGTCCAGTAAGGGAGATATTTCACAACAGCAGAAGGGTTACTCATTGATGTTGTTTATTATACTTTTATAATTGCATTATACTTTACATTTCTTCAAATAGAATTGGTAATCAGATGACTAGTTGTTGACGTAATGCCCATTTATTAAGGCAAGCATTTTTAATTCCAGGTAGAATCAATTGCTACGGAGGGATGTTTAGATGTAGGAAAAGCCCCTTGGGTTCTTTGCATTGGGGTCTCTTGAGGGAGAAGTGATATGCTGATAAGCTGCTTGCTTTACACACATCAAGGTCACAGAAAATTAACTGCAGAGGCTTGCTTACCTACTTGTCCACCTACCTTCTTTCCATCATTCCTTCCTTCCTTTTTCTCTACAGTACTCCTCATGCTGCAGTCAAGAACAGAACACAGGAAAACAGGGATTTTACTGGAGGGAAAAGTTTGAATGCCCCAGAAACAGTCCTCCTTTTTTACAATGTGATAACTTTGAAGAAGATAATGTTTAATTTTAAATTATTGAATTGAAAACATATTGACAGCTTTATAAGGTCCTTTGATCTCATCCCAAATGTACATATCACATCATAGAAAATTTGTTTAAGAGAGCAGAGTAATATCAAAGTACACTAATAGATGTTTGAAATCAGTCCTGTTATTTAAAAACACCATCAAAAATTATTTCAAAAAACTTGGAGTTAAAAAACTCAGGTGGAAGATTGTACCAGAAGATGAAGTAGCAACAGAGAATCAGTCTGTGGCATGAAACTGCTAATTGTCAGAATAGCGGAGCCTCCAGTTTTCCAGTCCTCTCCCATCTTCGATTTTTGAAAGCTCGTCTGATGAAAATGTTTTCACGTACTTCTCCCATCTTCTGACCTTCTCTTTCCCCATAAGAGACAAAAACAAAGAAAAGGGGAAAAGAAGTCTATCTCCCGTAAGTTGAGAGCACCCCAATGAACAAAATATAACAGTCAGGAAAATAAAACACAAAAGAGAACAGAAGAAGCTGCCAGTTTCCAAAACATTTCATTCAACCTTTATCTTTTGGACAAACAATAGTTTTTTTTAAGTTTTAAACAAACCATTTGTTATATTTTTGTTCCAAATATCTCTTTAAATGTTACTCATCAAGCTAGAAAAGATCACTGCTGTCCCTGACTGGAAAATTCCTACCCATTATTAAAGAATATGCACTCTTAAGAAAAGTTTAAGCACAAAGAACGGACTTGATTTCAAAAGTAAACTATAAGCACTGTTAATTAATTGTTTTCTCCTGTTCTTCAAAGGCTTCTCTTTCATCTAAGGCCAAGTTCTGCCTCAGTCAGGGAAAGTGAGGTACTCACATTTCCCCCCCTTTCCCATTCCTATCATTATTATTCAACAACTGATCATTGTTACTAAACAACTAAATTTTTCTAGTTATTTTTCCTTCCTTCCTTCTTTCTCCCTTCCCACCTTCTTCTATATTCTTAGCTTTAATTCAAGAGAAGAGGATAAAGATGGGGGCAGAAGGAGGAAAAAAACACCTTATATCATTGGCATCACCATAAAAGATTGTACAGTTCTAATTAGATTTTGATAGGCTAATAGATGCATAATAGATGGTAGACGATGGTGAGATAGATAAACATAAAACAAGTAACATTCAATGCTATCTTGCTTACACCATATAAATGTTATAATTCATAATATAATTTTACTGAGGTTGTTATGCAAACATCTTAAGAGAAAAAAGAAGTGTTGTAGTGACAAACAGGTGTTGATTTGAAGACTTTTAAGGAAGAGTTTGTCTGTTAATGATTAAGATAATTGGATTTATTTTTTTTTCTTTGTAGAAAGAGTCTCACAAAACCTAGCGGGTTATGTAGCCATACAACTGGCCTTGACATCCTGATCCACTTGCTTGTTTCCTGAGGTCTGGGATTACACACTTGAGCCATTATACAGGACTGGCTTTATTAATTTTTTTCATACTTCAAACCAAAGACTGTTTTGAGAATCTAACTCCCCAATCTAGACTGTGTAGATTCTAACCTTGTAAGCAGGGTTTGGGGTAACTGGATTTGACCTGTATGTCTACCCCTCCTGCTGCATCTCCTTCTCACTTCCCAGCAGCATCAATTCACATTGTCACTGTGTCAATTAAGCTGCCCAGCATGAGCCCTGCCTATTTTCTGAACATGGAAATTGATGAAAATTATCTTCACTTTTGACATATAGTGAAAAGGTTGATTTTCTTATAGAAAGTAAACAAAGGAGCAATAGCGTATACTTAAATGCTTAGACAGTGTCCCTTCCACAATAGCTGCAAAACTTCATGATGCTGATGTGGGGGGAGTGTGAAGCCTGCTAATGGGGAGAGGGATGCTTTCATTTTAGATAGGCACTCCTCCAGCTATAAGCATAACTGTCATATATTGATCAGCTCTCCATGATTTTATAGGCAATGTTTAGAAATTATAGTCCTCCAGAATTCCGGTTAAGTGTGGGAAGGGTGGTGTTCATGAGGACAGATTATTGTGACTCTCTAACCAAATCCACCTGCTGATAAGATACATTTGATGGCTTTAAAATATTTTATATTTAAAAATTTTAAAAACTTATATATGTGTATGTAGGGAAGTCTAGGGTAATTTGCACATGAGTGCAGTACCCTCAGAGAATAGAAGACAACTTCAGATTTCCTAGAGCTGGAGTTGTAGCAGGTTGTGAACCATCCAACATGGGTACTAGGAACAATACCAGGGTTCTCTGGAAGTGCAGGAAGTTCTGAATCATCTCTCCAGTCCTACAGTAAGTGGCCTTGGATCTAATAGACTATCTCAAACAAAAAACTCAGGATCTTGGAACTACATGCATATCAGAAGAAAAATTAATTCATTTTATTAATTGTATAGCAGTTAATATTTCACAAAATGTTGTTGTGTTCACTTTTATTTACACAAGATTCTTGTGAGAAAGCATTGCCATGGTTTCTTTCACCTAGATGGCTTTTTACTGGTCACTTCATACAAAGATTATGTCTTGTCTTACCAACTTTCTTAGTAAAGATGTTGTAAGGAGGTCGCATATTTGTCCCTGGCTGCTCAGCCCTGAAATAATCACAGAGAAACTATATTATTTATAACCCTGCTTGGCCTATTAGCTCTAGCTTCTTATTGGCTACCACTTATATTTTAATTTAACCCATTTTAGTAATCTGTGTATAGCCACATGGCTGTGGCTTACTGCATGAAGTTCCAATAGCATCTGTCTCTGGCAGGCTATATGATTTCTCCCTGACTATGCCTTCTTCCTCCCAGCATTCAGTTTAGTTTTCCCTGCCTATCTTGGTTCTACCCTATCAGGCCAAGCCAGTTTCTTTATTAACCAATGGTATTTACAGAGGGGAATCCCACATCATAAAGATTTCTTTTGAAAGGCAAGATGAAAGCCCATGTGAAACTTGAAAAGTAGAATGTAAGAGTTTCAAAACAGACAGAACTTGCCCCTACCTGCCTCTATGTCATGCAGTTTCTAGGCTTCTTTAATGTCCTTTTTGCTCACTGCAAACTTCTTCAAATTTCTCTTCCACAAAGTACATTGGATTTAGTTTCCTATATTTCCCTTCATTCAGAAATCCCATGGATTACAAGCCTATATGCTTTTTAAGGTTCTAAGTACAGTTTTTTCTTTCATAATTGTTGTAACTGTTCCCACCACTTATCTTCCTTCCTTCTTTTCTATTCTTCTCTCTTCCACCCCCTCCTCTATGCTCCTTATCTTTTGTTCATTAGATGTAGGCTTTATCAGAAACAAGGAAAAAAGAAAGAAAAAATAAAAGAAAGGGAGGAAGGAAGGAAGGAAGGAAGGAAGGAAGGAAGGAAGGAAGGAAAAGAAAGGTAAGGTAAGGCAAGGCAAGTCAAGGAAAGGAAAGGAAAGCAAAGGAAAGGAATGTCACTTTCTTCAGAGGTTATGGGTTTTCCATGGTTTGCAGGAGACCTCATTTTCCTCAGTCTCAGAATATTACTTAAATCCATGATGATGGGTCATGGTCACCTCCACAGTATAAAGAACAAATGAAGAACTGTGTAAAAGGGAAACAACACTACCAACAAAATAAAATCACCAGTGATCTCCAAATGCTATCAGTTCTCCTCTTCTGTAAGTGAATCACAGTTTCAAACTATGTTTACTTCCAAGTCCATGCAATTTATTTAGAAGGCTCCAATATCTATATCACCAGTGGCATAGCACTTTCAAACCTTTCTGGCAGGCCGGGCGGTGGTGGCGCACGCCTTTAATCCCAGCACTCGGGAGGCAGAGGCAGGCGGATCTCTGTGAGTTCGAGACCAGCCTGGTCTACAAGAGCTAGTTCCAGGAAAGGCTCCAAAGCTACAGAGAAACCCTGTCTCGAAAAAACCAAAAAAAAAAAAAAAAAAAAAAAAAAAAAAAAAAAAAAAAAAAACCTTTCTGGCCAACACCATGCAAATTGACATTAATAATGGGTTTCTTTTCAGCCAATTGAATCCTGACACACTGCCAAGTGCCTTTAGGAAAGGAGAACAATGCGGTGTATATTAAGTGAAAGTTATGATCACAAAGTTCTTGACAATGCTCCTCATTCTCACTTGAATATGAAAGAAAGGACATAGACATTAAGACCATTTCTGGGTCATTTGTTACTAAAATGCATCTTTTCTCAGAACCCAACATTTTTCTAAGGTGGTAATATCAAACCTGCCCTGTAGACACGGTTGTCATGGAGGGAGATACTATGATTTAGGTGAAATTCATCTTAGTTAAATAGTATCACATATGCATCCTCATCTTTATACTCCCTATCCTTTTGTTCTTTGTTATGCAGCTGATTCTTGTCAGAAAATTTTATAAGCATCATCGGGGGTTGATGGTACCAGGGTTTCTTCCTTTAGAAATAAAGAAATTCATGTATTTCAGGCTTTATACTAGGTTCAAACTCACATTTATGAGTAATTATTTCCTAACTAGGATTGCTTTTAAGTAGTGGTAAATGTTTGGAATGCATTCTTCATATTCATTGCCACAGATGACATTGGAAAATGGCTAAGTGCAGCTAATCTATCATAGTACATGCAGAAATCATTTACACTGGAGTCCAATAACCATTTAGGGAAAATGCTTACCACTTTAAATTAAATGTTCATGTACCATATAAAAACAGATTTCCAAAATTCAGTAGATAGTATAGAATCCACAGTCAGCAATCTACACGTAGCAGTATTATTGAACATAATTTTATTTCTACAATAATTACAAGCAATAAAATACAATAACCAAGAATATCATTTCTTGAGGCAAGCACATAATTCTTTATAAAAATATGAAAAATTTATGACACTTTCTAAGATCTGAGCCTTGCAAAAGCAATCATGGAAGTGAATTTTAAGCTGAAATCAGGTAATTACAAAGAAGCCCATGCTCTTCTACAACTGGCTTTAGAGAATACAGCTAACCTAAAGGCACAGTATGATCTAAGGGAAGAAGAAGACTGGGAAGCCTCCATCTGTGAAAGCACTAGGGGAAAATCATGCTTTTTAGTGAGAAGGAATTCAGTCCATTTTAATGTACCTGATTCTAATTTCACCTGTGGAAGGGACATATTCTATGGCGGGTAAGGACTGGCAAGTGACTAATGAAGGGCTAGAATTTGACATGTATTATTGGAGGGTGAGGCAGAATTTTCTCTCACTTTATGTTGTGTTGTTTCTTTCTTTCTCTATTTCTCCTTCCCAGGAACACATAACATTCAATATAATTGAAAACTATAGGTTATAAAATTGGTGAATTCTTTCTTCATCCCAGTGACTCATGTCAATAGGGTATTTAGGTAGCTCGTAAGAGCTACAAGATAGGTAAGGAGAACTCCACTTCTGCCGATGCAAAAACTGGTATAAACGTTTGATTGAAGTCAGGTAGTGGTGGTACAAACCTTTAATACCTGCACTTGGGAGGAAACAGAGGCAGGCAGATCTCAGTGAGTTCAAAACCAGCTTGGTCTACAGAGCAAGTTCTAGGTCAGTCAGGACTGTCCTAGAGAAAACCCTGTCTCGAAACCCCCATCCTCCAAAAAAGCAAAATGAAAGAAGAAGTTTGATTGAAAATATAGAATGCATTTTACAACTATCAATGCCCAAGTTGATCAGGGTCTTCCCTGACTGCCCCTAGAGTTGGAAACAGCCTGCTAAATAAACAAAAACAAACAAACAAAAAACTGCACACCTTCTCTGAGGCTAATGACTTAGTGTAAATGTATTAACAAAGCATCCAATCTGCCACATGCCCACTCTAACTTAATGTAATTATATTTATCAAGTATCTATTAAACAAAACAACATCTGTTGAGTAGAACATCCCAGTACTAGGCTTGATCTTGTGTACTGAGGATTTGAGCCACCATCATGCCATGGCATGCATATAGAAGACAGGGGACAACTTGTGGGGGTCAGTTTTCTCCTCCCAGAATTGTGGATCCCTGATTTGTTCTAAAGTCTTCAGGATTAGAGGCAAGGACCTTTACTTGCCAAGCCATCTTGCCAACTCTGGGCATTAAAGATTTTTGCTGTGCTTTTTTATCCAAAGTTGCTATTTTGAGGTTATTTTTGGTGGAAAAAATATGAAATAATTTAAATTTTACCTGGCTTAATTTTTGTTTTCTGATCGCTAGCAAAATATATTCTGTCGATGTGGAGTTTTATTTCTTCATATATTTTTGAGATGGAATCTCACTGTATAGTCCAGGCTGACCTTGAACTTGCAATCCTGCTAACCCACCCTCTCGAGTGCTAGATTTCACCTTGCTTCACTGGTTAACTTTTAATTTGATTCAACTCAAATATTCATAACCATATCACTGAAAGAGCAAAATTTTCCTAGGTATTTATGCAACTGAAGAGAGGGTCTTTTTTTTTTTTTTCCAGTCTGTGACCACAGTGATATCATAATAGAAAGAACCGGTAGCTAACTCAAGCAGATAAAGTTAAATCTGCATCTTAGAGGTGAAAACAGCCGTAAGTGTGCCCAGGTCTCTCCAGAAAGCCTTCTCTTCTCCCTTACTTAATTTCACAGTTTTCTCTATTTTTCTTGTTTATTTTCCCCAACAGAATCTATGTTCCTGTTTGGTTATTTTGCAGATGAGTACAATATCATGAATTGAGGATAATAACTTCAGGTGGAGAATGTTAAAAAAAATCATCTAATAGTTTCATTTAAATGTCCTTAGTAGAGAGCAGAGAAGAGGAAACATAGACAATGTGTAATCTAGAAGCTGAATTATTTTCAAATGGAATAATTTGCAGAGTTCCACAGACTGACAATAGCTTTCAAATCACACAAAAGGAAAAGCTTATTTCAGCTTTTGAGTGTTCTGTGACTTTTTTTTTCTCCCCAAAGATAGAATTGCTCTGATAATCAGCTCACGGAAGGGTCGTCCTGCTGGGACTAAATTATAAACAAGAGAAACGTTCTGCACTCTCCAGGGATTCTTACCTGTGGCGATGGTGTGTTTCCTCTTTAATATACTCAACTTTTATTATAGGATTATTGCTCAATGACCCTTTACCTAAATGTGCAGTTTTGTCAGCATAGTATTTCATATAGATAAATAACATTAAACAGGATTACAGTGATTATTAAGCATTACAGTTACATGATGTACATTACAAAACATTATTAGGAGAATGTCCAAAATGTAGGACCTTGTCATACATTTAACAGCAAACATAATTTTTATCATATGTTGAGAATATGGCAGTCTGAGTTCATCAAAACTTTCTGAACCCCTGGTATATTTCCTAAAACCAGGGGAAGCCTTGATGTCAAATGACCATTATGTCTCTGAAATGTTTACATGAGTAAATAAGATGTGACTATACTCTCTTGTGATAGAAAGAAACAAGAACAAGCAAGTAATGCATAGTGTTAAAAAAATAAACACTTATCAAATTACAGCACAAAAGCCATCCAGGGAAATTCTTGTGCATAGAGTAACGCTGAGTCAGGATAAAGTTCCTAACTAGCAATATTAATTTGTACTCTCCTATGCAACTCCTTACTACAACATGATCCTACTTATAAATTTAATCTTTCTTCCTTCCTTTTTTCCTTCCTTCCTTCCTTCCTTTCTTCCTTCCTTCCTTTCTTCCTCCCTCCTCACTCTCTCTTTTTGTTTTTTTTTTTTTTTTGAGGGGGGAAGGTGTTTTAGAAAGGGTTTCTATGCATAGCCTTGCTTGTCCTAGAACTTGTTCTATAGACCAGGCTGGCCTCAAACTCTCAGAGATCCACCTGTCTCTGCCCCCAACCCTCAAATGCTAGAATTAAATACATGTACCACAACTACACAGTTGAGATGAACTCTTAAAGCAATATTTAAAGTCTATATATTGATAAATACTACATAAAATATCTTTATTCAAGACATCTTTTTGAAGGTTTTAGGAGGTATATTCAACCCTAACATAACAAAGCAGCTTTATGCATTTGTCTTTCCACTTTATAGACCACACTCTCTCAATATAAATATCTGTAGAATAGGTACTTTAAAAGAAATACTTGCCTAAGGATATTGAAAACCGCCCTACTGTTGCATTCTTCTACAGCCTAATGCATGTTATCAGAAGTTTTTTAAAAAGTGAAAGGTTTTATAATGTCACCTAGTGTATCCTTCACTGGTTTTTTTTATCAGTAAGTACAGAATAATTCTATCATTTGTTAGAGCTTCCATCAGGTTGCCCATTATGAAAGTAAAAGTAATTTGTGATTGAAGCCCTAAATTGGAAAGACAAAGGAGATGGAAAAACAGAGAATGCAAGACGGGAAAGCTGATGGTCTCATTGTTGCCAATGATAATCACTCAATTCACTCAGCCATTCCTTATCAACAGAAACAGATTTCTTTCTTATTTTTTTTCAATTCCATCTCCAAAAGTCTGGAAAGATTGTTGTGCTGCTCTGCCATGATGGTTTTTCTGCATTAGTTCATGAAGCCTAAAAAATTGGATTCTTTAAATACTGGAAAATCCAGTGCAAGATTGCTTTTATTTTCATATGTAATTGCCATGCTTAATAATTAGTTCAATACCATTATATACACAATCCCAACAAACACACACACTGAATTTTTCTTTAAGAATGACCAAAGAGTTTCAAATACACATATTGACTTCAGATATCATTTTTAAGAAGGGAGGGAAATAGAAATTCCTTTGTCTCTTTGTTGCTAAGACAGCAAACATTTTACATGATTGAAAAGGAGAGTCTACCTCCTGATAATAGTTTGTTGATTTTCTATACTTTATATAATGCCTATGAATAATAAAAGTTTACCTTTTATGACTATGTCAGTGTATTGTGAATTAACTGTTTTACACACTTAATTTGGCAATATAAGAAGAATACAGGATGCAAAATAAATTCCTTCGCCCTTTATTTTTTAACTATACTAAATCAAAACCATTTGATTTGATAATTGTTTAGAAGAACAAGAGCAACAAAAGAGCTTTATTTCAAACCTTTATTGAATCTAGCTACAAACATCTTCCACTTCTCTGTGCCACCATTTTGAGCTTTCTACAAGTTTTAGCTTAAGGTTGCCTGAGAGATAGGAATGCTACAATTCATCACGTAGTGTAGACTTAGTGAATGTGCTTGGAATTTCACCTAAAGTTTGGGGGGGTTATTTTGTGTGGTTGTATATTTTTGCATAAAATAGACAAGAAAAAAAATCAAAGATATGTAATATAGTAGTGCCAGTTTCAGTAATGTTCCATTTACTGCATAAGAAAGTAGATTTTATGACTACCATATTCTTTCTAATCCAAGATTTTGAATGCTCCTATCATTTGTTTATTCCTCTGTTACATAAATCTTAATAACAGAGGTAGTAATATAACAGTACAGAAAGAAGTACAAATTTCATGATAGGACAATGACCGTCAATAGTATTGGAAAAAAAGCTACATCTCTCTAAGCTCTGCACATGTGCAAAGTATAGAGATGCTGAGAGGAAGCTCAAAGTCAGTCCAAAGGAGAAGAAATGTAGATTGGAAAATAATATCCCAAAATATGAAGCAATCCTGTCCTCATCCAAATAAACCAACTCTTCTGAAGGAACTTATAACAAGGAGGTGATTTTTAAGAAGAACACAGAGAAGCAAATGAAAAAAAGAAACCCAGAAGCAAAAGGAGAATTCAACATTTGGAATCTTAGTGGCCACCAGGATGTGTCTTTGAGGCCATGGTCAACTAATTTCTCCAAATCCAAGGCAGTGGGTCTTCAAGTCTCTTCTGAAGAGAAGTGAAGAAAAAAAAGGTCATAATTACAAATTTTAAAATAGATTGTCCAAGAAAGTGGTAAACACACACACACACACACACACACACACACATTCTTCAGTGCAACTATGGAATGTGAGCATATCTCTTACATAAATATTTGTCTTTGCTCACTTTTCTATCCCCCACTTGATAGACAGTAAATAAAGATAGGTATTGTTTGTAATTATTCAGAGGTTACAAGTCAACTAATTTACCAGTCAGAATTACAATAGGAAATCAGGGGTAATTTTTCCAAACTCTTGAGTATACAGGAGTGTGAGTTAGACATAGGGTTGACGAGCACAGTGGTTTGGCTGCTAGAACAGTTTAAACTCACGAGTAAACTCAGATCAAGTTTTCAGTACTCTGTGTCTGTCTTTGAAATAATTATTTGAAATTACTATTTTAAGTGCACCATGACCCTTGAGATAACAGGAAGCACCCTAAGTAGTATTCAAATATTAAATGACAGCACTTTACACCAGACAAACTTCCAGAATACAAGAAAACATATTTGTATGTCATAAAGGTCTAGTAACAATTTAATTGATTTATACCTATAAAAAGGTTCAAAATAGCCGGGCGGTGGTGGCGCACGCCTTTAATCCCAGCACTCGGGAGGCAGAGGCAGGCGGATCTCTGTGAGTTCGAGACCAGCCTGGTCTACAAGAGCTAGCTCCAGGACAGGCTCTAAAGCTGCAGAGAAACCCTGTCTCGAAAAACCAAAAAAAAAAAAAAAAGGTTCAAAATATTATATATCATCACTGAGGTATGTAATCTGAATAGCAAACCATAGTTTCAGGAATGAAAAACAGTCATATAAAACTTGTTTTATATTCACATGTAATCACATATTTAGAGCAGATTCTCACACAGACAAGTTCACAATATTTTTATGCTCTAAATAGAGCTCCAAATGTTCAGAAACAAAGGCCTATGCAGGGGATGTATAGTTTTACATACTAATTTTGAGTTAAAAATTAAATGAAAGGAAATGTGAAAACTACCATAAGCAGTCATGTAGTTTAAAGTGTGTCTTTCAATACTATAGAATCTAAACAAATAAGGACATTTTTTTATCAAGACATTGTATCTACCATGTAACCAGTAGACACGGTAGACATCATGTAACAGATTTGAGTTGTTCTGAGCAGCTACCCATTTAGTTGTTACCAAAGAATTAATTACTAGGGAACAAAGATTGACTAAGAGCATTAAGATTAACCAAGATCACTTCTCTATCAATGAGAGCTATCTTGTTCAACAATAGACTATCTACTAATATTATTGACTTTGTTTTGTTCCTACTTTTTTTTCTTTCTCCAAACACTAAACTATTCCTCTCAACTTGAAAACTTTGAACCATGGGTTAGTCTCAGCCCACAGATTTTTCACTGAATAGAATGGCTATGCACACAGAATGGGTTCATTTGCTTTTCTTATGGACATAGATATTTCCTCAGTGAGACATACATGTAGGAGGGAGGCTGCTTGTTTGTCCCGGCTACCCAGAACCAAAATAACTACACAGAAGCTATAATATTTAAAACACTGCTTCACCCATTAACTTTAGCTTCTTATTGGCTATCTTTTATGGTTCAGGAGAATTGTCAATCATGTTTTAAATAAACGCTGATTGGCCAGGCAGAAAGTATAGGCAGGAAAACCAAACAGGAAGTTGAAATGATGCAAGGAGAACAGAAGAATTCTGGGAAGGAGGAAGCTGATTCCTCCCACTCCTGCCCAGACAACCAAAGCAGCAAGATGTGATCTGTCCCACTGAAAAAAGGTACTGAGCCACATGGCCAACATAGATCAGAAAAAAAAAATGAGTTAATCAAGATGTGAGAGTTAGCCAGTGAGAGGCTAGAGCTAATGGGCCAATCAGCTTTATAACTTATAGAGATCTCTGTGTTATTTCTTTGGGGCTTGCCGGCTGTGGGGTACCAGGTGGGACAAAACCCCAACAACAAGCAGGCCCCCTCACGTTACACTCTTACATATTAATTTAACTCATTTCTAGTAATCTGTGTATTGCCAAGTGGCTGTGGCTTGCCGGCGAGATTCCAACTGGTGTCTGTCTCTGGCAAGGCTACATGGCTTTTCCTAACTCCACCCTTCTTTCTCACAGCA
Organism: Arvicola amphibius; assembly: GCF_903992535.2. Taxonomy (NCBI): domain Eukaryota; kingdom Metazoa; phylum Chordata; class Mammalia; order Rodentia; family Cricetidae; genus Arvicola; species Arvicola amphibius. Next base: position 42,953,232 of record NC_052056.1, read on the forward strand.
CTCAGTTTATTTTTTCCCCTGGCTACCTCTGTTCTACCATATCAGGGGCTCAAGACAGTTTATTTAGCAATGGTAATCACAGCATACAGAGGGGAATCCCACATCACATACATAACTCAGTGACTCTGTTTGCAAACGCAGGAAGAGCAAAGAGATTTCGGTAGCTACTGTTTTTACACTCTCCCATCCATCTCCCCTCCCATCGGACTTGCTATTCTAAAATCAAATCTACATTTCATCACTGGTTTTATCTTTTGCTTTCATAATTGCATAGGAGCCTGTGTTCTTCTGCATTCAAGTCAGATATAACGTATAAACATTCCATATTACTTTCCTAATCTCCACCCTTAGCTTCTAGCTGTCCTACTCTAGGAGCCCTTAAATGAGAGGAATAGAAAGTCCGGGAGAATAAATTTACATGTCATTGGATTAGCCTTCCATAGCACAGTGATGAAATTTCAGCTTCCCACTTAAACTCTCAGCAACTTGCCACATTATCCCTTGGTGATCTGCATGTATACGCTCTGCTTACAAACTAGACTCTAATGGAGAAGGCACTCATTTGTACCCTTCTGCCATGGAGGACAGTGTTCTTCATGATATCTAGCTCTAAAGGGCTTCTAAGATACAGAAGCTTCTTTGTTATTTTAAACCTGAAGAAATATAATGTTTGGAAGTAACTAATATGGGAATCTAAATTATTGAGGGTTCTAACTGTCTTTATCTTTTATTGATTAGGATGCGGGTTTTTTGGCAATTTTGTAGTGCACATAATGCATGCTGATTATCCTCCCATTGTCTCTTCATATCCTCTGTGACTGTCACTACTCGCACCCCTTTGCCAGGTTCCTTTCTAGTGTTCATGACTTGTGCTTTTCTGGTAGCCCACTGAAGCAGCACTGTCTGTGTTGCCATGCGTGTGGAACTATAGTCTTTAGAAACCCCACTCCGAGTGAGGCTCTTATGGAACAATGAGAAAGGTGCACAGCTAATTGATACATTAGAGATTTATTGTACATTCCAAATGTGTTATGAGAATAATAGCATGTTACTTTATGTTTGTACATCATGATTAAATGCTGAATTCTTTGCCTTATTGTCTTAAGTTTCACATTAATTCTTTCCTTGGCCATCATGGGATCATGTCAGCCGCATTATCTAATACGGACAATTGTTCTTTACATTTCTACCTGTTTAGGAATGCTAATAAACACCCGAAGAATGTTAGCTAAGAAAAGACAGTGTAATATCCATGATCCAAACCTGTAGTTTCATGTTTGAAGTTTAAAACCTAGGAAAGTGAACATGCTGTTTTAAGGTCTCCGAGTCTGTGACTAATGCAGCCTGAACTGCATTTATAAAATCATCCTGATTTTCAACTTTTGTATCTCCACTGCTCATTATATATAAAATTCAAGGGTGATGTCTGGCTGCATACGGAAGGGTTAGGCTTGCCATTAACATCATGTGCAAAGTGACATTCTGTGTTTGCAGCTTGACCAGGATGAACAGGGAGCCCTCATAAAAGTCACTGCTGAAAGATTCCATGAACCCTCCAACATGCGTTAAAGATTAAAGCCCCCACAGCAAGTCACATTTGGGTCGGGTCAGGCAATTACAGTGCCCTGGTACTTCCCAGAATACATTATCTTGGACCTAATTGCACCAACTTAACCGATATTAACTCCAATTGTTCAGGAACCAATCCATTGCATAATGTAAAGTGTACTTGTTCAATGTTTGAGCAGGTCCCTCGGCTTAAAATGTGAGAGCATTGAACCTGAGTATTTTGCTATAGTAATTAATAGTAGCTAATTAATAGCACTGCTTCTCTCGTGAGTGTTTCTGCTTTAAATTATTCATTATATGATCACCTTGTTGATATGGTTGCTACACAATAAACTCCACATTAGTTTATAAGGAATTAAATTCATGAAACTGTGCCAGCATGCACAGGAGAAATATTATGGGTATTCACTATAGTACACTGGGCAATATACAGGGCACCAAAGACACAGCTGTGAAAATATTTCTAAGTCCTTCAAAAGAAGAATATGGACTGCAAATGTGAACAATGTGATATGTGCTGCAAATTGAATTTAATGTTTAAAAAGAGCCTGGTATCAGCAAAATATATGGGCTTTTGGCTGTTCCATATCTTATTGATCACCACACAGTTTGTACATAGAAGCACTGAAATTTAATTCACGTGTTAAAAATCATACTTATTCCTCTATCATTTCATCATGAAGTCGTTATTCAGAAACACATTAAAATGCCTGTGCTTTGTATGATGCAAGGAAGAACAGAGGTTAATATGTCTTTAAAAGCAAGGTGGAGAGAAACAGGCATACACTCAATGTGGACCTCTGGGCTCCATGCACTTGTGCACATATGCATGTGAATGTATGCACATTCATACACACACACACACACACACACACACACACGCATGGAATATACACATGTGGAGCATATGCACACACGTGTGCCTAAGCACACATACTCAAAACCAAAAACACAGAACCACTAAACTGTGTGTTGAGTTTGCCTAAACTTTAAAATTGTGAATAAAGAAAAGGATATTTGGTTGGCCAAACAGGAGACACATTCACAGATGTCATGCCCACTCTGCTTCTCAAAATCAATATCAATAAGAATAAAAGTAGGTGACTGTCTTTTACTTACCACCACGTACACACATGCATATGAAATGGTCACACCTGGTGTCAAAGAAATAGTGTATGAAAAGCAATGGAAGATGATTTAGTTTAGAGGTAGCAAAATACTATGGATGTGCAGCACAATTTACATCACTTAGGGATTTGTTTATTGAAAATTACATAACATTAAAATTGAAATTATTGGTGTTGGCTGGAAAGGTACTTCAGGTGGTTAAGAGCACTTGTTGCTCTTCCAGAAGGTTTAGAGTTCAATTCTGAGCTCATGGATCTGCAAACACACACACACACACAAACACACACACACAAACACACACACAGACACACAGACCACTCTGATGAAATAATGATAATGATGATGATAATAACAAATCTTTTCTTTTATAAAAACAAACAGAATTTTTTGCCTAATGAGTAGTGTGTTGGCAGAGTGACAACTCCCATGCTAGTTCCATTCCAGAAATCCCTAGTAGGACAGAAGACAGCTCACATAGTTTCTTCTTCCACTGGGAAGTGAAAGATTCCCTAAGGAGAAAGAGGATGTGATTCTTCCTGGCTTAAGGTGAACCCCAGCAAAGAACACCCGAAAGCATTGTACAAATACACTTGGGTACAGTAATACAAAATCCCTTGCAATGTTAATGGTGTTTCTTCAAAATGCATCACCTCCAAATACAGTAAAGGATCCAAAGTGTGTGGTGTCCATTTGTAAAATCCATTGCTATTTCTTTGGCATTCATTGCTGTCTTAGCCAAGGGTGGTGCTATATCAAAAAGCTGTTTTTCCACGAGAATAGGTTGTTTTCAAAGCCCACATTAATTTTATTGTAGTCTACTTGAGGATGTGAAGCCACTAAGAGCCAAGTAGAAGGCACAAGCAACAAGTGAGAATAAGATACTTAATGGGCATGTTGCACCTAAAGGAGGCACTTGGTGACTATCATGGTAAGCATTATGTTGCAGCCCCCTTGTTCCCTGATAACCTTCCTGTTTACTATCTATCACCTCTTCCTCACAAAACATACAGATACAATTATATATGCTTATCTGTATTCCTTCTTTTTAGGTATCCTCTTCCCTCCCCTTGTGCTTTGTCTGTTTGTGACCTTGACCCTATTTTGCATAGTGTGTCAGTCTTAGGGCTGTCTTAGAGGACACACAAGGTAATATGCTAAGATTTAGCCAGTGGTAGACATAAAAGCAGCTGATCAATAATTCACTTGCAATATCTCAATCTCCCATCCCTGGGTCTCAAAGAAACAATAGTCAAAGTTCTCTATTGAACTCCCTTTGCTGTGTCCTCACGACTGATGGCTGCCTGGAAATAAAACACTCTGTTCTTTTGTCTTTTGGTTTTAGCTCAGGTGATGTTTTCTCTGAGAAATTCTCTTGCTTGGCCTCTCTGCCCTCTCTCAAAGTTCTTAGCTCAGAAGAAGCAGGATAAATTCCCACCTCATCATCATTAACTATCAACTGAAAATTTACAGCCAGGATAGAATAGGAACCCATGCCTTGTCACCGAAGCTTGAGCCATCTGATCCCTCATTAGCCCAGCATACACAAGTCCTGCATTCCATCAGTTATGGGGGTCTGATAATTAAGTAGTAATTCTCTGCAGATTCCCTGGGTAGGTGGGTAAAGGTGTGTTGGGTGGCTAGAGAGAAAAAGCCTTGTTGAAAGTAACTATAAAGTTTAAAGCAATTGTGGCCCTGGGGACAAAATGGTCAGCAAAACACTGAAGAGATAAAACAAAGTAGTTTGTCTATGTTAAAAAGCAAAATAATAAAAACAAACAAACAAAAACCAACTCTGCTCTCTATTCTTACTGGTGCTTTTTAATTTAGCTTCCAAAGACAAAAAAAGGAGCCAATAAATATCCCTTTGCCATTCTGTCTTACATTTTGGAATAGTGTATAATTTATGTTACAGGCCCAGTTTAGGTCAAAAAGGTTAGGGGCAGGAAGAAAATAGCAGCCTCATAAACTGACTGAAACCAAACTTAGGTCTTGGTATTTTGACATAAGAAACATTTCGGGAAACCTCTTGTCAGCCTCAGAGAGTGATCAGGAAGAGAAGGCATTGATGCTCATGCTTCTTCTCATCTATGGCTTTCAGCACAGGCATCATGCATGTGTGCAAGGCAGGGCAAAACCGGAGAGATTGCCCTTCTCAAGCCTTCGGGTCTCCCCTGGCACAAGTATTTTGATTTCCATGACCTGAGCAGCAGGGCATGGGAAGCCAACGATGTTCTGGCAGAGTACTGGCTATCTGGTTTCTTGTGATTGAAGAAACAGATGGTAGGCTGTGAGCTTCCTACATGTCGCTTTGAAAAGTTACTACATCATCAAAAGGACAGATTGTAAACCTATTATGGCATAAAGCACCAAATGCGGTCCCATATTGAGCTCTGATAGTGACAAATCATCTCTTTCCCAGAAACTATATCCACTTCAAACAAGTGCCAAATTTCTAATTTAAAAGCTCCAACCTTGACCTTGCTGGAAAAAGAACCCTTTCTCAGAAGAGCGGCTTGACCATTTTGGAGGAGTTCTCAGCATGTATTTTTTTTTTCATGTTGTGAAAAAGTAAGATAGGTGTTTGGAGTCTGGGGAAGCGCTCAGTTAACAGAAGTACTTGCCTATGCTAGCACGAGGACATGAGTTCAGTTCCCCAGAGAGAATGGTGGAGGCAGGGTTCTTATAATTTCTATGTAAAAACAGACACATTCAGATCCCTGGGGCTCACTAGCTAGTCAGTCAGACTAGTTTATGAGCTCCATCTACTGAGAAACACACTGTCTACAAATCAAACAAACAAGCAAAAACAAACAAGCATAAAAGCTGGAAAGTTCCTGTGCAATAACATCCAAGACTGTCTCTACACATGTGTGCACGCACACACATATACAGACACACACACATATACATGCACACGTGCTGCAAACAAATGCTTGGTCTTAGTCCTTCCTAACCCTGGAGCAGAGGCTAAAGTCTTTGGAAATCTCCTGGAAAATGAATAATTGTGTGTTTGGCTCATCATGAGTCATGTTGGATCACACCCAAGGTTATGGTCAAGAGGATACCTTGAGACTTCTAACTCCCTAATAACTTCTGGAAGTAACTGCCTGACCAGAGGACCATCTGATGAAGCAGTCAGGAATTTTTAGTCTTCTAGACTTGCTGTGGGACAATGGTCTTCTACCTTATAAAATTTGTACACTTGTATGCTTAATAAAATGCTGATTGGCCAGTATCCAGGGAGAAGTATAGGTCGCGAATGACCAGGCCGACAGTAAAGGCATGGTGACAGAAACAGGAGAATTCTGAGAAGAAGGAAGGAAAGGTTTCAGTCTGCAGTCATCATCCAAATGCAGGAGGAAGAAGCAAGATGAGACTTGCCTCACTTGATAAAAGGTACCAAGCCACATCACTAGCATAGGCAAGAATTATGGGTTAACATAAGTTTTAAGAGTTAAAAAAAAAAAGAGTTAATAAAGAAAACCTGAACTAAGTGGCCAACCAGTTTATAATTAATGAAAGCCTCTGTGGTTCTTTGGGACTGAACCAGCTATGGGGCCAGGTGGGACAGAAAACACTGTTAACATAGCCTAACCTCAGGGAAATGCTAGTTGCTGCTGTGCATCTTGAAATCCTACATTTGAGGAGTCTCTGGGTTGTGAGGTTGGCCGAGCACAATGTGACAGCTAGATGATGGGCGAGAGAAGAAGAGGAAGAGCTCGTTAACACAGGAAAGGGAATGGGATTTTGTACCTGCTGTGGATTGGGTACCTTGTGCATCTGGAGACATTGATTGTCAGGGTCTTGTCACCTAGAAAGGGATCAGAACTAGTGTATGTATTCCCTGTTGCCTTTCTTCTGCACCTCCCTTCTACTGGTTGCTCTCTATTAAACCCCTACTTTGGAGTGTTCTGGTTACTGAGAGTAGGGAATCTTCCTGAGTTGTGTGAACCATTCTAGCACACTGTCATATCTGAATGCAGATTCTAAGACTTAGAATTGGCATGTAGGTCGAGCCTGTCTTGTGTGATTAAGTTACTATTTTGTAGGCCTCTCTAAAAAAAAAAATGCCTGGGGAGACAGTAACTAATTAAGCTAAATTATAAAACATGGAAGGCATGCAGTTGGAGAATTTCTGAACAATAAATAATAAATGCATAAAACAAAAGGACAAGAAAATAAATCTGCACACCAAGCATTAATAGTATTACATCAATGTAAAGGATATAGAATGTGTCATTAAACAATTAAAAGCTGATGCTAGTAAGATGTGCACCAGCTTTATAAATCTATATTTTTAAAAAGGAAGCTGCTCTCAGACAACTATCTTCAACTGAAAATCAATACACAAAGAAGAAACCCAAAAGAAATCCTACAACATACTAACTGACCATTGAGAATTATTGCCAAACTCCTAAAAATATTTGCAAAGGAATTCTAAATAGAACCATAGAAAGTGAATGGATTGATGAAATGGAAGCTTGACTGATAAGCCTAGAATTTGTTCATTTTACCATACTCCTTTTTATTCTAATCCTCAATTCCTTTCCCTCTCTGGTATTCTTGGCATCCATAGCACAGGGGTAAATTGTTTATCAATCCCCCCTCAGCTCTGGTGAGTGTCCCACAGTGCCTGATCTAGCTTGCAGAATTATGTGGTTTCTTTTCCTAATTTTGTTGATGGAAACTCAAATTCAGACAATTTCCTAACTTAGAATGAAAGAATGCTCAGATTAAGTAGTAAAGCCAATGTGGGACAGATAATTGTTTCACAGATTCAAGCACTTAGTGTGAAAGGCCGGCGAGTACAGAAAGGATTGGAGTCTGATCCCCTCAAACCCCTACCATGCTGGGTAAGTGAGCAAGCCCTTCCCATAATTCCAGCCTCTGAACGGGGACAGGAATCCCTGGAAGAAGCTGGCATAGAGACTAGCTGCACCAATGGCTCTTGGTTTGATTAAGTAGCCATGTCTTAAAATAAAAAAATAAAGTACATCTCTGGATATGCTTGGGGTCTCAGCAGACTGAGCAGGTTGTATATATGTATGTAGGAAATTATATGTATATAACTCTATGTATATAGGTAACAAAAGTAATGAAAAAAAAGAAGCCATAGAATTTGCCAAAAAAAAGAATAGGGGAGGAGTGTGTGGGAGGTTTTTGAAGGAAGGGAATGGAAAGGGGAAATGCTTTATGATATAATTTTCAAAAAACTGAAACAAGTAAAGACAAAGTAAAACAGAAGCAGTAATGGAGGACATTCAAACTCTTGACATCAAAAACTCATGCCTCACACACATGTCCACAGTTCTGCACAAACATTTGTACTCCCGTACATGCAAACATGACTATGTAATCAGAGCAGAATGTGGAGGAAGGAAATCGTCTTATCTACCTATTCTAGACAAGGGAAAGTTTTAGGATTCTCACATCGGTAGGAAGAGACTAGAGAAGAGAGAGGGTGGTATGTTTTAGCCCGCTGAGCTTATAAACTTATTAAGTGTCCTGCTGTATTAGCAGACAATCTGGAAATTAAAGGCTGATGCTTCCCTTCAGCTTTTAACGGCACAGGTAGGGGGTAACAGCCAAAAGGCATGTGCTATTCAAACTTGCTTCGTTGCCAGCCAGCCTGGCACAGCAACACACTCGTCTTTCATGGACGTTCATCTCAGCTTGGCCACGCTTTTATTCTCTTGTCCCGAGAAGTGGTTCAGTTTCCGTCTTTTTCTCTTTAAGGTTAAAGAAAGTAAAGGTGTCTCAATAATTTTTAGAGCCGGGTGGTGGTGATGCGCACCTTTGATCCCAGCACCTCGGGAGGCAGGGCAAGAGGTAGGCGGATCTCTGTGAGTTTGAGGCGAGTGCCTGAAACGGGCACCAAAGCAACACAGAGAAAACCCTGTCGCCAAAACCAAATAAAGCAAACCAAAAATAAAAAAAGACAAAAGGAATTTTATCAAAAATCCATGACCAAAAATCACACCTCTATATTATCTTAGAAGTCAAAGGGTACAAAAAGGTATATTTTTTCTGTACAGCCTAATAGCAAATTCGCGTGGTGCACTCATGGCTTCTTTGCTTAAGTCTTGCAAAGCAGGTCATATTCAATATCTGTACTTTAAAAAGTAAAACTGTTATTCTATAAAAAACACAATAGAAGAAAGAAGTGGCATAATCTTGATACATTCTTCATATCAGAACCCTTTGAAAATGATGTTTAAACATCTTACCTGGATTTTTGTTGCTGTTTCTAACACATCTAGTGCCCACAAGAATGTTCCTCGTAGTTTATGGTAGCTTAATCAGTGCCTAAAATTCGGATGCACATACTTCATTCTGGCCTCATTCACTATTTCCATACTAACTGCATTATGTGTTGTCTTGTCCTTTATGATTTTAAACAAATGTCCCTGTGGTAACATGTATCTATTTCCACGTCTCCCCCTTGATCTTTACGAGCAGCAGGATTCCCAGTTAGGATCGGAATAGTAACAGAGCCAACCTCAAAATATTTCTTCTTTTTAAAAACCCTCTCTGCCTTTAAGAGCTGACAGTTAAATGATCATTGAGCCTTTGCACCTAGCACACACAAACCAGTTTTCTGTGAATCCATCTGAAGCCTTCCACCCTTGCCCCTACCTCAAGAGGGACAGAGAAATTTTAAAGGATGGGAAGTTGCAAGTTATATACTTTCTGTGACTTTGATCTGATCTTGCTTCCCCTTTTCAGATATCCCTTTTCTTCCCTTTGGATTTCTGAAACAGTGATAAACCCTGTTGACCTCTTTCCTGGTTTCTAGCAAAATGTGCTAAATGATTTATGATCTGAAATGTATTGCATTATTTTCTGTGCAATAGGAGACTTCCAGATGCCAGAAGTCTAAACAAGTTTCCTAGAGAAATAGAAACGTTTTGCATTATAGCAAAAGGTGCTTGCATCTCTTTAGTACCACCAGAGAGAAACCCAGAGGAAGAATGGAGAGTCACCTGCCTTCAGTTCCAAAATGCAGAGTCCTATATACCGGCCTGAACATCTTGTTAAAATGAAAGAGGGCAAAAAAAATCAATATAGAAATATGCCATTGTGAGGGGGACTTAAGACTGCACCATGCATCAGGGGATATATTAATTATCATTAGTAACATATAGTCTTTAAAACCTACAGCTTCTAGGAGGCTAGACGGGCTCTCTTAGGGGGGGGACCAAAAAAGGCTGAATTCTAGGATAGGTAGTTTTACTAAATCTACTTCCTCACTATCTAAATCATGCATCCGAACTCTGTACTGCTACAGCAATAAGCTGGACAGGCATAGAAAGTGGAAACTATTTGATTCCAGTTTGTAAAAGAATGGGAGAGAATCTGGATTCCCTTTGCTTTCAAACAGTAGCTCTTGCTAGTAAACGGAGTACTTCTTTCTGACATTATGTGAGAGAAATAATAAACAAAATCATAAAGGGAGGACACATTAGAGGAAAAGTCCAGTATTTATTGCATTCTTAATTTATTTTGCCACTGTAGATCAACTACATAGAGGTTTGATAGACTTTTCTGGTATCTTACTTTAAGGAAAAAATATTTATGAACACACATGTATAATAACCAATGTACACAGGTTTAGTGAAACAGGACAAAAACCTCACCGCTTCTATTCATGGTTTAGTCCAAATAGTTACTACTGAAAACCTGCTCCCCAGATGGGGGGAAAGTGGTTTTCAAGATGGAATCTCTGACCTTGTACAGTGATGACTACAAATTTTCTAGAGATTGTCATCTTCAGAAATATTGCACACCAAACACTACTCCAATTTCCCAATAAATAATGGTTCCTAAGTAGAAGTTGGTACAAGGTACTAATGAGTTTAAGCAAAGCAAACTTGGACAGCCATGGAGTCCAGAGCTATGAGAAAGAGTGAGCTAAATTAAATAGAAACCATGAGGAAAGGGGCATTAAATGAAAACTTTTCACATAGAGAAATGACATGCTTATAATTCAGTGTGATGCTAAGATAAGAAAATGGTTATGCACAGTAACCTCATAGACAGACTATGCTATGGCCAAACAGGGAAGCTGGAGACTATAGCTAATTTTACAGGAAGCTGAGACACTATCTGGCATTCCCTTTCTAGGTCTGAGTGCCACAGAAACACACTGATAACAGGAAACGAAAGGTGAAACAAACCACACAAATGACTAAACAACGTTAGGACACAAGCAGCATGGTTTGAAGGATGAAATACCCTTAGTTCCCCCAGTGCTAACTAGGCAAGGAATATGCATGATCACTATCTACAAGTGCCATATCACACAGCGGTAAACATTGAAGAGGCAAGCGAATAATTTACGGCGCTGAGATATCAGGGGAGTATGTGCAGGTAATAGGATAGAATTGCACTTGGCAGAATATAATTTGGAAGCTTTGAAACAGGTTTCATAGAAGTTAATGGTGCACAAACTCTTTTACATGCTCAGAATGTTCACCACTTGTCACTAGGTGGGGTGGACTCCCTGCTTCCTCCAAAACTTACATGACATGATGCTTGGACTTTGGGTTTTAGGACCAGGTTCTCTATCTCTCTGATGGGCTTTAATTCTGATAAGCCTCACATATGTTCACAGCATTCAAGCCAGAAAAGCAGGTACCCAGAGTTAAAAACCCAGGACTTAAATTGCTATTTAGTTAAAATGTTCCAGTTCACCCGACCATTCAGCCTCTCATGCGATGATGTCTTCTGGGGATAGCCACATACAATGCCTGTGATGCGCAAAGACATGCAGTGATCTTGAAGAGAGTCCCTAGATCATGCAACTTCTATATTTGTTATTTTTTAATTTCTCTTTAGTTTATTGACATCTATGGTATATTAGGTTATGGTGCTGGAGAGATGACTCAGAGGTTAAGAGCACTGCCTGCTCTTCCAAAGGTCCCGAGTTCAATTCCCAGCAAACACACGGTAACTCACAACCATCTTTTAATGAGATCTTTTGCCCTCTTAAGAAAGAGACCTGGTCAGTTGTCCTCATCAGCTTAGACCAGAAACCCAATATGGACAAGTTCAACAGAATACCCATATAAGGGTTGTCCATACATGTTTCAGAATTACCAGGGAAAGAATTTCATTTTTCATATTAGCCTATACCTGGCAAACTACTAGTATAGAACTTCATGTACCTCATTTGAAATTATGTAGTCATATGTTTTCTATGTTTAAATCCATCTGAGTGTTACTGTACAGGAGGAAACACTGTGAAAGGATAAAGGGTCTCCCCACCACTAAGAGATCTCAATAGATACCAAACGAGAGCAAATGTATTTGTTTAAGCCCTGTTGATATCCTATACAAGGTAAAGAAGAATCCTTATTTGAAAACCTTTGAAGGAGGAGGATTTATTAGGATTTCACCCAGAGCAAGGTTCAGCTAAGCCTCATTTTTCTGAGTACAAGATTGTGAGAGCTGACCCGTACGCATGGCAACAGACAAATATAAAGTACATACTGGATCTTGGAAATGCAAATTTCAGGTCAGGTTTTCAATGTAGGAAATTGCTAGTGGAAAAATGAGAAAGGAACAGAAAACACAAACAAAAAACATAAAACAAAACTAAGGTTACATTTTCAGGGATTTAAAAAAACTACTTTGACATTTGGGGAAAAGAACAAGAGAGAACACAAGAAGTTATGATGCTTAAGAGGTTAACACTCATTATGGTGTCTCGAAGCTAAAATGCAGAAACTTGGAACTTCCCTTTTTATTAAGGATTTTTTTTATTAAAAGAACTCTCCAAGTTTCCTGTAAACTCAACAAAGGGGGCATGTGCTATCACAAGCAAATCCACTGCATTAGTACAAACAGAGTCATAGCCACACACATGTGTGTACTTTTCTAAATTAACCAGGTGCATGCGCCATCTTTATTATTCATACTTCTGCTTCTGCAAGGATAAGACGACGGAAGAAGCAACCTGTCTCGAAGTATGATGTTTTTAAAATAGGCAAAGCACACTTATGATTGAAAGGAAACACGTGTAACTATAAGCCTGGGTGAAATGTCAGGCTTTGGTCTGTGGACTATCAGGCTGGGGTTTATAGCTGAGCTCAGGGGCTGAGCAGTAGTAGTGCTTGTCTAGAGGCCGGAGGTCCCTAAAGTCCCCAGGTTCAACTCTAGTGCCCTCATCGCTACCACCACATACCAGTAAAAGACCAGCAGACTGGAAAACTACCAGTCTAAATTCGCCATCATTTTAGAAACAAAATAAAGCCATTCGATACTGTTTGCTATTGGCAGACAACAACATTGGAACACAGAAACCATATTCTTCTGTGGTATTTTTAACTGGTAATTTCTGGTCCACTGTCTTATAACTAAAATTGTTTTAGTCAATTGATTGAGGCAGGGGTATTACATTAGGGAAGGTAGTGTTGGATTTTTAACCTTTTTGTATAGATAGTTGTATTTATGATAGCTACCAGATCATTGTAGAGAAAAAAAACTAATGTGACAATATTTGTATTGTCCTAATTGCTAAATATCTGTGATGAAAGTATACGGGAGCCAAAAACTGATAGGTATTTCTCTCAAAACAGGTAGTATTAGGAAGAGAAAAGAAACAGGCCAATTCTTAACATTTACAAATTGATAACATTTGACCAGAATGGCTGAATTATGTTTGTTACTATTTCTTGAAAAAAATCAGAATACATGTTTTTCTTATTTTACATTTCTTTATGTGTGCATTGTGTGTGTGCACACTTGTGTACACACACACCACATCATGGCATATATATGTATGTCAGAATACAACTTGCAGGCATCAGGACTCACATTCGACGTGTGAGTCCCCAGGATTAAACTCCAGTAATCAGTCTTGGTAACCAGAACTTTTTCTTGATGATCTAGCTATCTCACTAAAGTCAGTATTCTTTTTTTAGTACACGTTTTCTTTTAAATTGTTAAAAAATGCCAACATACATCATGACCAATACAACTACGAAAACGAGCTTAGTTAAGTTCATGTCTGGTTTGTGTATATATTCATGAACCTAGCAGGGGAAAAGTACAAGTCTCTACAGAATTTCAATTCTAATCTTCCTATTCCGTACAAATGAGTATACCCTATGTATTTTTACACTTATAATAAGAGATCAGATCTGATAGGTGTGCTGACTGAAAAATAGCAATTTTATTAATAATTAGGGAACTCTTGTGTTAGCCTTCATGAAAGAGAGTTTATATTTTCTTACAGTATTCTTATTGATGGTCATCATGTCATTGATTACAAATATAGTAGGTTGACTGAATTTTCTATCCTGCCCGATTCCTGAAATCATTAAGTCCCAAAGAAATCATACAGAGGTCTACATTAATCATAACCTTATTTTCCTACTATTCTAGGCTTATTATTAACTCTTATAACTTATATAATTCTGGTCTCTGTTAGCCACGCAGCTTAGTACTTTTTCAGCGAGGCAGTCACATCTTGCATCCTCTACGTCTGGGTCATGACTGCAGACTGAAACTTCCCTCCTCCCAGAATTCTCGTCACCCTGCCTATACTTCCTGCTTGGCTACTGGACAGTCAGCATTTTATTAAAAATAATACAAGTGACAGCATCAAAGACCACCGTCCCACAGCAGTAGTTCACTTCTTTACCCACCCTATATTTTCAATAAGTCTTTGTGAATTTCTTACAATCGGATTGGATTATATTTACTCTATCTCCCAACTCTTCCTAGATCCATCCCCAATTCATTTCCTACTCTACTTGATGTCCTCCCCCACCCTATATCAAGTACTGTTTGCATAACCCACATACTGAGTATAACTTTCACTGAAGGGTAGTCTACCAGCCAGGCAGTACATCTCTAAAGAAAACTGACTCTCCCTCTCTTAGTAGGTACAAATTGCCAATAATTCTTTTATGCTCACCCCCTCTTCATGATGACATTTTGTCTGCCCTGAGCCCATGGAGGTCTTGTGCATGCTGTGAATTTGTTTGTGTAACTGCTCTGCCTGTAAAACCAAACCAACAACCAGTTTCCATGTAAACATCTACCGTCTATGGATCTTACAATCTTTCTTTGAAGAAGGATGCTTAAAGAAATCTCACACTAGCTCAGAATTGAGTATAATAGAGGATTATTTATTTAGGGATAAACTCACAGATCACAATCCTCTGCTGGAACGCGGGACAGCATCTGAATCCCGCAGCCAGAAAAGAGGCCTGACACATGCTTTAAATAGGCATATATAGTGTAAGAGGCCATACCCAATTCGGTGGGTAACTTCAAGGCCACTGGTAGTAGGAATTCCTGCAGCACCTCTCCCTTTCGTTTAAATAAGAAAGGTCTAAGCCTAACACAAAGTTATATACAATGAAAACAAATATCAGGTATAAAAATTAGAATTACAACCAGCATAAACAATATCAAGCAAGAAACATGTAATAAATGTTTCAATAATTATCCTATCCTAATGAGTTTAAGTCTTTTATAATAAATAACCTGGCCAAGTCATGAAAGGAAAGTAACTACAACTATCTAGTCTTCAACCTCAACAAAGACCCAAGGAGGGAAATAATATTACTTGAGTAAGAAGGAAGTGCAATCAAGCAGCTTCCAAAATGTGCAACAAATTACAGAGACAACTGGCTACCTGGCAATCACCCAAAGTCTCACTTGCAATATTGGAGCAACCAACTTTGACTAAGGCCTAAAGTAACTGACAGACCATTTTCAGAGGCAGGAAATTTTTCAAAACTATCTTACCCTGTCTTGGAAAGATTTGACAGTTTTTTCTTATATCCTGCTTATCCTGTCTGGACATTGTGCATTTTGTCAGTGGTCGATGTATGGACAATTCCGTGCCCCAAGGCCAGTTTTGCCAAGAAGAAAACAAGCTCCAAGTGGAGTGTCTTTGGTGCTCAACATTCTCTCAGGAGTAGATCGGTGCTTCCAGGAGCAACTGTGTCTCACTTCAACAGAACCCTAAGTTATTTAAATTCCATATTACACAGTTCTTTGAAGTGGTTGAAGATTATATATCTATGCAGAATACAATCTCTATGTATCTAAAGGACTTAATTAGTCTAACTATAATTATGACAAACATGGATGACAATTGACTATGAATCTTAATACCTATACCTTAAATACTAAGACTTCATATTAGAATATTAAACAATCTTTAAACAACTGTGCAGCAAATGAGGACTATGATCTCAAAATGTATAAGTATCTTTATCAGAAGTAGAAATGTATATTGCAATATGATAAATATATCCTAAAAGTGTATCATTATACAAAATGTCTTAAGCAGGGGTAGAAACATGCATGTATACAATATAACAAAATAACTTTGTCTAGATATACAAATATTGTAGAGAAAAATAGGAACATATTCAATATAATTTGTTTGTATCAATATACAAGTATTTATACCAACGTAAATTGCCTATAAAAAAATAGCTCCCATGTATTCATTCCTTTACTCACTATTTTTATTAGTGCGAGTAAGCTCATGCTAATGTATTATCCCATCTAATTTCCTCTCTTTTTTTCAAAGATCCTACATAATTTTCCCACTCTTTCCTTTCATCATTTCTTCAGCAGTGATCTTTGAGCTTTGGAAGGGAATGATGCAGACATCCCATTTAGGGACAGACATTCTTCAGTCTCTTTTGTTTAACAGACAAGATGAGAGTCTCTGTGTTAAGTGACATCTACTGCAAAAAGAAGCTTCTCTGGTGAATCTATGGGTATAATGATAAGGCATTAGAAATCAGTTTAATATTATGTCCACTTTGCAGAGTAACAGTAGTAGGTTCTCACATAGAGCTTATGGTCTGTATAATCAAAGTTCTTGTCCCTATTAGCAAGACTAGATATGGCTTTCAATTTGTGAAGTAGAATTTGCATTTAAGAAAGTGACTGGTTGTTCCCGTGACATTCCTGCCACTGCTATGCCAATGGGTTTGTCTTGTCAGGTTGTCCATTGCTGTAGCTCATAAAGTTCACACTTGTGTAAGATTGGGAATTCCTTTTCTCTTCTGGTAATGTGCATAGAATCTACTAGCACTCTGATAGCTATACACTAGGAATGAAGCTAGTACCAGCTTTCTCCATGTCCTATGGTCCAAGTATAAAATGTTATCAGCAACAGGATCTTTCTGTAAAGTGCCAGCAGGTAATCAAAACTCCTGGCCATAATTTGTAATGTTTGGAAATCTGTGGGAACCTGCTGGCCAGCAACTCTGAAAGATTCGACCCATTCTCGTCACTGGACTTTTATTTATAATCTTCTGGAATGTGATACAGGCATTGCCATTCACTTCTAGGGTAATTCCATTTATACTGTTGAAGGGGATTTGTATAATAGCATGATTGCATGGTAGTAGATTTTCACACGACTTTTAAAGACTGTCAGTCACAATAGTTAGTCCTTCCCATATATATCTTGTGATAATAATACACAATTATAAAGCACAGGTTTCAAAAATTTGCAATCTTCTGGAGTTCTCCAAAAATTTAACCTAAAATATACCATGCTTAGAAGTCGCTATTTAGAATTTTCCAGATTATAGTTCTGAAGCATACCAGTCCATTACAATTAGTTTGAAACATTCTGCGGGTAGTACCTGTGGGGATGGGTATGCTCCTTGGTGCCTGCTCTAGTGGAAGCCAGATACTGTATTTAGACATCAGTATTCCTCCGTCAATGTACAACTTCTTTTTGTAGACAAGGTCTCTCACTGACCCTAGAGGTTACTGGTTTAAAGAGGCTGGGTGACCCTGACATCTTTTTTCTTCTTCACAGCCCTTGCACTGAGGTGAAGGTATAGACTGCCTGGCTTTTTCATGAGGACTGGGGATTTGAACTCAGGTCCTCATGGTTGCACAGCAAACACTGCATCCCCATTTCCCCAGATGACCATTAATATGGTTAACTGAATATGTTTATCCAAGTTAAAAATAAATGCCAAGTGGAAGAAGTTTCCATATTTAAATAAGTTATTGGAGGTGCCGAGATAATTAAAGATAGCTTAAAAGCTAGTAAACATTCAGATAAGCCTGCTGCAGATGGTGAAAACATAATTGTAATGAGGGCGGGGAAACAATTTGGGAGAAGATAGAGTCCTCCTTAGATGGGTTCATTAATTTTGTAGAAAGGCGACCAAATTACTCTTAGTTTTGAAGGCTACAAAATCCCTCATTGTTCATCCCTTTGTAAGAATAAGGCATGATATGGCAAAGGTCAGGAAAACAAGCTGGAATCAGAGAATCAGTCAAAAGCAAGTAGGGTGACAACTTAGAGTCAATGAAGATCATCTTCAGTTACTCCCACTCTACCTGATAATCATTGGGTTATTAACTTCAGTATGTTAATTGATATTACTCATACTTAATGAGGCACTGCAAAATTCTGATTCATTAAGGAAAGTCAACGTTTATTTCCATGTTTACTGAGGAGGCAATGAAAATCAATAGGAGAGGTAAAAGAAAAATGATACAAGCAATATCAAATGTTGACATACAGATTTACTGACTTAATATATAGAGAGTAGCTACAACATACCAGAGGTTTCATGACTAATGAGACTATGGAAAATAGAATGAGAGAAAATAAAATGTTTCCTGGTGGAAGTTTAAGTTTAAATGTAAGGAACTAGAAAATAACATGGCTGGTTATACATGCATGCATGTATTAATTTCAGTTTTGCACTTAATGAATAATATTGCAAACCTACAATTTTTACATAAAAACAATAATACGTTTTTCATACGCTTAAAATTTTGTTATATAAAAATATCACACTTCTATCATCCTTTACTTCTTACAAGCAGAGCCCTTATGCATTTACTGAAAAACAGAAAAGACAAAATAAAAAGAAAAGTAAAGCAAGCAAATAAATAATAGAAATGAATAAACAACGAAAGATGATGTAACAACTGTGTGTAGTGTTTTAGAGCCACCCATTCAGTCTTTGCTCTCTCAAGGCTCTCAGGGAGAAGGTACCCTTGCACAGACTGGCATGCTCCATTTGTAAGAATGCACTAATTCCATTATTCCCTGACAGCTCCCTGCTGTGACAATGCTTAGCTCTTGTAGTGAGGAGCTGCGGGCAGGCCTGCTTTTCATCCTGCCCAGCTCCTGGCCACTGGCTAGCTTATGCCCCAAAATAATTACACAGAAACTGTATTTTTTTAAATACTGCCTGGCTCATTAGTTCCAGCCTCTTACTCACATCTTGACTAACCCATATCTAATAATCTGTGTAGCACCACAAAGTGGTGCCTTACCAGGTAGATTCTAGCGTGAGTCCATCTTGGGCTGGAGCTTCATCGCATCTGGCATCTCTCTGAGGAGAGGCACGGGCGGTCTGACTAACTTAGGAGAGGCATAGCATCTGACTGAGCCATCTACCTCACTTCCTTCTTCCTGTTCTGTCTACTCCACCCACCTAAGGGCTGGTCTATCAGATGGGCCAGGCAGTTTCTTTATTAATTATCCAATGAAATCATCAGATAGATAGAAGACACACCTACACCAAGCTCTCAGCGAAAAAGGGAGAGAAGAGCAATGCACTGGGGACTTGAACTTGAGGATAATAGATAGCCTCTAAATTCCCATCCTCAATTTACAGTTTGCTCTCCACATAATCCGGACTATACCTTCTTTGAAGAACACCAACCTTTGTAGAAAGGAGAGTCTGCACCAAACCTTCTTCTGGAAACCATGCCCAATAGTATCCCCAACAAGAATTTGGAAACTAACAGGCCAAAGTACCAAGGGCCCTTTGTCGTCAGCAGGCAAGGCTTGCTACTCCCAAGTGCAACACCTGGAAGGCTATCATAAGATTTTATTCCTACTACTATGGAAGAGAGGTGTATGCCTCTTGTGGAATGGCTCAGTGATCATCAGACTCAGACCCTCTACTTTCCTCTATTATCTCTCATCTTCCTGAATGCTGAGAAAGTCATGGGAGGAAGTAGATGGAATTATTCCCCTTTGCAAAAAACACAAGGTGATGAGGATGTATAGAAAAAAAGGATAAAAAAGGTTGAGACAAGGAGAAACTGGCAAACCATATGAGAGATCAAGAGTGGATTGGGCATTTTGAGAAGCACTATAGAATTACATTCGAGGCTTCCTTATAACTCTTTGTGATTGGCAACATATATATTTACATGTAAGGCATATCGCGTAGTATATTAATCATGCCACCATTGCACCATTGTTATTCCCTGGAATCAATTTTTCCATTTCACTCAAGATGCAAGTCACACTATTAAAAATTAAAGATGAAAAACACCTGTGAGGTCAGCATGTCCCTCCCTTGGGCAGAGCAAAGAAACCCAGTGAATTCCTCAGTATTTTGTCAAAGCCCTATTCTGCCTTTCCACGGAGGTGTGCACAAAGGTCTGCCCCAATATTCTTGCCTTGCTGGTTGGCTTTGCACAGAGGCAGGTTGTAAATGCACCAGGGGAAAGCAGCTTTTACTAAATGTTTTATAACGTGTCAGAAAACCTTTATCGAACATTTAATCCAAAACCTGGCTTTGAACCAGGGAGGCATACAATTCCGTAATTAATTTTTTTTTACCTTCTTTTGCTAATCGCTGATAAAAAGCTTAATTCTATTAACAACTCGACTTGACAAATTGCACCGCTCAACGGAAGCGTTTAGAAATTAATTACGCATTTTATTGCATTAGATCGGATAAACAGGGAAAGACCAGGAAAAAAAAAAATAAAGGGCTGGGGGGAGGAAAATGGCCAAATATAAACACCCCATTGGTGTCTGACTATTTCCATTATGACTCAATGTGTCAGCTAAAATGTAAATCAAGTAAACACACTACACTTTCAGATAATACCCCTTCCATATCAGTTTTGCTTCGGGGGTATGTTAATAACACCTTTCACTTCCTTTCCTGGAAGAATACATTTTCCCCCTAAAGCCCAAGCTGATTTGAATTCCTAGAAGGTTTCTTGTCTAATTGTCACAGAGGTTCAGCCCTTCTCTTTCTCTCATTCTCCAGAGTCTTCTAGTTTTAGGAATCCTAGCGCATAGCCCTTGGGGATTGAACTAAGGGAAGCAAATTGCAAGCAGTGGGTGGAATATTAGGTCATCAAATTATTTTTAAAAATGAGGAAAAACGATATTAAATTGACTTCCACTTCACTTCTCTAGTTAAAGGTAAGTGTTCAACTGGTCAGAAGACCATACACAAATTTTATGAGTCGCATTGCCTAGAAATACACACATTTTAAAATGGCTATTGAAGATGCCTGGCGCCATTCAAGTGTCTAGCTCCTGGACCTTTGCTGCTATGCCTGCCTGTTCTGAAAAAGACTCTTGTTCTGTGGCAAAGTCACCTTAAATTTATACTCTGTGAATCATGCACTCCTTGCCTTTTCATGCTTACAGTCAATTTCAGTTTTTTAAAGCTATTTGTTAAAGTATGATGACTTTTTTTTAGACTTTCTTTTTTTGTTAATAGTATATTCCATTGCTCATTGCTTTTCTACTTTGGTAGTTTTTATATGAGCACATGGCATGATATTGAAACAAATATCAAGAAGACAAGAGGTCTCTTGTCCAAAACTTCAGATTACAGAAAATTATGAGGTGGCATGGCCATGAGAGGAAGTAAACCTCATGTCTCATGTAGTATTGTGGATAGAAAGACATGCGAAGAGCAAAGAATACAAGAAACACATGATTTCTTGATATCCAAAAATCACCATCCCTCCCTCGGAAGAAGCATAAAACTAGATTTCTTTCCAGAAATCTACTTCAGAAATACCCAAAAGGTCAATGTTCTTGGTAATATCATGAGTCTCTGAAGGGGCAAGACTGTAGAATATATCACAAGCTACCCAAACTCCTGGGAACTTCTGAATTTTCCAAAGAAAGAAAGAAGAAAGAAAGAAAGAAAGAAAAGAAAGAAAGAAAAGAAAGAAAGAAGAAAAAGAAAGAAAAAAAAAGAAGAAAGAAAGAAAGAAGAAAGGAAGGAAGGGAAGAAGGAAGAAGAGAAAGAAAAAAAAAGAAGGAAGAAGGAAGGAAGGAAGGAAGGAAGGAAGGAAGAAACTGGAAAGAGGCCCACCACTGAATAAATTATAGTTATAGGTTTGGTTAATGCCACAGGGTGGAAGCTCACCCTTTCTACTTTTGAAAGAAAATGTTAAAGGATGAGCTGGCTCTGGTTACTCAGGGAGAGGCAACAGCACCTGCAGTACCCTAACAGCCACTGCAACCTTACAGGTCAGAGGTGCCTTCCCCTCTTTTCTCATCTTCTATCCATCTTCCTCATCCTCACTCCTTCTCCTCTTTGCTTTTCCTCTTTCTTCTTTCCTTCCGCCTCCCCTCTTCCTTCTACAGTAATTTTCCTACCTCTTATTTTGGTTGCATTTTATCCCAGAGTATTAGTTGTTCCTAAAAAGCCAAGTAAGGAGCAAGGAAACTCAATACAGGTCCACATTATACAAACGAATACATGAATTCTGTATTACAAATAGATTGGCAGATTATAAAATGGAAGTCAAAATTTGTTTGTTTTCGTTGCCACAAAGAACTGTTCTCCTTCCTCTACAATGAATTATGCAAGGGATTAAATATACATTCTGAATGCATCATGGTCCATAATTCATGGATGTACAGGGTATATGAAAAATAATTACTATGGACCTTATCACATACAAGTTTCTCTCCATGAATCATGTGCAACTCGTGTTGCAAGTTTTTGCAAAGGAAGGGCTATTGGGAATTGCAGGGAAAGGAATCACTGTAAAGAAGCACAGGTATTTAGACAGCGCACAGGGATCTGATAAGGCAAGGGCACTTCATCGAAGAGTGTTCAGGATGTGGGTGATCTTACTGGATACTGGAGAAGTACTAGTTCTCCTGGCACAGCCTCTTAAATCCTACACAGCACTCCATGGGTTCTCCTGCCATTTTCCCTCTCCAGCTAGGCTTTTACTGTGTTCCAGGTTGTCCTTTTTTTCCTTTCCTTGTTTTAAAGGTGCTAATATAACTGTAGTAGAGCCACTTGCCAGCTCCCATTGGAAAACAGCAAATGAAAGTCTGTAAACATGCAAAAGGAAGTTAGGGTTTGGCTCTCTTGCAAACTTGGTTCACCTATGTGGACAAGTGAGAGAGAATTATTACATTTCATTATTCTTAATTAACTAGTTCTACTCTTGACTGCAGAAGCAGTCTTCCTTTGGGTTGCTAAGAGCTGTCATCCTGCAAAAAGGTTTGAAAGAAAATGAACATAAATAACAGTAATAAAATCATCCACTAATGCAACACGTACACTGCAATGTTCTAGAAAAATGTGTTCTCCAGAGAATATAGCTGATGTTTAATAACCACCACAGGACTCTTTATTGGGGATGGGTCTCACTAATGGAAAAATACCACCGGTGCTTTGCAGTACTAACTTATTCCGTGGGCTGACGGCTGACTACAAATCACAGTGTGGCTGGTCATCACTTGCAGGGGGTTAAGGTGTTTTTTCCTTTGTACATTTATTCAATTTGTAAAAATTATCAATTTCTTAGACCCCTTCCCTTTGAATATATATATATATAATATATATATATATATATATATATATATATATATATATTCCCTTTAATTTCTAGTTCTGCCTTTATGCAGGATGAATCAGAAGAACCTGGGGCATAAGCCATGCCCATATCTCTGGGAACGTTTAGAGGCTGCAACAAGGTTGTGACTGCTAGTTTGCCCTGAGGTCAAATTTATCAAAGGCTTACTAAAGGAAAGACTGGTTCAATATTTGAAGTCTTTTTTTTAAAAAGATAGTCAGTGTATAGACAAAACAGGCTTCTCTCTTTGTTGAGCAGGACCTGTGTGTTACACATCCTCTGGCCTGCCCCGCATTTTTTTGACAATTGTCATAAACCAGTCTCCTCTGGCAATTGCTCTACAATGACAAGGAGAAAATATCCCATAACCTTAAGGTTATTGTGACATTTGTAGGGACAACTGAATACACACCATGGGAAATGTAGAGCCCAATGCCTATTTGGTCCCCACCTTTGACAATTAACTTTTCTCAAGTTACTCTCATCTATGATGGCTAATTGTCTTCTCTAAAAGCATGCAGGCTACTCATGAGAACTGTTTAGTTGCTTGGCATAAGAAGGAAAACACAAGATTATACAAATCTTTAGATATGTTCAAGAGGAGTTACCTTCCCACCTTTGTAATTGAGAGGCCAAATGAGAGAATGACAATGAAATTTTTATCTATTTTAAAGGCTGGATAAGCATTCTTTATGCAGCAGGTCATAGACCTACCTAAAGCATGGCCCATAGGTCTGGATTGACATGATGGTATGAAAGGTCTCCTACTGTCCCACATCATTGGCTTTATAACTTTTCCTTCTTAGCACGTGCTTATCTAGAATATCTGAATAGTGCCCAGTGGTGCAGTTTCCCTGCCCCCCGGTCTGTACCATTGGTGTAGTCCTCACATTTGCCTCTTTGTGCTCATGGACTGGGTATGCATTTGTGGGCATGCAACACAGGACTGCTGTATATACGGGCCACCCCCCCCCCAAAGTCCCCATGTGTTTAAGAACAATGAATGTTATGTTAATCCTAGCCAGCAGCAAGAAGAGCAGAGACGTTCCTAACCAAGAGCTGACACAAGGAGAAATACTGGCTTTTTGTCTCTCTCGTACGCTAAACAATTCATGAGGTTTGGGGGTGAGTGAGGCATTTAAATAAACATTGACTGCTGGGGCTGCCTACAGCTGGTGATTTGTCACTATTGGTCAAATGGTAGGAGAAGCAGAATGAGTTTCCAAGCTTTGAAGATTTAGGCTTAACCAACCAGCACTGTTTATCATCCATTTAAATGAAAAGGTATTATAGGTGCAAATGATTCAGAATTTTGGTACATGTAAGAAATCAAGGTTCCCATAGGATGAAATTAGGATCATTGTAAATGTTGAAATCTTTAAATTAGGATGCTGAGATTGTTTTAAATGCTATTCAGCCTGAAGTCCAAATGGCTTGCCAGAACCCCTGTCACAAAATGTGTCAAATTACCCATTGCTTGCTTCGACATTTGCTCTGGCCACCATTGATGCTCTGAAAGAGCTCCCTATTCAGTGGCTGAGTTAAAAAAAAAAAAAAAAAAAAGCAAAGCCAGCTGAGTCTGATCCTGTGTGTGGTTGAGTGCTATTGATATATTCCTGTTCTGAAGTATAAGGCAATGGAAATGTAATCCCAGTCTAATGTATAAGAGGCAGATATTTGCAAAGTGATTAGGATTAATAGAGTTGTCTGAATAGAACCATTTTAAAACCCAAATAGAATTGCTGGTGGCTTTTGAGAACTAGACCAGAAGGAAGATATTGTAGACAAGCTGTCCCCTGTCATCTTGTCTTGTAATAATGTTATGTATGAACCTCAACTCTCTCACAGTAAAAGTGTTTTTGCCAAAGTGCAGATTCTCAGTCTTGGCCCACAAGATCACAAGTCACAATATAACTGTTCTCCATGTTATTAATCCTCAGTTATTTTCATATAGTAATGGAAGGTAGACTTATTCACCAGCAAAGATGCACTAACTTTAGTTTGCCAATACCAACATTTGTGATCTTTCCTTTGCGAAAATATTGGTGTTAGTTATACTTGCTACATTTTGGTGTCTCACAGGAAGATACTCAAATATTAGCTAGGTGTCTTTGGTCTCAGAATCCACTTTTATTAGAGATATTGCTTGGTATTAACAAAAGCCCTCCCATTTTGAATTAACCATGGAACCCTCAAAATATCAGCACTAATCTTGTAGATTAATTTGCAATTCTGATGCCAGAGTTTATGAAATTTGGATGAGGATTTCATCAGCGAGAAATCATAAGTTAAATTGTTGTTCAAGTCAGAATGTTTCTTTTAAATTAAAAATAATTTCATTCCAATCATTTATTGTTTTAGCTAATCTGCGTAAACAGGGACATGTTTTTGTAAATGAAAAACTGCTACTTGATGTTCCATGTTTTAATAAATGGTCAATAGCCTGGACAAAAAAAAGGAACTGACCCCATGGTGACATAAAGACACACGTACAGTTAAATTTAATCATTTTAGTGGATTTCTAGTCAGGAATGAACAAGCCAAAAAATAGTTTTCCAAACATTGTATCCCACCAAATTTGTCCTTTTTCTTGTTTTGTCTTTCCATGTAGCGACCAGATTCTTCCTCTTCTTCTTTATTTCTTTGCATTTTCTTCCTTTGTTTTCAGAACAAGTAAGAAGTAGTTGCTTTCTTATTGGCAGTTAATTTATACTTGTTTGATACAAAATTATTGTATCTTAGGTAGTTTGTATAGAGGTATGAATTAAAAGATACTATATATCAGGGCACATAGTACTAACCTCTGAAAGGGGAAGTATAAACAGATCACAGTCAGTGTTAGAGTTCTTCCTGTTGGTGTGAACAGAAAGGCCCATAAACTGTTTGCTGTCCTGGATTTGACATGGTATCTCAGTTAGCCAGGAGATGACCTGGAACAAAGGCCACAGCCATTGGTTTTGTTGTCTAGCACTCTGGATACTCACGCTTCATTGATATGATCCTATAGCATCCAGCTAGCGTTCTGCAGCAACAAAGGTATGACATTTATCAGACCATCTAGGTGTTTTCTGCACACTACCATTGAACTGCTAAGAGACCCTGGAAGTCAGGTATTTTTCTGGATCACAGGTCCCTGTGTTTATAAGTTGGCTTCACAGCAATGCTGCATCTTAGGATCAGGAAGGAATTTAATCACATATATACATACACATGTATATACTAGTATGTATTTTATTAAACTATTAATTATATTAACATTTATATAATTTAATAAAATAATTTTATAAATACTCATTTATTAGTATAAGATCTTTGGGATATGATGATACTGGTGTGTCTATGACATTAGTAATAGGCCTATTCTATATAGTCCTATCTGTTCATGACTTTTATTAATATAATACAAAGGAATCAATCACTGATTGCCTCACTGGATAAAATCTCCTAGGTATATAGAGCCCAGAAGCCTGAACATTAGGTACCTATTAGCTTCAAAGGCTATAGACTTCCAGGGATTAGGTGGAAAGTGTATCTCCTCTTCATGTAGATACCAAAGTAAAAGAGAATACCAGATCCATGGGCACAATAAATAGTTGATCCTAAAACAATGGGATATTACCCATTTTCTTAACTTAAGGCAGTATTTGGTATTGTACTAGTCAAAGAACAAACAAGACCACAAAGACATGTGGATGCTCTTGTTTGTGTGCTCAGACATCTTTGCCTTGCATTAGTGGCTCAGGGAAAATCTGGAGGCCAGAAGTGATTGGCAAGTAGAAGAGCCCGGCTTGTCAGTGTGTATATTTCAACTATGTTTCCTTTGCCCAACTTTCTGGTCAAGGTGATGTTTAAAAAAAATGGAGTGTAATGGGCGAAGAGGATTTTTCTGCCCATAATTCTCCAAATTCTATACTGCTTGAAATGGTCCCTTTTATTTTCTAAAAATTGGCACCTTACCCAACCTTCAAGGCTATGTTACCTAACATCCTATTTTCTTTCTGAGGCCGCTCAGAAAGAATGGCTTTGGTAGGTTTTTCCTGAAGGAAGGCATCCCCATGTGAGACAATTCCATGTGTATAAACCATTCATTCATATATATGACTTTCAAGGGAAGGGCATCCATGGCTTTATCTTTGTTTCTGCATGATGTAGTACAAGACCAAGTACAGAATTTGCAAACTGCTACCACCCAAATGATCAAAAACTGACTCCAATACAAGTCCTCAAAGTGGACTGTCATCTCTTCTCCTATAGCTTTTCTGTTGACCTGTGCAGTAGGCCACTAACAGTGTAGAATATTCCATCCCCAACCCGAGAGGGGAGTCTGTCATTCTCCATTTGCTTACATAGGTAAATGATCCTCACAAAGACCTCTTGAAATAAAGGGCTTTTGTTGGTTTTGTTTTTTTTAAAAAACTGTCATTTGGGTTTAACTATATTATTTAACTATAATTCAAGAGTCAAAAACTTAGAGATTGGTTTTGATTAGTAAAAACTGAATAAGCATAATAATCATTTCCAGGACGTTGTTATTCTTCTCATTTTTTTTAATACCCACAGGATTTTTTCTTCCAAGGATGCACATAAGCTGATCCTAATAACCAAACATTCTAATTCTAATCAGTTCTAATATATTATCCTACTTTGCTCGCACAATTTTCTAAAAAATACTCTAGACATCTTATGACCCTCACTCCTCACATTTGTAAGATTGCCACTGTTGTATTAGTAACATGTTTCTTGATATATTAATATTCCTCGATATTTCTTTACCCTATTTATTGAAGTCTTAGGTGAGAAAATGGATACTATGTACAGCTTCTTAATTATTATATAGTTTTTCTGTTAGATGAATAAGAAACTGTAAAAAAAGACATTGAAAAAGCCCTGGCCACCATCTGAACACACACACACACACACACACACACACACAACAAATACCATACACATACACATACACACATACACACACACAACACACACACACACACTCTGAGAACTGAATAGAACATGATTTTAAGTTTCTGTTAGTGTGAAACCAACAAAAGCAGCAAGCTCACACAAAGTCAGGATCTTAATAGATACATTTAAATATACGACAATGGTCACTTTCCAGACATAGAAGTGTCTCAATACTCACATATTCTCACCAACACCAGAATTTCATGAACTCACTGTTATGTCCCACTGAAAATGGACATAAGCCCTGCATAAATTATTAACACCATGCTGTTCTCCGTAACTCTACCACTTTATTGTCTAATCATATGTTCATCTTTTGAGCATTCACTAATGGGCAGATTACCACGATTATGAAAGATGAGACTCGTCATCCCCATCTCTGCCTCCTACATCTTTTCTCCTCCGCAATCACTTATAGGAGGATATTTGCAAATTATGAGAAAAATATTTCTGTCCTGTGGGTTGTTTTGAGTGTTTTAGAGCTGCCTTCCTATTCATCACTGGCCCCAAATGTTCAAGGACTGGCCTTTCTCATGCCCGCCCAGCCATATGCATCATTTTAAGATATGGCGTGGGGGGAACACATTTCCTCCTCTGTTGCCCCGAGGTGCTTGTGAAGCTCAGAGAATGACGTGCAGTTGGGTTGTTTATCACGGAGCTGAGAAATGAAAGGATGGCATCGCTACAGGACCAGAATGGCACTGCACGCTTGGCATAATTTTCCTCAGAAAAACTAGGACTAAGGCTGTGAATACTGGCATTTGCCTGCTTATAGTCATTCACATTAAAAACATACAATGAAAATAAGATTGTTCTGCTAGGAAGGTATAGAGGTTTGAAATTACATGCATTTAGATGTTGTAGGTTCCTGTTAGGTACAGGCAAAGCTATTGTGCTCTTGTATTTTAAATCAAACA
Organism: Arvicola amphibius; assembly: GCF_903992535.2. NCBI lineage: Eukaryota > Metazoa > Chordata > Mammalia > Rodentia > Cricetidae > Arvicola > Arvicola amphibius. The sequence goes on from NC_052056.1 coordinate 42,982,415, forward strand.
ACATTTATAGATGCAGAGTCTATTTTAATATCTATTTATGTCCCTGTGCCTTCCCATAAGTGTTCTGAGTGATATGTCAGACAAATGCATTTAAGCATGTATAGACTATTTGAAAAAAGCAGAAAGAAAATGATGCTAGAAAGAAACAAGAATGTGTTTTAAGTCCTGGAAAGTAACAAAAATGTCAAAGAGAGCTATAATGTGCTGAAGGACCACTGGCCTGCATTTATTTAGAAAACCTGAGCTGAGACTCTGCTATTTATTAACTGTTCAGTTGCAGGCCAGTCAAGTCTATTTAATGTATGGCTTTCCTAACAGGCAGGTGAACCAACAGTTTGGAGTAGATTACTCCTGACATTTCTTTCTAATTCTAATATTCTTTGATTTGCTTTTTCCATGAGAACCTGTGAATGCAGGCACCTACGTTTGGCCTACTTTCCCTGTCACCCCACCCTATTTAAAGACTCATGGGGTGAAAGGGGAGAAAGGATATAATGAAAAGGCCAGAGAACTCACTATGTATATCATATTTGAAGTATATTCTATTTTCATTCATCCTTTTTTTCCAGTCTCTCTTTTCTTAAAATCAATACTCACAGTTTTGATTTCCTTAGAGAAGTGGGATGACAAATGGGAAAATGTGCTATAGTCCTCTTGAGTGTGCTTGAATTAGTTAATCAGTTTTTTTTTTTCATTCATTTCAAACCAATTCTGTTCTATTCAGGGGTTAGACTACAGAGATACAGTGATAGATAGGATATGTTCCCTTCTCTACAGTACTTGATAGTCCAATGGGACACATAAAGCTTACACCTATAAGAAAAGTGATATGGTAGTGTTGGGGAATATTTATTTAACTGTTCCAAAATATATTGTACTTTTTGACAATGTTAAAGATGTGTTGCTGTTTTAACCCTTGGCTGCCTAAGGCACCTGATTGGTTTACTAAAAAGCTGAACAACTGATAACAAGGAAGGAGGGTATAGGCTGGACTTCAATGGCAGGGAGAGTAAGTAGGCACTGGAGGGAAGAAAGAAAAAGAGATGCCGTGGGGCAAGCCAATCAGACCAGAAGGAAGCAGCAAAGCAGGACACACAGAATAAAAGAAAGGTAAAAAGTCCTGAGGCAAAATGTAGCTAAATAGAAACAGGTTAAATAAAATTAAAAGAGCTATTAGGAACAAGCCTAAGCTAAGGTCAAGCCTTTATAATTAATAATCTGTCTTCTTGTCTTTATTTTGGAGTTGGTTGATAACCCCCCAAAATTCCAACTACATGGTAGCAATCAAACATAGAAGACAGATCAGTCTCATTAAGAGGATATGGGTAAGTGACACAAAGGGTGTGTTGAATTTGGTTTGGAAAGAATAATAATTTTAGCAATGATATAAAGTAAAAGCACTTTTTACAAATGGAATGGGACACTCTAGGAATCAAGATCTTGAGGTGGTCTGATGTGCTGGGACAAATGTGAGAACTTTGCTATGATGTGCATATAGGACATGGTAGAAAAGTGAAGAAATTAGGTGAGAGGGATATAGGGGTCACCGTTTTGAGAACCTTTGTGTTCTTGTGGCAAAAACTTGTGAGGTAACAAGGAGATTCTATGGGTAAATGATATGATCCTATGTTTTGTTTCATATACATGAAGATACCTGCACAGCTATAACCACAGTAACATAGACTGCATCTCATAACACAAATATTTATTTTCCAGTTCTGGAGAATAAATGATTAGGATAATGGCATAGCTAAGGTTGATTTCTTCTGAGGCATCTTTCCCTGACTAATAGATGTGATGTTAATATAAAAAAAAGTGTGTTATCAGGAAGAGGCTGGAGGCCCAGAACATTCAAAATATCTCAGGAGAAAGCATGCTAAGAGTCTCAAGCAAAACAGGGGAGAGCCTTAAAGCCTTAACTAAAGCTGGATATAGATCCATAAGATGAGACAGTCAGCAAACTTCAGCTAGCACATTTAATATTCTCTGGCAGTCAGGGGTCCACTGTCTATTCATTTATCCAAAATTATGAATTAAATACTCAGTGTCTGTCAGCAGAAAATGAGAACGAGCCCTTCTTTTTTTAGAGTTTATTTTCTAGTTAGAGAAAGGATAGAAAAATAACTGTGTGACTGATGAAAGTTGGTGATAGCACTGTGTGGGTTGGTGGCTTCCAGGGCTCCATTCGCACCACTGGTGATCAATTCTGAGTGTGTGTGTATTGGACGGTTCTCACTAAGGCAAAGGGGAGAGTGATAAGGATCCATGCTCCGCTCCTGAAACTGCATAATTGTAGGTCGTGCAGCAAATCTGTTGGATTACATCCGTGTTGTAAAATCAAAATGGGAGTAGTGGAATATTAGAAGTGGTGTTTCCCTTCATGAGCCATGGTGAAATAACAACATATGACAGAGATGTGAAGGGGAAAGCCAAGTGGAATGATTGCCGCCTTTCTTTGGATCGGTTTCCTTTGATTGAAAATAGATTTTTTTTTCTCACATGATATACCCCGATTAGAGTTTTCCCTCCATTTACTCTTCCCATTTTTTCTCCTCATCTCCCCTTTCATCTAAATCCACTCCTTTTGCCTCTCATTAGAAATAAACAGAATTTTATGGGATAATAAGAAAACAAAACATAAAAAGATATTACAAAGAACCACACATTGTAATTGGACAAATAAACAGAAGGAAAAAAACCCAAGAGGAGACACTGGAAATAGAGACCCACTTGTTCAGATACCCAGGAAACCCATAAAAACACTAAACTAGAAGCTATAAATATATACTCTAAGGACCTCTCAATACCAAACTGCTGGTATGCGCTGGAGCTGGGTACCTGCAATCCTCTCACTCAATACATTTCTATCCTGTCCCTCTTTATTGCATGAGAATGACTTCCAGAGGCTTTGGCTCTCGGGTTTCCTGTTTCTTGAACTGTTGCTAGTCCTTGTTGTAAGGCACTGCGAGTGGGTAGAAGACTTGAGGGGAGAAGCAGCTAGAGCAGGCCTTCCTCCTTTCTCTAGAAGTCAAAGTGTTTTCAGCAGCTGCTGTGGGTCTCCTGTAGCTCCACAGGCCCGCAGATGCTTCAGCTTTTGCCTATGGATTCAAGAAGGGGGCCTTTCCTCTGTGTCCCACACTAGAAAGGAGGAGTTGCTTTCTTCTGGTAACGCTATTTCCATTATCTTGTAGTATTACTTGGTTGATTTCATGGCTTCCCCTACTTTCTATTTACCATGGTTCCTACATTAATTTCATTTTATCCTCGATGCCTCATGGAGAATTCTGTTTTCTTAACCTTGACAAACTCAGTAAAATCATGAGCTTACTTCACTGTATGAGACTTGATTCTTTCTTTCTTTTTTGATTCACATTGAAACAGAATTCAATAAGCATTCAGGGGAATTTTTCTATGATACAGGTTGGAATGGAACTACTAGAAATATTCCCTAGAAACAAGCCATAAGATATTTTCTTTTACCACGTTAAAATTCAACTTAGATAGGTTGAACGTGTTTGGGCTACAGAGAGCAGTAGACAAGGAAAGCATATTTATCACAGGAAAGAAAGTAGAGCCAAATGACTGGAAACAAACACAAGAAAGAGAAAAAACGTATTTGGAAAAAAATGTTAGAAAATGGTGGGGGAAATAGTCAGAAAGAGAGAAGGAATAATGGGAAAGCAGGAGCTCTGGAAAGGAGCTCAGTCTATTGTGCAAGAAGGGACGAAACTGCCACAAAACGTGGCCCCGAGGAAGTTGACCCCACTTGTTCAGGACCACTGGGCCTGCCTACAGCATCCAGAAAGCCTTTTAATTCAGTTCGTGCCCAGCCTTTTTCTTCCTCCACCATCAACTTGCTAATGCTTTTCTAATAATTACCATTTTTTGAAACTATTTTGGCTGTTAAAAATGTTTCTTTTAATAAGCTGATTAAAAGAGCCTGCTTATTAGCATAAGCCTTCTGCTGTCAGCCTCTTCCTAATTAAAAGCACTCATCTGTGGAGACCTGGATTTTCCCTTCGGTCTGTGATAGGTTTTTGGATATTTTTTCCTTTGACAATTTTTTTCCCTTTTACTCGTGTTTCTTTTGGTAGCTGGCTGCTCCTATATTCCACAGAAAGATAAACAACTGAGCAAAATTGCACATGGGGGAATATACGATCTGTGCACTTGAGTGCGGTGTGGAAGACTTACCCTGTGGTTATGTTGAGTCTAAAGAAAAACCTCTACTTTCATAATAGTTATATAATGTTCCCATGATCACAAGGTACCAAAGATGGCATGTGATGTTGAAAAGCAAGGAATCCCATACTCCTATTCTTTATTAGTGGGATCTATCTAACATAAGTATTGGAAATATCGCTTCTCTGACAGCATATATTAGGAAGCTTCTCTACGAGCCCTAGAACAGAGAGATGATGCACAGGGATTGCCATTGGTTGATTGTAGATGCATCCACAGCTTTACAAATCTCCTAATTAATATGGGTACTAGTTAGAATCTGAATAGTAATTAGAATCCACAATAGTGGTTGATTGTAACATTATTTATATTAATTCTTACAAGTTTTTGATATAAAGAAAGGTATACCCTAAGGGGATTTCAGTATAAAATAAAAGAAGACTGAATGAAACTTGAAAGAAAATGAAGGGAAAAAGGAAAAGAAATATGGCTGAGGGACTTACTCCATGGTGGAGTGGCTTCTGAACATGAGCAAGGCCCTGGATACAAATCTTAGAAGGACATTAGGAGAAAGAAAGAAGGAAGGAGAGGGGGAGGGGAAGAAGGGAGGGGATGGGAGAGAAAGAGGGAGAGAAGGAGGACTGGAAGGAAGAAAAGGCAATGAGAGGGGAGGGGATGAACACAGAAGAGCTAAGTGATCCTCCTTTAATAAAGGTTTTAGTGTGTGTGTGTGTGTGTGTGTGTGTGTGTGTGTGTGTATGAGGGGGGGGAGGTGCTGGAGATTATAATTTCAACCTCAAGAACCCATATTAGAAACACAAAAAAGACAGGCAGGTGTTGTTGTTGGTTTTTTTTTTTTTTTTTTTTTTTTTTTTTTTTTTTTTTTTTTTTTTTTTTTTTTTTTTTTTTTTTTGTAATCTCAGAGATAGGGCAATAGAGACAGGTCAATCTCTGGGTCTCACTAGCCAGCCTAGCTACTTGGCAGGTCCCAAGCCTGTAAGAGACTTGTTTGAACATGAACCCTAAAAAAAAAAAAAAAAAAAAAGGTAGCCAGCTCTGAGGAAGAGCACAAAAGTGGTTCCCTGATTTGCACATGTTCATGCATACACTTGCATAGGTACCCCTCCATGCAGGTGCACACACCCAGGAGAGGAAGCCTTTTATGTCTGCAGACTGTTTAAGGACAGTACGTTTTTAAGAAAATGACATAAGGTTTCTAATTCAGTTGGCCTCACATAATAATACTTAACAGTATTTGCTTTATGGGCCCCCATGAGAATCTGACGAAACCATTGCCTTCTCACTTCTGAAAAATAAATATTTGCCTAAACCATATGTTTTAATTACAATAACTTGAGTTTCACAGATGCCTTGAATCTCAAATATTTATGGGCACGAGACTAAGAATACTCAATGTAGCATCAGTGATTGGCTGGGCCTAACTCACTCTGCTGTCATTGTTTTTCCTATTTGGATTCGTTATAAGCTTGTGCTCAAAAAGTGGACTTCTGATACCGACTTTTAGTCTCTTGTGAGAAAAAAAAGGGTTGGGATTGATTCAGTTGGAGCTAGTAAGGATATTTTGGTTTGTTTACCTGGCATGTATTTCTACATTATGAATAATGTATTATATTTACCTACCAAGACCCCTGTTAGAATATTTCTCAGGTAGATTGCACCCTTGGAGGTTTGAACACTGCCCTAACTGGGTAAGGTTTTGTTTTTTTCTTTACAAAACATCAGAGTCCCAGTGAACAGTTTCTCACCGAGATCTGTCATTTTATGCAAGTCCTAGAAGAACTTACCTTCTGATGTATTTTTATCATATAAGTAGTGTATATGGAAAATGCCATCTTTAGTCAATCAAGCATTCACATTATCTAGGTTGCAAGGAAGAGTTTAAAGGATTGTATTTCTCTAAACTTTTGACCTCTTCTCAGAACATAGTTCCTTACAATAACCACCAACTACATAACTGAAAATAATGTTCATGGATGAAAATTTTTAGGAGCATAGAGAATTCTTATAGTATGATGCTAAATGGCTCATGTACAATTTAGTGTACGCACATTGTGATTATGGAAATGGAAAAATTAGAAAGGAGCAGTTACAACTAGAGTATATCCCACAGAAGAGCACCTGTGAGAGTCTACAGTTTTATAAACTTCTTCGTAAAAGGACGCATGGAATATAGTCTAGCAGTTCTCACTTGATAAAGAGAGTATGAATGTGATTCTCTATGCTCACAAAAATGTAACACAAAAGAAACATATATTTATGCTAGCATGATGTAAAGGTTCAAGCAAGTGCTGTTACCTATGAGAGATGTGATTGAGTAGAAAATAAAGTGTATCAGGTTATCAAATGATACAGTGCAAAGAGGCACATCCAATAGAGCAACCGTATCCCTAGTATAGGTCAAAACCGAAATCTGCATCAGGTGTATTTTCTTTTTAAGCAAGATAAAATCCACATTAAAGGCAAAATAAAATTTGGAGTAAAAATGTTATTGTATTAGTCAGGCATAGTGATTTATACCACTAATCCAGCACTCAAGAGCTAGAGGTAGGCAGATGTTCGGTGAGTTTGAGGCTAATTTGGTCAACAAAGCTAAGTTGTAGGCTAGCTAGAATTTCATAGTATAATTCATGTCAAGAAAAAGTTATTGTATATCCAAGAGGAGTGACTTGTGTGACTATTGCCTGCCTACTCTTCCATCATAATTTTTGTCATTTCCTTCTACAGTTCTACAAAATTGTTATGCTTTATCTATTAAATTTTAGAATAATTGCATGTGTTTGTGGTGATTTGAATGATAAAGGCAACCCATAGGCACAACTATTTGAATGCTTAGTCACCAAAATATGGAAATGTTTGGGAGGATTAGGTATAACCTTGTTGGAGGAAGTGGGTCACTGGGGTGGGTTTTGAGGTTTCAAAAGCCCATGCCAGGCCCAGAATCCTATTCTGCATCTCTTGACTGCAGGTCAGTGTGTAAAGCTCTCAGCTACTTGTCCAGCACCATACCTGCCTGCCTCCCACCATAATGATAGGAAACTAACCTTTTAAATCTGTAGACAAAATCCCATTTAAATTCTTTCTTTTATAATAGTTGTATTGGTCCTGGTTTCTTTCATAGCAATACAACAGTAGCTAGAAAATTTTCCACATGTTAGAGTTGTTTAAATCAAACAAAATGTTCTCCAATATTAAGCATTGTCTTATGTTTAGTCAGTAATGTGAGAAGACCCTGTGCCAAAGAAGAGTTTAAGAAAAGAATTCCTATGTTTTAGCAGATCTTTCTTTAAATTACTTTTTTTTTTCCTTTTTGATAAAAATGTTCTGATAGTATAATCTTGGATTTATTAGAACACAAATTGTAGTTTCAAAACTTTGTGATCCATGAAATTGCTGTAGTTTTCTACAGTTTAGCAAGCAAGTTTTATGGAACATAGAAGCCTAAGACTGTGTGCATAGACTTTCAGAAACATGCTGACTGGAACCCCAACTTATCCACTTGGCTTGCTCCATTAAGAAATATGTACAATTGAGTTTACTATAGTGAAGTCAGCAACATACACAGAAGATAAGTTAAAACATACTTCTTTTCGTTAGACCTAGACTATTACAGGTACTGTAATACAAATGCATGCTTAATTCTCTTAGCTCCCAAAAGCAAAGCTATACACAACCACACTGGGAGAACTATGCTGGATGCACTTCTACCTTGCAAATCATCGAAGCAGTACCATGTATGTTATGGTTATGTGACATAGGGTAGATGATGCAGTGTGCACGGTAAAACAAAAGCACATGACCCAGTCTTTCTCAGGCTCTCAGACTGCTGGTAGGACAGTAGTTAGAAAGGTGTATTAACATCAGTAGTTTATACTATTTGTTTGGGGGAATGGCTAAATGTTGTGCTCATGAAAGTAATAGGAACCTAGAGATGCCTTACCTTGTATATGACTATCCCACACAGTGAAGAATTATTCAGCCTCACATGTAGAACCTTGTAATGTTGAGAAGCCCTGACTGAGACATGTGCTTATATTGGCCTTTGGAATCTGGTCACTGCAATGCAATACCTCTTTTCCTATAGGCTGTATTAATTAGCGAGCTGTTAAACCATGCAGATTAGGGCAAGGGTTTTATAGCTGTTTAAACTCACTTTCCACATTTTTAATCAACAAGATATGTGATGTCTGTTCCCTATTTTGGGGTCTGAAGACAGCATGAGGTTCATATAGTTTGTTTGGTAGCAGATGTTTCTTTCCAGATTTCATTACCTTGTGTGCATCCATAAAAATTCAGCCTAAGAAAGAGAGAAAATGGCTGTGCTTATCTCCAGGATATGGTATAGTGCCACAGCTGTACATGGGAGCTATCTTAGTAGCTGGCCATTATTGTTGCTCATAGGTGTGACAACCTGGGGAGGAATACTGACTGCTTTTCTCTCCTGGCTACTCGCATGACTCCTTCCTGTCCTGCAAGAGCTAATCCTCAGGGGTGACATTTCTATGTCAGTCCAAGCTTGACTGCTCCATCTGAGGTGCATGGTGTCTTACTTTAAATTTCTATTAGGTAATCAAGAAATTAAATACATTTTTATTAGATTATTTAGGGAGAGGTGATTCTCTTGGACTTCCCTGAACAACAGCTTGTTTGTGTCAATAGACGGGAATTCACGTCTGGTACCATAAACAAAGTCACTACTCATGGCTGCTGAGGCCAGGGATAATAGAAGTGAGCCTAGTAGTGACACTTCACACAACTAAGAATTACTTCTAACTCCATTCCAATTACTTGTCTTTCTGTCCTCAGATAAGTTTATCTTTCGTCCCTCACCAAAGAAGTTTCGCTTTGCAGCAGAGAGAGACGATTACAGAAAGCCATAACTGCTCAAAGGGCAGAAGAACAACTGACTGTGTGTGCTCCGCCACAGTTGATATGACAATAACACAACCCTTACACCTAAGGTTCAGGAAACATTACAGAAGAGGTAGAAAGGTCATAAGAACCAAAGGACCAGGATGGGGCATCTGTTCCAGACAATGTAGGATGTATAAAAAGAAACCTGTACTAAGGAATCACAATAATATGGCCAGCTAAGTGAAAATTTTAATTTAACATTTGACAAGCCAGAATACATTGTAGAATTCACCGTAGAAGAAAAGCTACAGGCAATAAATGGTTGCTGAAAGAGGGAAAAATCAGACTTGTCAAGGCTCAAGCCACAGATAGTCTAGCCAATCTAAGTATCAGCCCAAATAATGAATGAGCACCACTAGATTATCTCATCAGATTGCATTTATAAACACACACACACACACACACACACACACACACAGACACACAGACACACACACACATATATGAAATGACAGGAAATGAGGAATGATATAAATATAATACTTACAGGTAAAGTTCTGAAAAAATAGAGGAAAAAGAAAAACATAAAGCAAACATTCACCACACATTACTATTGATTTGAACTTTTATCTGTTTCTTAACAAAGAATTATACACACTAAAAAAAAAGGAAGGCAGCTTATAGTCTGTATGTATTGATGTGAGGGTCACATTTGTCTTGTCTGAGTCTCTGTAAGGACGGGTGTAGAGTGGATGGTGGATTTTAGTAGCATGTTAAAGTAACTGGGCTTTAAAGTGTAACCAAGTTATGTGCACAAGTCTTCAAAGTCATCATCAGAAAGTTATCTCAGAGTATCCAGTCTTATTTTCTAAACATTCATTCTACATACACAAGTGTGTGTGTATGTATGCATGTGTGCTTGTATGTGTACATGAATATACAGTATTTGAAACCATTGTTATTATTTTCAGCAGGCTTTTACTTTTAGCAGAAAACAGCCTCATGTGTTATCTAGTATAGGGGTTTTGTTTGTTTGCTTGTTTTTGATTTAACCATAAAGAATCTAAGGCCCATCCAAGTGGACTTGTATCCAAAACCTATCTCAAAGGAACATTTTGCTGAGCACTTCTTATGTTTATACATTGTATTAGGTTAACATATCTAAATCCAAGTGTGGGGGTACAGTGGTGCTCTCAGCCTTTGGGAGACAGAGACAATAAGATTGCAAATCCCAGGGTATCCTGGGCAATACAAAATGACTCTGTCTCAATTCAAGAAGAAGAACTTTATACAACTGACTTTTTCCAAATCCTGAACTTTTGGGAGTTATGCTAACGATCTAAAACTGTGCTGTGTAAGCACTATATGACAAACAATAACTTTTTGGATATCTCTCTCTTTTCCTAATAACACTGAAGAGTGTGTGTGTGCGTGTGTGTGTGTGTATGTGTGTGTGAGAGAGAGAGAGAGAGAGAGAGAGCATATGCATTATGTAAATGTGTGTGGCAGTCAGAGGTCAACAATCACTATTACCTTCCTCAATCACTATTTTTAAGTACTTCCTACGTTTTTTTAATTTATAGCTTGAAAATTTCATATATTTATAAAAGTATCTTGATTATATCCTCCCTCATTTTCTTCAGAATATTCCCATAATATATCCCTCCAGACTTCATAAAAACATTTTTAACATTTAAATTCTTTCGTGCAGTATATTTTGATTGTATTTACCCTTCCCTAACTCATCCCAGATACCCACCCAACTTCATGTTCTCTCTTTATCTATTCCTCTCTCTCTCTCTCTCTCTCTCTCTCTCTCTCTCTCTCTCTTTCTCTCATCTATCTATAGAATCTATCAAATCTATCACTATTTCTCTATGTATCTATCTACCATTTATCTATCATCTCTATATCTCTTTCCATCAAGAGCAAAGAACACACACATAATAATAAGACAAAACAAAACATAAAGTCCACATTCAACCAAAACAAAATAAAGCATACAAAAAAGAAATAACGACAACAAAAATCACCCATGGCTTCATTTTATGTTGACTAACTCTTCCTGGCCATGAGGCTTGTTGTGGAGTGTTTTTGATATACCTCATGTCACTTCATTAGAGAAAAGCTGATTTTTCCCTCTCCCAGTAGCGATCAATTGCAAATGACGTCTTAGTTATGGATGAGACTTCAGGCCCACTCTCCTGCCCTCTTTGCTGTGCTTGTGTCTGTATTGAAATTGTGCAGGTCTCGTGCCTACTGTTCTGAAATGTTCATTTTACTCCTGTTGTCCTGTCCCATTCTGGGGCATTAGTTTAGAGTTTACATTTCATAAGTAAACCTAGGTTGGAGAGAGTGAGTGGTAAAATGAAGGTCAGGAGTGATGCTGAGCCTACAGAATCCTTTCCTTTCCTGTTTATGGATCCTTGATTGTTGCGGGAGCTCCTTCTGCTCCTTTAGCCAATAGCCGCTGAGATACCAGCCCATTGGGGCGTGGTCTCTCTTTTTAAAAATGCGGCCACTTCCCTCCGCTCGCTCTCTGGCTTCCGGCTCCGCTTCGGACGACTAGGCTCCCTTCCTGATTGCGGAGAGGGCTGTTGTCTGGGACGGTGATCTGTAAGTTTTTTCCCCTTTAAATAAAAAACCATTCTATTAATCATAATTCCAAACTGGTGTGGGATTGTTTGTGATTTACGCCATCACTTGATATCTATAGGCAATGCAAAACAGTGAAATTGAAAATAGGATGAGTTAGCCTTTGTACCATGTACTTTTCTAGAGTAGAACTGAATCCCCTGCCTCATCTTCTGGGAGGTATAACTGCAGGTGTTTTGGGTTTATGCATTCTAAGGACAACACACAGCCTATTTACAAATAATATTTTCAAACATGAAATTTTGAATAAAATATACCTCTAGAACAATAAAGTATATGAAAATAAAATGATTAAGAGTGCTTCACAAGAACATAGTTTATTTATTTATTTAGTTAGTTTTGTGGTTATTAGTCAGAGAGGCTCCCTCCTCTGTACCCTGCCTATGTCTTTGAATAACAATCAAGACAGAGTAAAAATACACAAACACACTGTGTATCCTAATAAAATAAGTCATGAAACACTGAATGCTTTCCAGGTGTTTTCATGTGTCAGTGAACAATGCATGTGCAGAACAGTGGAGTGTAGAAATGGGATCTAGAATATTAAGTAAGGTTCATCCTAGTCTAGTTTCTGTTGTCAAATTAAGATTTCCAGACAAGACTCACCCTCCAGTCTTTCTTTAAGTCAAACCTAAGATTAGAATTTAGAAGTCATGGACATGGTGCAGAAATACTGTTTGCTCTGTTAGCATGGCTATATAAGGGTTTACTCTGATCTCTTTTAGAACAAAAATTATGTTTGAAGTAATTAGTATGGTAATCACTATTATATGGAATAGCATGTAACCCTCCTAAAAGAACCTAGAGACATGTGGTATGTATCTAAGGGACGTTTCTTTTCTTCTAATATACTTGGCATCGATTACCTAGAAGGCAAAGATTTCTCACCCTCTCAACATTGGCTCACTCTACTCATCCCCCTTTGTCCCGCCCTCTTTCCTTCTCTTTCTTTTCCGTACAAGTGAGTATTTTCTTTAAAAAATGATATTTGTTGGGTTTTATTACGATGCAAAGCATCAAATGGTTTTATGGCGTGTTTGCTTTATCTGTGTTGATAGTCTTTCCCCCTGCTTCTCCCTAGTCACCTCCCCACTCGTGTAGACTTCTACCCCTATTAGCCTTTCTACTTTCAGGTCTTATATACTCTATTATATTATTTGCTCCATATCTCTCCCTCTAAGCCTCTTTCCTTCCTCTTGGTCTTTTTGGCAGTATATCTAAGATTTGCATATGAAACAGAACATAGCAGTATTTGTCTTTCTGAATTTAAGTATCTTGCTGTAATTATTCCTTGATTCATTCACATTCCTACAATTTTCATAATTTTATTTTTCCTGATAGTTGAATACACTTAATTGTGTACATGTACCACATTTTCTATCCATTTTTCTGGTGGACAGAGCTACATGTATAATTTTTGAAGTCAGTAAGGACACACTTGATCAAAAAGGCCATTAGTTTGAAAGTGGGCCTATTTGAGTGTCATTCAGTTATTCTACATAGTAGGAAGGCTTGTCTCAAATTGTGTTTCAGAATATTAATTGTGCAAACATAAGAGTCTGTGTTACAAATTATTTGTTTACAACCAGCTTGGAGGTGGACAAAGTTTTTCCCCAGGGTGTCTCAGGACCATTGTTGTCCTTTGTATATGGGATATAAATTCCCTCAATTATATTATAATTAAAATATTCTTTTATTAACCCCCAAATTCCCAAATTCGGTGTATCATAGTTTTGGAGTGTACATTGCATTTCGGAATTTAAAAAATGGGGGATCATACTGGAGAAGAAAAAAAGAACAACAACAAAAAAATAGAAGTTTCACAATATCAGTAAATCCAGGTTCTGCTATTCCTGTTAAATAGCAGAGAACTAAGACTGAAATGAGAAGAATGCTAACTTTTATGTGAGCGATATCTTGCTTGTACAAATAAAGCTTCCCTGGAAATCAGAGGGCAGAACTAGCCAGTTGCTAACCGTACAGGGTTCACGCTCTGTGCAGACACACAGGAAGTGATATGACAGGGCAGAGAGAGGAAGTGATAATGCTGACGGACAAAGGAGCTCAATCTCTTCTTGGCTCAGAAGCTGAGTAGAATTAGGTACACTCTTTTGATCTCACCAAGATAGGATAGATATGGAGTATTTTCTCTTAATTTGTCATCGTTAATGGGCTAGACATTGTTGAAACATTTATTACCTATATATTGTATATAATTATTGTAGTTATTGTATATAGTTTTGCTTATATTATTTATAACTCTCTTTTTTAATTTTGGGACCAAAAAATGTGATGGCATCTTGTTTGGACAAATAAAGCTTCCCTGAAGATCAGAGCATGGAGCTAGCCACTAGTTACCGTTAGAGGTCTGGAGGTCCACACAGACAGAGAGGAAGTGGTATGGCTGGGCACAGAGGAAGGCAGGAGGAGAGAGGAGCTCAGTGTCTTTTCAGCTAGGAAGTTTATTAGGTAAATTGGCTGTGGTGTGTGCCTTTGTCTCTTCAATCTTTCAGCATTTTTCCCTGTATCTGACTCTGGCTTTTATTATTAAGACCTTTTAGAACTCATGCTACATTTATGACCTGCAGAGTCCTTGTTTTTATGCTCAGTTATCTCTTTCTGATGAAGATTTCTTTCTCCTCTAGTTAGACTTCTCTAAGGAATCCTAATGCAGCCAACCAAGATGCTAGTTTTATGGTTGAATTTAAACATAAATTATTTTCCCACGGTGATACCAGTATTTCTTGTTTAAGTAAATAAATAAAGAGGTAAACAAATGAATAAATGAAGTCTCCAAGCCTCCCATGTCCTTCAGCACAAATCTGTTTTGCCAAGTTCTTTCTTCTTATCTCGTAGGTAGCATTTGGTCACTTCATGAATTATTCTCTCTGTGTGTTCTTTCATTCTTTCTTCTTCCTCCTAACATTCATATCCCAAGAGAAGTTAAAATGAAAAATGAATGAGTCTGTATTCTCCAATCCTTGGAATCTTTGAACAGACTTATAAAGGCCCTAGAAAAGGCTCCTATTCAACACCCACAACAGAAAGAAACCGAACTATGGCAGGCAGAGTGCTTGCGCAGATGCATGTCTTAGAGGGGCACCTCCAAGGTGTCTGTTACTATGTTTGTTTCTAACAGCCAAACCCAGTGTGTGAGCCAGGAGCTGTACAGGTGCCAGAGGCCAGTCAGCACTTCCTTGCCTGCACCAGATTGTGAGCCCAGTCCTTTAAGGGGAGAATTTTTGAGCTAGTCAGTGGGAGGAAATTTTTTTTGCTGTTCACAGAGCATGGTGTTCTGCCTTCTGGAGCGAGGAGGGCAGGGGAACATAAACTATGTGGCCGTTCACATTGTTCTGCAGTGTGGAATTCATAGAGGTCACAGGATATCTGCTAGTCACCCGAACCTGGTAATTTACTATCCTTCGCTGCCTGCTCGTTTTTCTCTACACTGCCTCATTACTTAAAGACTGCCTTTACCTATATGATAAGTATAATCTAGACCATCATTTCTTAATTAAAATGTGACTGTACAGTCTCACTACAAGTTCTTAGATGTTTTTAATGGCAGCTTCCCTTGCTATAAGCTTCCGAGGTATGATTAAAGGCAGCTGGAGAAAGAATTGACTGGATACTTTAGCTTTGTCAGCATTACAATACACATCAGTCAGTGGGCACACAGCAGGAAACCAGGTGTACATTTTGGGGGTAGTCTAACAAATACCCCTGCTTGTTAATTTTTTACTAAAGTAGCCAAGAATGCTCCAGGTTTTTTTTTGGGGGGGGGGGGCGGGGGAGCAGGGGGACTTCTCTCCAGTCCTGAGTTCAGCAACCTTTCACAAGCTTAACCACCTTCCATCAAAACCCAGCTAGGTTCATTTGGCCCCATTGCTCCACTCTTTTCTCCTGTTCTCCTTTGATATGAGGGCTTCCTTGCCTCTGGAAGCAAATCTACCCCCTGCTTAAAAAAGAGAAAAAGAAAAGTAAATGTTTTCCAAACTGTCCCCTTCTTGGGTTGAGCCGGCAGAAACTAGGGTTGATTTTCCTGGCTGGAAAATAACAGGCACCTCACCGGCAAGCCAACATCTTTCTAAGTCATGTTGAACAGTTCTACAGAGCAGAGGCAAAGGTCATGATCGTTTGTACCTACACATCTTAGGTGAGAGGGAGTTTTCAAATTGCCCTAGTATAAGAACAACATTCTCTCTGTATTCACAGAGAGCATCATGGATTCTTGAGACCTCAGGTGTACCAAATATTAGTTGTATTACATTGTCTCCTGTACATACCTATGATAATAGGAGAGGAAAGTTTGAATTTTATGAATGGAGTGTAATAAAAGCTAATAAAACATTACTGTCTCAAAATGTCTTGCACTGTGATGATGTGAAATGATACAGTGCCTGCCTGAGATGAGATGAGATGGCGTCTGGAGTGTGGGTACTGTGATGTAGCATTAGATGACTACATGAGGGTTACTTGAAGAGAAGCCTACAATAGTCGGTCTGGTAAGTGGGAACTCCTGGGTGATTATTGAGGGGTGTAGGTTACCTTAATGTACTACGGTTGACCATTTGTAACTGACACCACAAGAAGTAAAACCATAGATGAGAGGCGACTGTGGTACAGATGGTTCTACTAAAAGAATGCCAACTTCGTCGTTAAATCTAGGCAATCTAATTTTACAATCTGTGGGATTTAGAACAGAAGGGGAAGAAAGCGTCATGTGGTCACACTCACTACTGACTTCTTGGAAAAGAGATACCCGGTGATGCTAGTGAAATGGCCCCCCAAATATGGAAGAGCTGTGGAATTTGGAAGACTAATTTTAGCTTTGCAGAGTTCGTTTGATGCTTCCCCCGCCTCTCTTCTTCCACTACAATCAAAATCCAGACAGAAAATTGTTACTTTGGTGTGTGTTTCCCCAGATTTGCTCAGTTCAAGCACCAAGACTAGATCCCCAATTTTGAACTATGAAATATATAATGGTTCCCAATCCCATCAGCTGCTGGAATATTTTAATGGTTGAAAATGTAATGGAGGAATACCTGAGCCTTGTGGCTTAACAAAGCAGGCTTTCAATGACATGAAATCCATAGAACACCAAATAGGGAGTTTTATAGATACTGTTCAGTTTCAAGAGTGCTGGAGAAAGGATGTAATTACCTACCGGCATATAGTAGTTTCCAACTCCATGACCTAACCAAGTTATATAAAGATCGTATGTGTTCTAAAAAGTAAAGAAAATTCTTTTGTATTTAGCTGTGTCTCTTCCCATGACGTCATTTCTAACTTTTCCCTTCTACAGTGTCTCCCTCATATGATTCTCCTTTCTCTCAGAGCACCAAGCCTGGTAGTCTCTAACTGCTCACTCTTAAGTGTTTTGATGTAACATTTGATTTTCTAATGCATATAGAGCTATCTGAAGATGACCAAATTTTAGCTATTTTCTGTGGCCTTTAAAATTATAGGATTTCTTAGCTGCATACTAAGAACTCTGATCCATGTGTTAGTTGACTAGTGAAATGTTAGATGTTATATAGTGCACTTATTTAAAGAAGCAGTGGCCTTCAGGTACGTACTGGAGTCTAACTTTAGAAAGGTCAGTATACAGCACAATATACTTACATCTTGTAGCCTCTGCTTTAGACTGGAAGAAGCGAAGAGTCCAAATGTCTCACTCCAGCTCTGTCAGGATCCGTGACTGAATATTTCAGGACCTTGTAGAGAATCAGACTATCAAAAACTTTTAGTGATTTTAATTAATAATAATATAAGAACCAATTTCACAGCTCATTACCTCAAGTGTACTAGTACATGAAAATCAGAAAGGAGGGTTCTACAAACATGGGCAGTGCTGTTGGTGATCTTCATGGTGACCCATAGCCATTGAGAAGTGTCCCTTTGCTGTATGTCTTCACCAACTGCTCATTGGTGTCTACATTAACCCAGGCTCAATAACACAAGACAGAGAAAGTGAGAAAAAGGGGAGCCCAACCCCCTCGGTTTACTTTGTTAATAAGGCCACAGACTCATCAGAACCTTCCTCCCTCCCCCCTCCCGTTCACTCTCCGTTTCCTTTAACTGAAGGCAATTCATCTCATTTTAATTAATTTTTACTTGCAGCATTATCACCCTGAGTATAAAGAAAAAAAAACTTTTTTTAATTACAAAGCTAACGGCATTAATTACTAGTACAGTAAATGCATTGGCACACGAAAGCCGTACACTGTCCAAGGAGCTGAAGCAGCAATTGGTGAACATTTCAACAGCTGGAAAAGACTTCGTCACCAAGGAGAAAGCTTTCTGGAGTAGCAATATGAAGGTTGTCTCCACACTGATCAAGACACTGTTTAATTGAAGGTGACAGCCAATGGACAAGAGACGGGACTCCTGCATTCCAGAGGAAAGACTATTCATAGAGTCTCTCAAACTTCCTGTGGAAGTCACTGAAATACGAGAGCCAAGAAATCTAACAGGTTTTGAAATATATGAAAACAGTTGCAACAGCTTACCACTACCTTATATCCGAGGTGTCAATGTCCTTATTTTTACTATCCATGAAGTTTTCGCCATAGTAATTAAACAAAAATCTCAGGACACAAGGCTAAAAACAAACACTTGGCCTGTTACTGGTCAGCACGGAGTGTCTTCAAAATCAGAAAGTATGCCAATTACTCAGGCATAGATGCAGCTACTTTACAAAGAGCTTGAGACATTCCAGCAGAGGCTCTATAGCCCAACCCCATGACTCTGCTACTATAGTTTAGGCATGACCACTAAAATGCAATGAACAAATATCCCTGCCACACCATACTAGAAAGTTCAGAACAAGCTGACCTTCATTTCTGTCCCAACATATTTTTATTCTTCTTCCACATGACCTTAAACAATTCCATACCCCTGTCTTTCAGTCACTTCTCTATGACCCTCTGGTGTGTCTAAACATTTTTATATACCTATTTATACTCTTCCTTCAATGCTCACCTCACTCTCTACAGTAGAGTTACCCTATTGGTCGCACTGTTGAGTCAATAAGTGCTCTTTCATTGTGGTCTTTTAATACACTTTTAAAATATAACTTTACCTCGTATAAAGCTGAAACTATTTAGGAAAATTGTGCTAATAATTTCCAGTTTTTAACGTGCATTGTCTTCTTCAAAATCTCCACCACAGTCATACACCACTGATTTTTTCAGGTTTGACTCCCAAACATGCGAAACAATTTTTTTTTTTAAAAAAAAGCTCTTTCTTACACTACACAGTTTTATTATTGAGTATTTGTTGATTTTTCAAAATCTCCTGTGTTGCTTACTTCTCTCATTGATATGATAGTATACCCAACAGGCTGTATTAAGGGAGGAAATACACATCTGGTTACATGTTATCAGAGGATACTATAATGGCTGAACGGTTAAAGTGACGTGGCTCTGAATTGGTAAGAATACTGACAATGGCTTGTTCAATTATGATCAGGAACCAGAAACATAAGATGGAACCTGAACCAGGGCTGCACTATAAATCTCAGAAGAAGTCTATCTTTGGTGACAGGGCTCTAATTGATATATCCCATAACATCTAAAAACCCCACCATCACTGAGGACTGAGTGTTAGCTCTCCAGGCTTTGGTGAGACCTTTCAAATTTAAACGGTAACTCTCACTGTCGTCTCAATAGCACCGACATTTCTTAAAAGTCCAAACCCACCAAGAGATGATGGTTTAGAGCAAACATTCCATTTCCAAAAGGAAGGAATGAAAAAATAACAAGGCAGGGTTGAATCAAACAAGACTGAACCACAGGAGAGCAAACATCAAATGCGATATTTCCATACAGTATCTACAGGGCACATGGTGGTATGATATGACTGCTGAGGGATTTACGAGAATCTACAAGTTTAGCTTTATACCTGGTAGCTCACATAGACTCTCCCTTGAGCTTGCTCTGCTCATGCCCACAGCTGACTTCTGTCTGTCCATCGGCTCTCTCTTCCTGGCATTTCTAGTGCCACTGAATTCACTTTCACGTCCTCACATATCACTGACTCAGGACATCATTGCAGGGATCCTGACCCTAATACTTCCTTTTAAGTGGGAGGAAGCTTGCATGTTCTCATCCTTACACTTTGCACTACTGCCCCAAACTGTATCATGAGCAAGGCAATAAAGTTAGGCAATAGTTCAAGAAGTATGTACAACCCCAAGCATCGTGGCTGAAGCAAACTTTGAGTGCCTGGGCATCTAATCGTGGTGGGATGTTGTTTCCTTTGTACCCATAGGTAAAAGGGCTACCCTGAAGCTCTCATCAAAAAGCCAGTCATTGGAATAAATTTACTTCTTTATAACCTTGAACATTAGATGAATGAAACGGAAGGCAATTGCCAAGGTCCCCTGCATGATGTTTCCTACTATGTCGGCCAAGTAATTGGCTCCTTTTTAATGGCATTGATCTCATCTGGAAACACACTATAATGTGCCCCAACGCTTTTTCTAGAAAAACTGAATGTTTATTATGGGTTTCGTTCCTGAATCTCTTAGGAAATCTAATTAAAAGCAGTTAGTAACAGATACGTTGTCATACATGAATGTTACACTGCATTTAATTTTTCCCCGCCAGATTAATTTCTCTGTCACATTTAAATTCAATTTCACAAAGTCTTGGGGTATATACAAACAGTATCCAAGCTCTTCACCAGACATTCACAAGGTTTAATCAACCCGTAGATTCTAATGAGGAACATGTGGGAAGCAAAACTGCTTAATTCTTGTTAAAGATGTCAGAGAGAATGAGAGAATAATAGCGTAGGAGTAAGATATAGCCTTTAAGAACATGTTCCTGTTTATCTACTTCTTCCAACTATGTTTTATGTCCAAAAATGTCTGCTATTCCAACAATTTGTGGATTCCAACACATTTGTGATTCTGTCAATGGATTAAAAAAAAAAAAACCTACTGATGAAGATAGACAACTCATCAACTTACCCAAAATCAACTTCTGAATCCTTTGGCAGTCAAGTCTTCCACACATGAATCTCTTTTTAAAGGAGACTTTCTATCCAAAAAAAAGAGCACTCTTGTAGATATAAAATATGTCAAAGAGATTTTATATTATAGAAATGCTCATGTTCTGATATATGAGCTTAACTAGAAATTACAAAGATGCTCTTAGGAAGAACATGTTATCAATACCAAGTGTCTGATTATACATAAAGTTTGGGAATGTGTGCTTTATAACTGGTAACTGTCGGTATCTATCTTTGGAGGTTCAACACAGTGATATTCACTACTCAAAAATACCTGCAGCCTTAAAGGTGTAAAACTAGGCAGGAATTTCTAGCTGTTAGCTTCATGGTTCTTACAATGATCTGAATATGATTTTTTTTTCAAAGTTCATTATGACTTCTACATTTCCTCTGTTTTCTCTAAACAAGTAAATTTATCTTACAATCCTGTTTTAGGGATTTGAGAGAAAGGCAAGTGTTTCTGTTCATTGTTTCTTGAATATCTTAATTTGGTAGAATGAGACTACAATTCTCCCCAAAGCAACACTTGCAAGAGAAGTCCTGGTGTCTTTTGTTTTTGAAATTCCCATGCATAAAAGCTCACAAATTGTAATGTAAAACAATCAGAGAAAATTAATTGCTGAATGTATTTTAATTTTTATTAAATATGATAATTATTTAGATTGGAATTTGTCTAATGCTATTACACTAATTCTCCCCCCCCCCCAATCCATGTAACTCACTGATTTCCAAGGGGAAAGTGGGAGAGTGAATGCTTCCCAGAAGCTTCCTCAAGTTATCATTTGCAAGAGCCTGGGGAAAATGTCAGCTGAAATATTGAATCTACTTTCTCTACTTTCTCTAGGGCGCCCAGCTTCCTTCATAGGTCAATAGGGGATTAATGTTGATCTGTCTTTAAAAGTTCAAACAAGTTTTTGAAGTTACTTACACTTGATTTATTTGATATGTTTTTTTCACATAATAATATTTAGAAATGACCTACTTCTTTAGCTAAACCATTTTTATAATACTAAGAAGAGCACCCCCATTGCTAGCATCAAGTCAACAGCATAGCAATGTCGGCTGAGATTGTAGAAATATATACTTACTTGATTAGGATGATCCATGTTCAAGTCCATTTAGCTTTCTTATTAGACTCATAGCTGTCATTTTGCATATAAGGTAACAGGCACAAATAATCAAATGCTTGTCTGAAGAAGCATGGCTGGGAGTGACGAAAACTTGACATAATCCTCGTCTCTCGGGTTCCAGAGCTGGTAATGTACTGGTTTAAATAATACTGGTGATGACATTGCACATGTTCAGTTCTTGCCAGCATGGATACACCCTTGAAAAATAATCAAGGAGTTGTGTAGCTTTGAAATTAACAACTTACCGATAAGCAACATTTCAGAAAACACTCGAGAGGCACATCTTTTATATAGCCTCTTCAAGAAAGGTTTTGTTGGGTTTCAGAAACACAATCAAAGGTATACAATGAGGAGGAGTTTTGTTTTCATTAGATTATAGAAACCAAACAATTTTTTTTCTCTATTCCTCTCTCTCAAGTAACATAGTCTTTCAAATCTCTTCTCGCTGGCTTAGCTTCTATTATCTTTTCAAAAGGCAAAATTAGGATAAAATAAAATGAAAAAAACAAGATTGTACTTATTATGCATGAACAGATTTAACTAATATTTTGAAGTGGGCACAGTCCCATGTATGACTGATATGTATTAGTCAAATGCATAATTTTTATTAATAGCAAATAGAGAGATCTCTTCTATATGGTAGCTGTCATCCATAAAGCTAACCAATATAGTAGTAGAGGACAGAATAAGTGAAAGATGACTTAGTACAATGTGAAATATGAGTCTATAAAGAAAGAAAAGGGTAAGAAGAAAAACAGGCTGGGCTGGAAAATATTCATGAGAAGTCAGTTGGACAAAGTATATCTAGACTTCAAATATATCCTATAATTACTAATTTGTTGAATATTTCTTAATCAGCTGAAATAGTCTGGCACTCTTCTGGGTAAATAACAATGAAAATAAAGGATAGTAAGTTTGGGTTCACAGAGATTATGAATATATATATATATATATATATATATATATATATATATATATATATATTCTAGTTTGTGCTAGGATAAAAATGTAGTAGGAAGATATTTCCGAGCTTGGGTGGCTGAATAAAATATGTCTAGGACATGTTGAGAAAGACAAAACACTCCCTAAACAACAGTATAAAGAAATCCAGTAAGGAAATTTTTTTAAGTATATATCTAGGCTATACTTGAAAATATTTACAATATATTATGATAGAAAGAAAAAACCACTGGATGCATATTTCCTCATAAACAAAATCTCTGACTTTCAGTGTGCTACACAGTAGAGGAAGAAGGAAGGACTGGAAAGTGTAGTACGTAGTTTTGGGGTGTTGACAAGATGCGTCTGGGGGACCTGGTTCTTCAGCATCCACTGCAGGAGTCCTCCCCAAATAACAGTGCTACCCATGCCCCTATTGAACATGTGCCCCTGTCACATGACTTTGTACACTGAAAGACAAAGCAGTAACTCTTGAAGAGATTAAACTAGTGTTTAACTCTGCAAATGTGGGGACCATATAAAGATAATGACAAACTAATCACAGCTGCCATTGACTTTGGACATACAAGTTTCCATGTTCCTGTTAGCTACAGTGATTTGGTAGCGATGAAGAGCTGGAGTTAGAGAACCACACTGTGAGAAGATGTTCTGTTACTGAGACAGAACAAATTAGTAGGTCTGTTTTATCAATGGAATAAAGGGAAACAAGAAGTAACAGAACAAAACTTCATTCAGTTTTCAATTAAAAAAGGAATAAATGTTAACTTACCAGACATTGATCTCAACTCCCCTAGTTAGACAATCTGCTATTTTTGGAGCTGGGGAAAAAAACTGTCACCTGAGGAACTAAACATGAAATACAAGAAAGAAACAGCCTTCACCTAACACCAGGACCATAAAAGCAGATTCATTCAGTTTGAAGTAGAGGCTGGGTGGCTGCAGCTCTGTGCAACATATTGTCCAGTTTGGTGAGAATTAAAGCCCAAATTACTGAGAAACCTATTGATTAGTCACAGTTTAAATCAATGATTTTATCTGAGATGAAGAGAAACTTGAGGAGGTACTGTGAAGAGCTTTCAAATGGATTTTGAAAGCCTGACAGAGAGCCCGTGGAACATTCTTGTGACAAGATCACATTAAACAGCCCCAAGTCATATGAGGGTGAGTTATTAAGCTCACAGAATTTATTAACACTCGAGGATGGCGGTGCAATTAAGGGTCCACTTAAAGAACTAACTGTTATTTTAGTGAAAGGATCAAACACTGTAATATAAGTTAGTTTAGAGCAACATTTATTTCTAGAATTTAATTTTTCTTATTTTTCACTTCTTAGAAAGTTCATTTATTTATTATGATTGCAGTATTCTACCTACATGCCAAAAGTGGTCACAGAATTTTATTGTAGATGGTTGTGAACCACCGTATGGATGCTGGAAATTAAACTCAAGATTCTGGAGACCAGTCAGTGCTCTTAACCCTGAGTCACCTCTCAGCCCCAAGTCTTGAGCCTTAGAACACCTGGATCTGTTTATTTTACTGGTTATAAATTGCTAGAAAGAGCTTTATTCACATAGGGTTGTGCACTGTTTTTCTTTTTTCTATTTTTATTTTATCAAAAATACTATCTTTTTTCATTTTACATATCAAGTCTAGTTCCCACTCCCTCCTCTCCTCCCGTTCCTTCCGCCTTATCCCAACCCCCCCATCCGCCCCTCAGAGAATGTAAGACATATGGCTATAAGGAAGGACCAAGGCCCTTCCTACTATATCTAGGCTGAGCAAGGTATCCCTCCAAAGTGAACGGGTTCCAAAAAGCCTGCACAAGCAGTAGGGATAAATCCTGGTCCCCACAGTTGCCCCAGGCATACAACTGTTGCCAACATTCTGAGTGTCTATTCTTATGCTGGTTCCTTCCCTGTCTGGCCAGAGTTTGTGAACTCCCATTAGCCCAGGTAAGCTGTTTTAGTGGGTATCCTCCATCATGGTCCTGACCTGTTTACTCATATTCTTACTCCATCCACTCTTCGACTGGACTTTGGGAACTTAGCCCAATGATCCACTGTGGCTTTCTGTCTCTGCCTCCATCAGTTGCTGGATGAAGGTTCTATGGTGACATTTAAGATAGTCATCAACTACAGGGCAAGGCCAGTTCAGGCACTTTCTTCACTATTACTTAGCTGGAGTTATCCTGTGGATTTCTAGTGCCACATTTTATGCTAGCCTCATAATGGCTTCCTCAATCAAAGAATCTCATTCCTTGCTCTCCATCTTGGTAATCCCATTCCCACAAGTTAGCCTCCTTCTCCCCTTACACTCTCCTTTCTCCTCTCACCCCCATGCTCCCAATTTTCTCAGGAGATCTTGCCTATTTCCCCTTCCAAAGAGAATCTATATATCTTACTCTTAAGGTTCTCCTTGTTACTAAGCTTCTATGGGGTCATGAACTATACGCTCATTATCCTTTGCTTTGTAAGAAGTATCCACATATGAGTGAGTATATACCATAGTCATCTTCCTGTGTCTGGGTTACTTTATGCAGGATGTTTTTTTCTAGTTCCATCCAGTTGCATGAAAGTTTCAAGATGTTATTGTTTTTTACCACTGAGTAGTATTATGCCATTGTGTAAATGTACCACATTTTCTTTATCCATTCATCACTTGAGGGATATCTAGGTTGTTTCCAGGTTCTAGCTATTACAAATAATGATGTTATGAACACAGTTGTACAAATGTCCTTGTAGTATGATTGAACATCCTTTGGGTATATGCCCAAGAGTGGTATTGTTGGTTCATTCCCAATTTTCTGAGAAACCGCCATACTGATTTCCAGAGTGGTTTACAAGTTTGCATTCCCATCAGTAATGACACGGTGTTCCTCTTACTCTACATCTTCTCCAGCACAAGCTATCATTAGTGTTTTTGAACTTTGTCGTTTTGACAGGTGTAAGGTGGTATCACAGAGTTGTTTTGATTCGCATTTCCTGGATAGCTAAGGATGTAGAACGTTTCCTTAAGTGTCTTTAGGCCATTTGAGGTTCCTCTATTGAGAATTCTCCATTTAGATTTGACAGCATTTTTAATTGGATTATTTTGTATTTTGATGTTTAATTTCCTGAGTTCTTGATCGACTATGTCGATCAATCCTCTGTCTAATGTGGGGTTGGTGAAGATCTTTTATCATTCACTAGGCTGCCTTTTTGTCTTATTGACTGTGTCCTTTTGCTTTACAGAGCTTCTCAGTTTCAAGAGGTCCCACTTATTTATTTTTGCTCTCAATGCCTGGGCTACTCTAGTTATTTTTAGGCAGTAGTCTCCTGTGCCCATGCATTGAAGGCTACTTCCCACTTTCTTTTCTATCAGGTTCAGTGTGGTCAGATTTATATTGAGGTCTTTAATGCATTTGAACTTGAGTTTTGTGCATGGGGATAGATATGGATCTATTTGCATTCTTCTATATGGTGATATCCAGTTGTGCCAGCAACATTTGTTAAAGATGCTTTCTTTTTTCCATTGTATAATTTTGGTTTCTTTGCCAAAAATCAGGTATTCATAGGTGGATAGATTAAATAGTTAATGTATAATTTATATCCGGGTCTTTGATTCGATTCCATTGGTCAGTCAGGCTGTTTTTATGCCAATACCAAACTGTTTTCATTACTGTAATTTTATAATGTAGCTTGATATCAGGGATGATGAGCCCTCTGGAAGTTCCTTTGTTGTACAGGATTGTTTTGGCTACCCAAGCTTTTCTGTTTTTCCATATGAAGTTGATTATTGTTCTTCCAAGGTCTGTGAAGAATTGTGTTGGGATTTTGATGGAGATTGCATTAAACCTATAGATTGATTTTGGTGGGATTGCCATTTTTATTATGTTGATCCTACCTATCCAAGAGCATAGGAGATCTTTCCATTTTCTGGTATATTCTTCAATTTCTTTCTTCAAAGACTTATAGTCTTGTTGAATAGGTCTTTCACTTCTTTGGTTAGTGTCACTCCAAGATACTTTATGTTATTTGTGGGTATTTGAAGGGTATGTTTCTCTGATTTTTTTCTCAGCTTCTTTGTCATTTAGATATAGAAGGGCTACTGATTTTTTGAGATGATTTTGTATCCTGCCACATTACTGAAGGTATTTATCAGGTGCAGGAGTTCCCTGGTAGAATTTTTGGGGTCATTTATGTGTACTAGCATGTCATCTGCAAATAGCCAAACTTTGACTTCTTCCTTTCCAATTTGTATCCTCTTGATCTCCTTTTGTTGTCTTATTCCTCTAGCTGGTATTTCACTAACTTGATAAATAGATATGGAGTGAGTAGACAGCCTTATCTTGTTACTGATTTTAGTGGGATAGTGTTTTGAGTTTCTCTCCATTTAATTTGATATTTGTTGTCAGCTTGCTGTATAATTGCCTTTATTATTTTTAGATATGTGTCTTGTATCCCTGATCTCTCTATGACCTTTTATCATGAAGGGGTGCTGGATTTTGTTGAATGCTTTTCCAGCATCTAATGATATGATTATATGTTTTTCCTTCAGTTTATTAATATGGTGGATTACATTGATAGGTTTTTAAATGTTGAACCATCCCTGCATCACTGGGATGAAGCCAACTTAATCATGGTGGATGATTTTTTAGATGTATTCTTGGCTTCAGTTTGCCGGTATTTTATTGATTATTTTTGCATCAATGTTCATCAGGAAGATTGGTCTCTATTTTTTTCTAGGTTGAGATTTTGTGTGGTTTCAGTATTATGGTACCTGTAGCATTATAAAAAGAGTTTGGCAATGTTCCTTCTGTTTCTATTATGTGGAGCAATTTGAGGAGTTCTGGTAGACTACACTGAAACCATCCGGTCCTGGGCTTTTTTTTGGGGGACGGGGGGTGAGGGGTTGGAAGCCTTTTGACGACTGCTTCTACTTCCTTGCAGGTTGTAAATCTATTTAAATTGCTCACCTGGTCTTGATTTAATTTTGGTGTGTGTTACCTATCCAGAAAATTGTCCATTTCTTTTACATTTTCCATTTTTGTGGAGTACAGTTTTTTGTAATATGGCCTAATGATTCTCTGGATTTCTTCTTTGACTGTTTTTATGTCTCCCTTTTTCTTTCTGGTTTTGTTGATTTGGATATTCTCTTTCTGCCTTTTGATTAGTTTGGATAAGGGTTTATCTATCTTGTTGATTTTCTCAAAGAACCAGCTCTTTGTTTCATTGATTCTTTGTATTGTTTTGTTTTTATTTTATTGATTTCAGCTCTCAATTTGATTATTTCCTGTCTTCTACTCCTCCTTGGTGAGTCTGCTTCTTTTTGTTTTAGAGCTTTCAAGTGTGCTGTTAAGTCACTAATGTGAGATTTCTCCACTTTCTTTATGTAGGTATTTAGTGTTGAAAACTTTCCTCTTAGCCCTGCTTTCATAGTATCCCGTAAGTTTGGATGCATTGTTCTTTCATCTTCATTGAATTCTAGGAAGTCTTTAATTTATTTCATTATTTCTTTCTTGACACAGACGTGATTCAATTGAGTACTAATCAATTTCCATGAGTTTGTAGGTTTTCAGCAATTAGTGTTACTGGTGAATTCTAACATTAAACCATGGTAATCTGATAAGATATTAGGGGTTATTTAAATTTTTATATCTGTTGAGGTTTGTTTTGTTACTGAGTATGTGTTCAGTTTTAAAGAAGATTCCATGAGGTGCTGATAAAGAGGTATATTATTTTGTGTTTGGGTGAAATGTTCTATAGAAGTCTGCTACGTCCATTTGAATCATGACATCTTATTTCTCTGTTAAGCTTCTGTATGATTGACCTGTCCATTGGTGAGTGGGGTATTAAAGTCTCCTACTATTAGTGTGTGGGGTTTGGTGTGTGATTTAACCTTTAGTAATGCTTCTTTTATATATGTGGGTGCTCTTGTATTTGGGGCATAGATGTTCGGCATTGAGACTTTTTTTTGTTTGTTTTGGTTTTTTGAGACACGATTTCTCTGTAGCTTTTCGAACCTTTCCTGGAACTAGCTATTGTAGACCAGGCTGGTCTCGAACTCACAGAGATCTGCCTGTCTCTGCCTCCTGAGTGTTGGGATTAACCGGTGAGATTTTATCTTGATGGATTTTTCTGTGATGAGTATGAAGTGTCTTTCTCCATCTCTTCTGATTGATTTTAGTTTGAAATCTATTTTATTAGATAATAGGATAGCTATATCAGCTTGTTTCTTAGGTCCGTTTGATTGGAAAATCTTTTCCCAACCCTTTACTCTGAGGTAATGTCTGTCTTTGAGGGTGAGGTGCATTTCTCACATACAACAGAAGGATGGATCTTGCTTTCAAATCCATTCTCTTAGCCTGTGTATTTTTATAGGTAAATTGAGTACATTAATATTAAGTGATATTAATGACCAGTGGTTATTAATTCCTGTTATTTTTCAGTGGTACTATTTGTGTGTTTCCCTTCTTAGTGGTTTGCTGGTAGGAGGTTATCTGTTGCCTGTGTTTCTGTGGATACAGTTAGCTTCTTTGGGTTGGAGTTTTTCTTCTAGTACTTTCTGTAGGACTGGATTTGTGGCTAGGTATTAGTTAAATCTGTTTTTATCATGGAATATCTTGTTTTCTCTATCAATGGTGATTAAAAGATTTGCTGGGTATAGTAGTCTGGGCTTGCATCCATTATCTCATAGTATCTACAACGTATCTGTCAGGATCTTCTGGTTTTCATGGTTTCTCTTGAGAAGTCTGGTGTAATTCTGATAGGTCTGTCTTTATATGCTGCTTGGACTTTTTCCTTTGCAGCTCTTAATATTCTTCCTTTATTCTGTATGTTTTGCATTGATTATTATATGGTGAGTGGCCTTTTTAAAAATTTTTCTTTCCTTTTTTTTCCCCAATCTGTTTGGTGTTCTGTAAGCTTCTTGTACTTTCATAGGGATATCCTTCTTTAGGTTGGGAAAGTTTTATTCTATGATTTTTGTTGAATATATTTTCTGTGCATGGGATCAAACTAGTCCCTCTGAATATAGTTGGCAGTTGGGGCAGATGAGGGGCCCCTGACAGTGGCACTGGGATTTGTCTCTACTGCATGTACTGTTTTTTTGAGGATCCTGTTCTCTTTGGGTGTATATCTTGCTCAACATAGATGTAGTAGGGAGGGCATTGGACTTGCCACAGGGAAGGGTGTCTTAACCTCTATTAGGATTGAATGGGGAGGGGGAGGAGGGGAGGGAGTGGGAATTTGGATTGGTATTTTTTATGTAATAAAAGAAAAAAGAAATGTTGACTACTCAATTTAAGTAGCATTTGTTCAAATTAATAAAAAATATTAATGATAAACATTTGCTATAGGCAAGACAAAAGTCTGAAGTATGCAATGCTAAATAAAATAATCACAAGAAGGAATGGCTCAGTGGGTAATGTGCTGGCTGTAGAAGCATGAGAACCTGAGTTTTGATCACCAGCACCAACATAAAAATCGAGGTATTGTGGCCCCCACCAGTAATCTCCGCCCTGAGAGATAAAGGCAGATGGATCCCAGGGACTCACTGGCTGACTGAATCGGTGAAATCCAGTTTCAGTATGAGAAATCAGTCTCAGAAGATAAAGTGGAGGTCAATGGAGAAAGACATCCCAAAGTCTCTAAAGTCTCTACCTGCCACGGACATGTAAACCTGAATGCACGCATACACACACACACACACATACACACACACACACACACACACACACACACACACGCATGCATGTACAACAGGCACTCATCACACAGTCATAAAGCTGGAGATGCTAGTGTAACAAGGCTTTGAAAGTATTAATGCAAGCCCTGTGAAGATTATGGCTCTAGGCACCCATGCAAGAGTGCCTGTTCCATTGTATCTTTTGGTTGATCAAAGGTTAAGAACCACTTTTCTCTGGTCTCATTTTTTTTTACATATTCCTTCATTGGTTTTATGTTTGTAGACATGAAAAACCTCAAACCGATCAAACGTAATGGAATACATAAGACTGTGGTTCCCAGAAACTATAGAAACTTCCAGAAAAAGAACAATTTCACACACTTAAAAATATGTGTCTTTATCTGTTTTCCCCTATTTGTTTTGATGGAATTGTCAATTGTGTTACCTAGCCTTGGATTCCCCTAATAAACTCCACTGGATTCTGCAAATGAGCTGAAAAGTTGTTATGAGGCAAGGAACTGAGGGCTGTTTTATGCCCCCTTCGAAAGGAAAGCTGTCCTCAGAAGTATGACTTTTAATATTGCTTCCCTGTTTCTCAGATTGTTATGCAAATGATTGAGTGAGGAACCTTTGTAAAATGCGTATGGATCCTTAGGTGAAGGGTCTAATTAAATGAGCATTACTATTTTTATTATTTTCTAGACATGGTGTAACATAATTATGACTAGGTACCATGAATAGTTGTCCCTTAAAATAACTACCTCTGCAGCCTGCTAGGGAGGTTATGATCTTGGTCTTGTAAGCCTGGCTGAATCATTAAGTAACTGAAAGCACAATCTAATTAAATTTGACATACTCACATGGGGAAATCAAACCTATAGGTACTTCTACAGATTGGAACTTTAGGAAGGATTTCTTCCCACTCATTTTTTTCTCAAAGAGAAAGTTCATTAGAAAGAGACTGAGGGCAAAAGTTTGAAAATGAAAATTTATGAAACCAGAGACAGAGCTACTTTAAACTATTCCCCTAGAGCAAGAATTAGAGCTGTGGAATATCCAGAATTTCTGAAAGGATATATAATCTTTATAGAGTTTATATGCACAAAAGGCCAGGCCTCAGGCTTTAGTATTGTGGGACTGGATTCAGCAGCAACCTTAAGAACCTTCTGTCCTTGATGACTGTCACATCCAAACAAGGTGCCATAAAGTAACTTGGGTATTTTTATTTTTACTCTCAAGTGGACACACTATAGCATCAATATTAACTCTTGGCCTCCAAAGTATCATCCATGGAGCCATTTTTTTTAAAAATAAAAATGGTGTTTTGTTTTCTGATATGTCTTACAAATCCTGATCTACATATAAACACATTTTGCATATTTGAGATAGTAAAGCATACATTGCAGTCTGTTTCTGCCCATAAAATGGCAATAGAAATATTTTCAGCACTTTTTTTATATTCTTTGCTATTTTAATTTTAAATGAATTCATAGTTTGTGAATGACTTGATAAACCAGTCAGATGAATCTCCTAATTTTAGATATTTAGATTGGTTCTAAATTTGATTACAGTAGATAATTTGAAATTACTCTGGGATTGTTTCACACAGCTCCTCCTACAATGCTCACTGAGGATGTGGTGCAGAAACAGATGCCTCTCTCTCCTTGCTTGCCCAGGATAGTTAAGAATGCCATTTTGATTTTAGAATTGCTACTATTTTATTCAAGGCGTCCTCCCACTCACAGTGCCATCTCACCTTGGGATCTATTATACTGGACTATTTGTAAAACGTCTATAATGACCCCACGCTAAGTCTTTCTTTAGTTTCTTCACTCTGGCTAGTGTCTGCTATCCCCAATAAGAATGTTTTACCCTTTGTGTGTTTGATATCCTTGAAAAGGGATTTTTATGCAAAACTTACTCATGTTTAAGAACTATCTTAAAATTTGGAGATGAAGAGTGAGGGAAAAAAGGGGTATCTGAGGCAAGAGAGACTTTCAGCTTCTCTACTGAGCCTACGCCCAGGCCTGTCTTCCGGGTAGTGGTGTTTCTGTCTTTTCTGCTCTTCCCTTTTCAAGCCCTGCTAGACATTGTCTAACCAGACAAAATTCCCAAGCATAGCTCTTCTTAATGTTATCACACCCAAACCAACTAAATAAGGATGGACAATTATATTTAAGCCTTCCACCAAACCGTAATTAAATGGCTATATGCAGAAATGCATGTCTGCCTTGAAGGGAAACTTAAAATTTTTAAACCAGCACCAAATAAGTAGTTATTAAAAAGCAATTTCATCCATGGCAGGTGACTATCTGCCCATAGGATGCCAACACTGTGCAAATATAAGAATATCTAATTGTTTTTCTTATTAGAAGTTGTATGTAGAAGTAGCATCACACAAGGTCAAAGCTGAATGAAGACTCAAGGTTTGCTCTCATTTGACAAATGGGGAAGCAAGTTTAGAGAAGAAATATAATTCCTTACATCTCACAGTCTGTTAGATTCATGCCAGGACAAAAACTCAGGGAAACGGGTTTGCACCACCATCTTTAGAGCCTTGTAAAGAGAAGCAGCTCCCATACCAAGTGAAGGGAGGCTGTCTTATAGACCAAGTGCTGAAGAATTTTTTTTTTTTGAATAGTTCTCTACAGCACAGAACTGTGACAAAGAAGTCTTGTAGGAGGATCGCTAGAATAAAAGTAGCATTTGCAGTCATTTATCTGCACAATATATGCTCACACACACACATGCCTACACGCATACACACACACACACACCACACTCTTAATATTATAGTCGGCTATGCATGGTGCTTTTCAAACTGTTCTCTGCGAAGATTTGATCCCTGGCAATGTTCCAGGGTCCGTTCGGGGACAGAGGCAGTGAAAGCCTCGGTAGCACAGTTCTGCTAATGTACCTCACTATCAAAGATCCGCAGAAGACGTGCATCGTTCCGCTTCGCACACAGGCATGAACAGATGCATGGGTGTCTGGAAATCAGCGATGTAAACAGGTTGTTAGATCCTGCATATAAACGCGGCAGTGCAGGCAGGTGGAATAGCTGAGTCACCCGCATAGCCCGTGAGGATGTGAGCTGGGAGGATGGGGAGGCTTGTCACTCAGAATCCCTCTGGTTTTGCTCTAAAACCTACTCTCATCGGCTGACCGTGTCTGCTGACTGGGGAAGAGTTCACTTGCGGAGTATCAGTTCCCTTCCTGTTAAAATAGGGTTGGTTGCACTTTGTACAGAGGACTGAGGTGATGAAATAAGGCAGTACGGCCAAACGAGTAGCCCATGTGTCGAGAATCAGTGTTTGGATGATTTCCACCATTTCCCCTCTCTTCGTCTCACATCCAGGACCGGAGCCATGCTTCTCGAATCCCATTTAATGCTGTTTTGACCACAGAATGGCTGATTATTCTGACTATGTCAGAATTGTTTTCTCATCCATCCTGCTTGATTACAGCAGTAGATAAGTGGCCCCCAAATCCCTTATCTCATTCCTTGGTTCCAGTTTGATAAATACAAATCCTGAAACTCCTGAAGGTATGGTGCTTGGGAATCTGTAATGGCTGCTCCATGATACAACAAATCCGGACAGCTGATAGGAATGAGAAACAGCGTCCCACCCTGCCTTAATGCTTGGCAACACAAAATGCCCCCCGAGTCCTAGTACTGTTTTTTCCAGTGGCTGATAAATTATCCTCCATGACACATTTTCCTCTCTCAGCTTCTGTTCCAGCCTTAGCTCTCTCAGCTGCTTGTCACTATTTTTTTTTTTTTTTGGATTTTTGGCCCTTTAAGAAGTATCACTTCTCTGTGTGAATATTCAGGGCATATAAACACAGCATACTATTACATATTGTATAAACGTGCGTGAGCTATTTTACATGCTTAAATATGCATTTATACATGTACACATATCTATAAACAAGCAGACAATGAGGCAAAGTGAAGAGGCCCTTTATTAAAGTAAATGTAGTTTTCATCTCCTTAGAAGAGAAGAAGCTGGCCAGAGGGATCCCTAGTGGAATCCATACAGGTTTTCCAAGCATACATCCTGCAGTGTTGTGCCTTATAAAGGGATTTTAAGAAAGTCTTTACTATTAGTTGGTGAAAAATTGGGTAAAGGAAAAGAAAGAAATGGTAGTGGAGAGGAACAAAATTTTATATTAATTTTGGTAGCAATTGTCCAGGAGCCAACATCTTGGTGTTTCTCCTAGAATAGACTATAAGAAGCCTCCAGCACTTTTCCCATCAGTACTACCTATAGGCAGGGCATTGACATGTGATTTCTAGTAGTTACTTCAAGGGTTGGTTTTACTATTAGTCTACATTGAGGATCTGTTTGACTTTCCCATGCCCCATGGACTCTCTCATGTTCAAAAGATTACCACACAGAAGCAGAATCCCCACTCCGTCTCTCCCTCCTTTCTGTCTATACAAAAATTAAATAATCTCCATCCCTCATTTTCCATTACAGACTAGGTAGTACCAAGTACCTATACTAGCGACTACCTCTCCATGCTGAAAAGACTTAAAGGTAAACAGACTTCTGTCCTTTAGCTGAGACAGAGTAGAATGAGGTACCTGTGAAGACCCCTCAGGTTGTAGTTTGAGCATTCTTGTGGTCCTCTGCAGCCCTTATCACAGAAATTCTTCATGTAGACTATGTGGTATAGAGGCTGGGAACAAATGGAAAAGAGTTGAAATGTCAAATTTCAAGCAGTATGAACATGTACAGCAACATCAGGTATAACAGAAAGTACTCACATCTTCATAATCCTTGCCTATGAAATAAATCAATAATCCAATACCATTTGAAATGTTTGCATATGGCAGCTCTTTAAGAGAAAGGACAGCTGTAGTACAGTCCATTTTTCCCTAGACTGCAAACTGCTGAGATCAGGGACCATGGCTTCCTGTCTGTGCAGAACATAGTAGGCATTTGCAAGAAATAAAAACAAGGTTGTGTGTTGTATGTTTGTTGTATATATGTGTGTATGCATATTTGTGTGTGTGTGTGTGTGTGTGTGTGTGTGTGTGAAGAAATCAAAGTGAAGCACAGAAACTAAATTAAGGTCCTAAGGCAGCCAGGCAAGCTAGAATTTGAAGCCACATCTATTTTATTAAGCATGGCCAGTTGGCCTTTTATAATGTGAACACTTTAGTTTCTTTATTTTGTGAACAGTCAGTTCTTGCTTTATCAACCACAGTTGCTTTGCACTCTACAGACTTGGTGAGGAAAACAATCATAAATTCTTGGGACTTGATATTAAAGTGTTTTGGCTCAATTACTTGCATGAATTTATCTGTTTGGTGAAGGTGCAAGTTTCTACCACAACAGCCACCAGCAGTGAGAATTAATCTCCTGAGTCTTAATTAAAGCAGTCTTTGGAGACTACAAGTGCCTCGGGAAGTGCCAGAAATCGCATTTGAAAGCTTCCTGATTGTGATATTTCCCATGTCATATTGCAGATTCAAGAAACTTGGGTGTTTGGAATAAGCTTTAGCAGGAGAACAGCCTCACGTTAAGTGCTTATCTTAACCGCTGAACCATCTGTGCTTCCTCCATCATGGCTGTGAACAGTACATAAGACCCAGCATCCTCCTTCCTGTCCCATTTTGCATCTCAGCACGATCTATTTCCAAAGTCATTTTTCTCCTCTTCCCATCAAGCTAAGCAGAAAACTAGCTGGGAATATTTCAACAGAACTGAAATATTTTCCATCCTTTCTAATACCCCGTCTCCTACACTTCTGAAATTTCCTGTTTTAAACTCATATTTATTTTAGTCAAGTGTTTTTCCTTTTTACTATTCACATCCAATTCGTTGCCTTTCTTGTTAATTTGTATAAACAGCTTCTTGAGTCTCTACCTGCATCTTTGCTTCTTGTATAATATTATGCCATTTCAAAACTTTCTTTGCTTTTAATTTCAAGATTCTGCATGTTTTTATCATCCCCTACAAGGTATTAGAGTGAGTGATTCTATATACTAAGCAGTATGGTAAAAAATATATTAAATAAACTAATCATGATACTATGTTTTATTATCGGTGCAGAATGTCCCTTTTATTCTCTGCCTTCTTCAGAGTAGACCTAGAGTAGAAGGTTCAGGAAAGCTAAACAAAATCCAACACAGATTTATCCAGATGGAGATGAACCAGGAAGTCCCAGGAGGTGAGTCTAAAAATCTCCCGAGGATGTTTACTTGAAAATTAAAAGGGTTAAAGGAAGGTTCATAAACATAAATGTTAAAGATGTCATATTGCAGGAGGTGAATCTTCTTTATCTGCCATTTTCATGAATAAAACTTGAAAAACTGGTGAGAGACTATAGCGGTGGATTTCAGATTCATCTCAGGAAGAATCTTCCTGTGCTTAGAACAATATACAAAGTAGCTGTGCCTTATGGAATAGTGTCTCTCCTGCTTAAGCAACTGTTCTCTGAGTCCTTATTATAAAGGCTGTAAGTGATATGCATGTAACTGGAAAGAAAACAAACCTCAAAGACCACTGGAACCCTTACCAATGCTGAGTAAGAGAAGAGCTCTGCTCCTTACTGTCTCCTTAGTAATCTCTGCTATGGTTTGGCTATAAAGTATTCCCCCTCCCCAACTCACATGCCGAAAGCTGCCTCCCAGTTAGTGGATTCTATTATTGAGGGGTGATTGAATCATGAGAACTGTAACTTAATAGTGGGCAAATCAATTCAAAGATTCATAGAGTGATGATAGTCAACCAAGGCGTGGCTAAAGGAATTAGGTCACAGATGGTGTATCTTTAAAGGGAATCTGTTGTCCCTGGAGCCAGCTGTAGGTGGACTTACTAACTAACACAATGAGCAAATTGGTAATCTGTTTCTTCCCTTTTAGGTATTCGTCTTAGGTATATGTGGAAATGAAAGCAAATCATTTTTTCTTTTGCAATAGTCCACTCAATTAGTCCTACAATATTAGTCTTTTATCCTGACTACTTCACATTCCTGTCCATCCTTGGGAGAGCTCTGCCCATTGTCTTTCCCATAGTCCACTCCAGGAAGCATATCTAGGCACACAGAACTGCAGGTTAGCAGAATTAGAATTCAGGATAGGAGTCAGTAACAATGCATCTGGGGAAAAAATCAAAACAAAGAATCAAAGAAGAGGCTGAAGTGCAACAGCAGACTATTTCTCTCTCGGGCAATGTTCAAAAGTGGGCAGTCTTCATCAAAGTGCGTTTGATCATTGGTCAATGACTTCTCTTCCTGGATAAGAGTGATCCTTTTATTTCTTGCTTTTCTAGAGTGGCCAGCTCTGAGTAAGGCACCAGGGCAAATAGATGCATAATACTATTCTGAGTAAGCTTGGACCCCTGGATATCACTTGCATTCATGGTAAATCTGTCAGATTCCATCTCATTTAGACTCATAATAGCTGAGATATAGGATTCTTTAAGTGATCAGTGACTAGCAATGATCTGTTACAAATCGAAGGAAGAATGGATATTAAGGAATATCTCAATAGTTAACCAGAGCGAACCCTCAACAATTTGTCCACAAGTTGTTTTATTATTCATTTTTTCTAAATAAATCCCATAAATTCTTGAAGATAAAAATAGTGTTGCCCAGTTTTGATCTATCCATTTCCCATGAGTCTTCTATAATGCCTTGCATGTGTCGAGTTCTTTTAAAGACATTTACTGAACGAAGGAATGAAGAAATAAATAAAGTTGACCCAGAGAATTATTTTAAAGTTCCATTTTATTAATATTTCCTGGAGAGTTTTATTATTTTATTACCTTCTAACTTCTTTAAGACTTTCAAATTATTTAGTCCCAGTCTGCTGAGATTCAGTATTTCTCATCTTTTCATTACTCTTTACATTACATAGGGATGGCTCTGTGGCACTTCTTCCCTGCTGGTTCCTTCAGATTTTCTAAAGGCATATCCTTATTTTTTTAAAGGAGAGCATACATTCTAAACAGAAA
Source organism: Arvicola amphibius (assembly GCF_903992535.2). NCBI lineage: Eukaryota > Metazoa > Chordata > Mammalia > Rodentia > Cricetidae > Arvicola > Arvicola amphibius. The sequence goes on from NC_052056.1 coordinate 43,020,867, forward strand.
GCCCTAGGCCTTGTGGCACAACATATAACTGGACTCCTGGTATTTCAGCCAATGCATAGGTTCTCATAGAGGGTATCAATGATCCTTTATTCCTGTGACTGGAGTTAAGTTATTGTTATATTTTGAATTGTGATGAGCTCTTTGAATAGAAACTGGCATACAGACTTAAACAAGCTGATAATGATGGTTTCTAGCAAACAATTTGATTTTATAATTTCCCATTAAATTTCATAGAACGTTAAAGGATAGATTCATATGCTCATGGTTTTTTTCCTTTATTTATCAATTATTTTATCCTAATTTTTTCAGTTTGAATCCTATAGATTTCAATGTTCCAACACCTTCATTTTTAAAAATTATTTTATTTGTGATAAGAACATGATCTTCTTAGCAAATTGATACTCTTAAATTGCATTAATCTAAATGCAGAATAATTCGCAAGATAACTATAGTTCATTCGTCTTGTTTAAGTGACATTGTATGTCATTTGTTTACTACTCCCCATACCACCATAGTGCCAAATCATGACACCATTGCCCATCTCTTTGAATAATCTGATTATTTTAGTTTTTTTTCATGAAGGCAAGCATGTAGTTTTTATACTTTGTGACTGGGTTTTTTTTTAACCCATCTAAACATCCTTCAAGTCCGTCCATGTTGCCATACATTGTAAAATATCTTTCTTAAAGTTCAGTGAGGGAGTTGAAGAGAAGGCTCAGTGACTAAGAGCACACTCTGCTCTTTCAGGGGACCTAAGATAAGTACCCAGTTCCCACCTGGCATGGTTCACAACCACCTGTAACTCCAACTCAGGGGATCTGATACCCTCTTCTGGCCTTTGCAAGTGCCTTCACTCATATGTGCACACAAACAATAAATAAATACATGGATAGCTTTTTAAAAGGCTGAATGATATCCCATTGTATTTATTCCATGTTTTTGTCCTTTTGTTAATTGGCAAGTATTTTATTGAGCTCTACATTTTAGTTAGCATTGCTGTCTCTGATCAATCCAAAATAGTGTAGCTGCTATGAAAAGCAGCATAGAGTTTTCTCAACACACGCACACAAATCAAGAAGTAAACAATAATCAGATCTGGCAATTTCATTTCTAGGTATTTGCCTGTAAGTCTTCTCAAAGCAGAATTTTCAGTGGACAGTGGGGGATTCAGAAACTTTGTGTAGAATTATACAATACACAAAGTTCAAAGTTCTTCAATAAAAATTACCAAGTGACTGATGTTTCTTTAATGAGAAGATGAACAGTGCTTGGATCCTATATTCAGGTAGAAATTCTATGGCAGTAACAAAACAGAGTGGAGGAAGAAAAGAGGTAAGGAATTACTTCTCTGAACTTCCCTGTACCCTGTACCCATCACCCTGGCCCATGCAAGTATCTTTGCACTGATCCTGTGGACAGAAGGATGTTGCAAGGAACAAGAACTTATATTAATTTGCAGCTTGAAAACTTGTGTGTATGTTCTTGTTATGAGCCTTAAACATTATTTAGATGGTCATTAAATACTTAAATATGCATTTGTAAGTAGCTAATCAACCCGGAAAGGTATCTTTGAAGCGCATTTCACTTCTGAAATCTTTGAAGTTTTACTTGACTCTAAACAAGATTCTGTAAATTAATTCTTTGTCTTAACAGCGTAAATGGTGAAGGTTACATTGCAAACTGAATGCTTTCAGAAGAATGTCAGCCTGAATAGACTCCTTTTTCAATTAATCCCATCTCTATTTTGTTTAGATTCAGAGAATTCCTTTTATTTTGATCTCTATCAAAGAATATGACAGATTGCCATAAAAAAACCCAGAAAACAAATGCCTTCTCCCTGTGGCATCTTTACAACATGTCCAGAAAGTAACACTCATCACTCCTGACTCCATTTGCATTGAGGACTGAACTCTGTACCTTTTTTTTCCAATTGGTTGATCATAAGCATTCTCTCAATTCCAACTCCATTTATTTGATATCAGAGCACACATGGTTCATTATTTTCCGGAAGTACTAGACTGTGAATTGCCTCATAGCTGCTCAACAAACTGTGTCAAGCAATAAAATCCTGTGTCACTGGATTGAGCTGAAGACTCTCCCTTTAGCATTCCTTTCATGGTCTTTATCTCCAGGAGAAGCTGAGAGTAACCCGACTCCTCTCTTCTATGCCCTGTAAGAAGGCACAATGGAAACAGCGACAGTTTGAGCCTATGGAGTCTGTGTCTCCTATCATCTTGCTGCTCCTAAACCTTCATATTTTATATTTGCTTCTGAAAATAAGGATGAGAAAATAGCATAGCTATCTTTGAAGTGATATAAGTTCTGACCCATGGATTTAGAGAACTCAATGTAATAGTTATACAGGTGCATATGAAGTATAATGATCAAATCTGAGTGATTGGCATTTCCCTCTTCTTAAATGTGTAGCAACCTTTATATTAAAAAGTTTTGAATTTTTTTCCAATTCTTTATAAAACAAATATTTGGTTGTTGTGACATTGTCACCTTACTGTGCTATAAAGCACAAGCTCATATGTGTCCCACACTACTCTGTTTTAGAGTTTTCTCAACCTTGTTCTATTCTGGTTCTCTACTACGTCTCCCAGACTTATGGTGATCCCTGATTTACTATTTCTTTGAAATAACAACAAAACAAAAAAAACAAACACACACAAAAATGTCAAAACTCTTATGTAACCCAGAACATGGGATATTGGTGTTTTATGCTTGATTTAGTTCCCCCTTAAAGGCTGACTGCTATTCCATTATGTATATATGACACTTTTGAAACAATTCCATTCTTCTGTTGATAGGCAATTAGGTTAATAGTATATTTTGATTGTTGAGATTAATGTGGCATTATAGGCACAAGTTTGGCTACCTTTTGAATAAACAAACTGATTTCATTTTCTTCATATTATTACTTTTGGATCCTTCGATTTCTGACTTCATTTACCATAAAGCATCATTTTACAAAACTGAATGGAATTTCCTTACCTCATAAAAGAAAATCTGAGGGGGCAAAGCAATGAATGGTGGCTTTCACTGAGAATGAGACAAAAACACCCATGTCTCAGCATCTCATTGAAAGCCTTATGATAGGGCAGCAAGGCAGGAAAGAAAGAGAATCTGAACACTGCAAATCAAGATATAAGCTCTTATTACTTACAGAAAGTGTGACGCTTTACATAGATTTACAGAATTTATAGACTATTAGATCCTATAAAATACTTTAGGAAAGCACAGGACACAAAAGTCAATGGACAAAATCAATTGATTTTTTTTATATCAGCAAAAATTTAAACCTGTGTCATTGTCATCTTGGATAATTTGCTTGGCACTTCTCTTGGGCTGGAGGCTAAGATACTGCAGGAAGAAAAAAGTCATGAGAACACAGAGCAGTATAGGAAAGGCTTTCTGGAGTAGACATCTCTTCAGCGAGTATTGGATATACACAGGAATAAGCAAATGGAAGGGCACAGTACAGGGGACAAGAGCAGTCCTAGCTGAACTGGTACATAAGTGGCAAAGATGGGTTCCAAGGCAAGCACAGAGTTGCAAGTGTCCTCAGACAAGCTGAAGCCCTGGGAGAGGAGGTGAGTTTCTTAGCTTGCCAGTCCATACCACTAAGTAGAACAGTGATTGTTTTCTAAATATTCAACAGAAAGTGCCTTTGGTGTTAGAGTAGGCAATTAAAGGCAAAAAAAAGTGAGCACTCAGGGTAAGTTGTAGCCCCCACTTGGTTAAAAGAAGTCCCATTTCCAATGGCCTCAGAAGTCTTTATGTAGGAAATCTAGATCTAGCTGTTGGAGAAAAGAGTTGTTGTTTTTTGTTGTTGGAGAAAAGAGTAAATGTTGTTTGTTTTCTTTGCTAAGATGGGAGTCACTGGGGGAGCTGGAGGGGAATGGGAGGAGGGGAGGAAGCATAAATTTTTGAATGGAAAAATAAAAAAAGATGGGAGTCACCAACACACAGCGTTCACTACTCTCTCTTAGATGAGTGTTTTAGCAAAAGGGTTTACATTTTACAGAAATAAGATACAGTGTACAGCATCTAGTTCTGAATCCTTTTAAGGGGTCTGTTAAAATTACAGTTCTCAACTTGACGAATGCTAATACCCTTTAATACAGTTCCTCATGTTTTGGTGAGCCCCCAACCATAAAATTATTTCGTGGCCACAACATAACTGAAATTTTGCCACTGTTTTGAATCGTCGTGTAAATATACAGCTGACTCCAAAGGGTTCTCGACGCACAGGTTGAGAACCATTAAAGTGTATAGACAGGGAGTCCCTGAAATACTCCAAGAGACCGACTCTGTCGCATTTCAGCTTGGGTGTCTTGAGATCATCGGGCACTCAAATGGAGGAAGGTCCTGATGAGAATCACAGGAAGGAGGTGGTAACTGTGACTCTTCCAAAGAGAAATTAATTTGGTCTTATGAAAAGACACTAGAAACACAAAGAAGAGCAAGACAGCGCCCCGCCTTCCCGAGAAGCGCTAACATCCTGAATGTTTGGAAGCAGTCTGTGGAAAGAGCCAGGGCTGTTTTTAAATCTCTGCTGGCTGATGCTGCCAGAGCTGTACCAGGGCCCCAGAAGGAGGCTGTGCTAGGAATGCCAATTAGCAGTCAGGGCACAAGCAGGAGCCAATGCATGCAAATGAAAAACAAACAAACCTGAAGGTGGGATGGAGAGAGGGAGGGATGAGAGGAGGGTCTGAGAGCGGATTCAACAGCGAACCCACCCATCCGATGAATTCTTCCCTGCTCTCATTTTCAAACTCTACAGGGCTGGCTGAGCTTGCACCTCACTTGTTAATCTCCTTTTTGCATCCCTGTTTTTGTGGCTGTCAGAACTCCATATTATGCAAATTGGGCTTAAGCAATTAAGGCAATAATGTTTCCCTTGAAGAGTTTGACAAGGTGGTGGGAGTTTGGGCTGCATTTCCCAGAACAGGAGCTTGGATGCTTATTTACCTACAAATAGAAGAGAACAAGAAAGGGAAAACACCATTGCATTGAGCTCACCTGAGCTGGGCTGTGGCTTTCCCTAGCTTTTCCTTTGTTGCTGTAGAGAACAAGGGGTCATTTGGCAGCATTAGCGGGTGGTAAATTTAGAATAAATGAACACTTTCAGTAAGGTGTCGTTTTAACCTGTTGAATTCACAGCTGCAGAAGGCCACCGAATCAATTCCTCTGGCAGGATTTTAAAGGAGACTGGGTGACTTCGTGAGGAATAACATTTGACGCTGCCGGGGCTGCATGTCTCTTGTTTGGGGTCATGAGCTGATTGTCAGAAAGCTAGATAGAAGCAAGGCCAGGAAACCAGGCTCTGTTTGTGATAAACCTGAACTGCACAGTGCATGAGAATGTCACAGCTTCCTCCTCTAAAACATCACCAGTCATCAGCAAACTCCAAAAAGTGCACTGGGCTCCAAATTTGGAAGGGCACATTCTATATTTCTGTACTTTGGGAACAACATGGAGATGACAATGTCCTCAATATAAGCACATGACAGAAAAACCACCTTTTTCATAGCTTGTTGGGTTTACGTCTCCACCCCCAATCCTGTGCCTGACACTTCTTCAAATGTAGAGTATTGCTACTAAATGCTGTCTTCTCTCCTAACTTGACATTTACTGCTCATTCATCATTCAGTCACTCATTTCTTAAGCACGTGATTAGGAAATATGCATGTAACAGGTAGCGTGTAGGTGCGTTTGTGCATGGCTGTGAATATAAGGGAAAGAAAGACTCTGAACAAGCCTAACCAGTGTGAAGTGCAGACCAATTCTTTATTAGCTGCCATAACGTTCACTCATGGCTCCTTCCAATGCTTTGAGATTTCCCTCTCAGGCAAGTCCTTGTATCAAGCATAAAGCTCCTCTCTTTCGAGTTACTCTGTGTGGATCCTATCTACTTTAATCTTCCAAATTTTCCTGAATGTTGCCAGTGGTCCTTGTAAACCTGTCCTCTCCATACATCCTCCAAGGAACTGCTTTCTGACCTAAGTCCTCTGAAATGATTTCCTTTAAAAATGTCTCTAGTTAAAATATGATTTGCCAAATCTAATGCATTCCTTCTTTTGATCATACTCAAGTAGAACATAGCATTTCATACTATTAATCTTCTTGTCAATTTATCTTTCTTCCAGTATGTTTCTAGACTACCTATTCTAGTAGATGTACAACAAACTTCTCTGTGCTAAGAACCATGTGTTTTGTTGCTGTTGTTTCCTTTTCTAGACTAGGACCTCCCTATAGTTAGCCCAGGCTACCTTCATAGCTGCCATCCTTATGCTTCAGCCACCTCAATACTAGAATTATATGTGAGCAACTCTGCACCCATCTTCCCAACTTTGCAATGTGTTTGAGTCCATACAACTATCTTTAATAAGACACGGTCCCACTATTAAAGATGCTTTACTTTTATAGAGATAAAATTAATGCAAAGGAATTGACATACTGGAGTAGGTAATGTTGCCGTGAAGGGAATACCATTACATAAGATGGAAATCATTGGTAGGATTGAGCATCAGGGAAGACATCAGAAAGAAATGACAACAGAGCTGAGTCAGGGAGTTTGAGAGAAGTTAAAGGTGCAGTACTTAAAAGTAGACATGGCCTCGGCTTTCCTTTCAACTTCCTTCTTAGTCAGCTCCCCATTTGCTACACAGCTTTATAAACAAAACCTGACAATTCACACTGTCAGATATTCCAACACTAATTTTTCTAGGGTTCTAATATTTCTAATTAAAATGTCCAGAAAGATGTCTAACATCCTAGGACAAAAATCTCTTGATTTTTTTTTTATCTCTAACAACTTACCTGAATGTTATCTCTACTGAAGCTTGCTTATAGCAAGCTCTGTCAGATGTAGTTAGACTTTCCTTTGTCGAACTACTAGCTCCCTAATTATGACACAGAGACTTAATACTAATTGTGAAAGGCTGGCGTTCAGCTTAGGTTTGTCCACAAACCTCTTAAAAAATCTTGAAAATTAAATTAACCTGTTTTTATTAATTTACATTCTGCCGTGTGGCTTAGTTAACTTGCTTTTGTACCATGTAGGCTGAAACTGCTCTTTCGTTCATTCCTGGCTGCCCAGACTCAAATAATCACACAGAAACTGTATTAATTACAACACTGCTTGGCCTATGGCTTACGGGAATTCCTAGATACCTCTTATATCTCAAATTAATCCATTTCTATTAATCTGTGTATCGCAATGAGGATCTGGCTTACCAGTTAAGGTTCTGTTCTGGCATCTTTCTCCTTTGGCAGCTACCTGGCATCTTTCTGACTCTGCCTACTCTTTCTGTACGTTCCTCTTCCAGACTAGCTATCTTCTGCCCTGCTATAGGCCGAAACAGCTTCTTTATTAACCAATGGTCATAAACATATTCACAGAACACAGAGGGGAATCCCATATCATCTTCCTTTTTCTGTCTTAAAAAAAGGAAGGTTTTAACTTTAACATAGTAAATTATATATGCAAATTGTTGTCAAGCAAGAATTATAGTTACAATATTTAGTTTATTTTTCATTTGGCAAATTAAGGAAAATACTCTATCATCTATCCTATCTTTGTGAGTCTAAAGTTCTATATTCAATTTATCTTTTATCATTACTAAGGAAAACTATAACCATATGCCTTAAAATCTTTGAAGATTTCAGAAGAATATAATTCTACCTATGTAAATAGGAAGTGCATTGTAAGCAACTTCCAAAGTTCTAGAATTGACAAAAACATCTTGATGGAGGAGTGTCTATGTGTTACTTTCATTACTAATAAAGAAAACTGCCTTGGCCCTTTAAGAGAACAGAAAATTAGGTAGGCGGAGTAGACAGAACAGAATTGTGGGAACAAGGAAGCAGAGTTGGGGAGACGATTCAGGCATTCGCCATAGTGAGTCTCCGAGATGGATGTAGGTTAAGATCTCTCCTGGTAAGCCACACCTCATGGTGCTACACAGATTACTAAATATGGGTTAAAGGAAGATGTGAGAATTAGCCAATAAGAGGCTGAAACTATGGGCCAGGCAGTGTTTAAAAGAATACAGTTTCTGTGTAATTATTTCGGGTGTAAAGCTAGCCGGCAGCCGGGTGGCGGGACTCAGACCCGCCGCTTCACACTACAACATCTGTCAATCTGATGTGGGCTGTCCTTCTGTATATGTGTTGCTTTTACTGGTTAATGAATAAAGCTGTTTCTGCCAATGACTTAGCAAAGTACAGCTAGGCAGAAAATCTGAACAGAAATATAGAGGGAGAGTAGATGGAGTCAGGGAGGTGCCATGTAACTGCTGAAGGAGAAAGACTCAAGAAAATCTTTCTGTTTGGCCACAGCCTTGTGGCAATACATAAATGAATAGAAATGGCTTAATTTAAGATATAAGAGATAGCTCAGAAAATGCCGGAACTATTGGCCAAACATTGCTGTAATTAATATAGTTTCTGTGTGATTATTTGTTTCTGGATGGCCAGGAAATGAAGGAGCAGTCTCCGTTTATAGTATCATACGCCCAACTTGCTCTACCTGCTTTTATTAATCTACATTCTGCCATGTGACTTGGTTACCTCTCTTCTGCACGCTATGTCCAACTTGCTCTACATCTCCTTGGCATCCTTCCACCTGCCTCTCTTCTTCCCAGAGTTCTCTCTCTCCCCAGAAATCTTGGCTATTCTCTGCTGTCTAACTATTGGCCATTCAGCTCTTTATTAAACCAATCACAGTGACACATCTTTATACAGTGTAACCAAATATTTTGCAACACTTCTCAGTCTTAATTAAGCAGAAAATACTCTTAGTTAGTCAGTAATACCTGAAGATATGCAGCCATCTAAGGTTCTTATTCCCTTTTAACATAGTCACCACCTTCTGGAGAGAATCAAGACCCTATCTTCCAAGTGAAAACCAAATCTGTTTTACTTTTCTTGCATCTCCATAGGCACAAATGAACAGTAGCATTTCCTATTTGCATTCCCTGAAGTTAGCTTCACAGGAATGCTTGCATAGAAAGTCTGTATATATTTTTAGCATTGCATTTCCATCTTCAACATCAGCTTTATCTATCCATATTCCTTTGTTTTTGTTTAATACTTTATCCACCCTGGATGACTCTGCTTACCTTAACAGAGCATGTTTCTTTGTGTGGCCATGCTATTTCTAAATGTTTGTTCTTGTACAATGACCATCCTCCTCCTTTTGGGATAGACGATAATAACTTTATAATTTATACCTTAGTTTAATTGCCATAAAAGCCTATATATCTATAGAGTGATAGTTTGCTTTGGATTTGTCCTCTAGACTGATTATCTGGCACTAAGAAAGCACATATTTGTAAACTGATCATATTGACATTTTGGCTCTTAGTTTTCCAGTGTTCTTCCAAAAAACTAGACTTCTTCACTGTTGCAAAGGAAAGAGATGGTCTGATATTAACCTAAAGGAATTAAGTTTATGAACAATGATATAAAACAGTTCAAATAATTGGGATACAAAAGTGGCTGTCCTGCTCAGAGACTGTAATTGAGAAGATGGTGCAGAGCAGCCACGAAACTCTCAGCAATCCCTGGCTTAATATGCTGACTCTGCTGACTTGTAACTTATCTGATCCAGCTGAGTAAGGTGAGTTTGTATACTTCAAACTAGTTTGTAGGCTATGATTGCCTGGCACTGTAGTTTTAGAAAAATGATGTTGTCTGCATCTTGAAGCAGCTGGCTCTGTTTGAGTTTTGGAGGTGACACGTGTTGAAGGAAAAGTGGCAAGGACAAAGTTATAAATTCCATGCCTAGTCTGCATTCACACAGTTCTCTCGCTTCCCTGCCAAACCCATCCAGAGAAGACAGAGGACAGAGAGAAGGGTAGCAACAGGGAGTGCTGGTGGAACCTGAGTAGCACATAGATGTGTGTGTCCGGGTGGGGGTCAGGGCAAAGGGGGGACTTTGTTATGGGACTAGCAGTTGATGACTCCAGTTCTTCAAAAATTGCTGCCCAACAGTATTTGATATTTAGAGATAAAAATCGTAAACTGGTCCTTAGTTTCCTTTTTCCTCTAATGAACCACTTGGAAAGTGCACATGGGATGGCCATAAGGTAAGGACAGGAACAGAGTGTGAGTTGGTGAAATGCAATAGATACGAAGGGGAGGGGTGTTTGTGATAAGGTCTCACTATGTAACTTTGCGTGACCCGGAATTTGATAAACCAGACTAGCCTCAAACTCACAGGGATCCACCTGCTTCTGCCTCTATAGGCTGAAGTTAAAAGCATACACCATCACACTCATCTGAGTGAAAAGATTTTAAGCAGTCCTCTATGAGCGACGTGCCCAAATATACAGTCCAGGTGGGGATCAGAAGTTAAAACAGAGCAAGAACCTATCCATAGTCTACGAGAGGATAAGAGATCTTGAATAAAAGAGTGTCTCATACTGGATGGTAGAAGGAAAAAAATTTTAAAAAGAACAAAACTTATCTCAATTATGGTTACTATTGCTGTGAAGAAATCCATGGCCATGGAAAAATTTTAAAAGGAGAACATTTAATTGGGGATAGCTTGCAGTTTCAAGGTTTCGTTCATTATATCATCATGGTGGGATGCAGGGTGGTATGCAGGCAGACATGGTGCCGGAGAAGGAGCTGGCAATTATACATCTAGGTCAGCAGGCAGCAGGAAGAAAAAGATACTGGATCTGACTTGAGCATCTAAGATCTTACAACCGACCCCCCAGTGGCACACATCCACCAACAAGGCCACAAACGACTTCAACAAAGCCACTCCTTCTAATAGTACCCCTATCTATGAGTGTATGGGGCCCATTTTATTGTAAACCACTTCATAACTCAAAGGGTTAACAAGACTAGACCAAGGTTTACACAAGAGTAGACCAAGCTTTACCAAGAATCAGCAGGAACTTTGCATTTTGACAACACATACTAAAACAAATTTCCAAACAGGAAACACAATTCTGCTACATTTTTTTTATCTATCTCCTTCCTCCCTATCACTTTTTATTAAAATTTTAAAATTTTTTCTAAGCTCCAAGTAGCTCTAATTAAAAATCCCTTGAAAGGAAAATTATAGTTTAATACTTTATTGGAAATAAAATCAATATGTCTCTTATCATGATCTACTTGAAATAGGGCACTGGAATGTTTCCATCTGATTGCTGGCAAATTTGCATGAAATGATGGGTTTAGCAGAATTCTCATCAATTCAATTGTTGTCAATAAATATATATTAGGCACTCTGTTAGATTCTACACATAAAGAGATGAATAAGATAATTAATACTATTTACAGAGGATTCACCAGGGGCTAGTTGCTGGATGATGAAGCTTAAAGCTCTTGTTTTCAATATAAGCATTGAAATGGCTCCCCTTGAGCAATTCTTAGTGATCTCTGTCAAAATCGTACCAAAATTTAGTCAAAGATCCCTGAATATGAACAAACATAACTGAAGATTCCTGGCATATCTTTCTTGGAATGTCTTTTGGGCAGGGGAACCTGCCTTTTATGAGTCTATCCCTTTCAAATCTTAAAAATTTATTGACACTACTATTCCTAGCGACTGAAGGGATTCTATATTCTTTTTTAGTAAAACGGCCCTCAAAACTTAATGTACACAAAATAATAGAGCGTGTTTAGAAAAGATTCTTGAAAACAATGTCCCAGAGATTCTAATTACTCAGATCCAGATTAGTGATGGTCATCAGTGTGACAAAGCAAGTAGGTGATTCTAACACGATTAATCTATGAATATTACCTTGAGAAACACTGCTTTACAGGAAGAATATTTTTTAGAACTGTTAAATTGTCTTTCTACAAAAAAATTCATGTAATTTATTTTGATCAAATCCTTTTCCCTCCCTTAACTCATCTTTAAACGTGCCCTTTCTCCAAACAAATAAATAAGCAAGCACACAAGCAAACAAACAAAAAACACCTATTTTTCTAAAAGGTCTTGCTCCTATAATCTCTTTAAAAGCCCACTGATTTATTTTAGAGGTTTTGTCTTTTCTGCGAGATAAATAGGCACCATAAGATGGTGCATTATTTTAACAATCTTCCTGTAAATTTATTTAGCTACTTGTTCATATTCCAGATGGGAGTTATTTTGGTAAACTATGCAGATGTTGATGTATTATCACATCAATTTTGGAAAAAAAATAATAAAACTATTTAGAGACAGTAGATTGTATGTGCTAGCCACTTAATCTAATTATATTTGTGGTATATTGGTTAATATAAATGTAACAAATGTTCAACCATAAATACTAAACTAGATTGAAATACTAAGAACCCTGAAAAGTAAAGCAAAACTCACTCAGGGTTCTTAAGTAAGTGGACTTAAACGCAACGATTTATTAAACAGGATATGTTAAGAAGCCAGCCCTGTCAGAAGGCATTGATGCAACTCAATGATGACCTTCAGCTGGAGAGACCATGGGCGGGGCTAAGGTGGCTGGCACAGACAAGAGTCTGTAGAACCCTTGGACCTATCACAGAAAGGGCTCAGCTGAGGAAAAGACAGATAAATGCACTAGTCCTTTGTTGATTGCTCTCTGTTCTTTTTTCGAGACAGGGTTTCTCTGCAGCTTTAGAGCCTGTCCTGGAGCTAGCTCTTGTAGACCAGGCTGGTCTTGAACTCACAGAGATCCGCCTGCCTCTGCCTCCCGAGTGCGGGGATTAAAGGCGTGCGCCACCACCGCCCAGCCCTGCTCTCTGTTCTTAAGGAAGTGCTTCTAACTGAATAAATCCAGCTTGGGGTAGGAGAGCTGGAAGAGAAAACCTTTACATTCTGCTTTGCCAGGGTACGGAAAAGAATGAGAGAAGGACGGCATTGCCCCTTAGAGCCCTGTGGGAGTTCGTTGCCCCTTGGATCTACTTCACGGTTTCACTAAGTTACTTTAATTCTGAGAACGAAATCATCTGACAACCTTTACAGTGACCCTTTCAGCATCCCAAATCTGTATCTTGAGGAGTAATAGCAATATTACTGAAGCCTAAGGTGAAGCCTGGAGAAGACGATGCCATTTAAGCATGTCCTTCATCAGCACTGCTCTCAAAGATCCAAAGGGGAAGTGGAGAACACAGCTCTTCTCTGCTTGTCTCTCCTGCAGCCTGCCCTTGGTCTAGATTGCTTGTCTTTCCTGCAGCCTGCCAATTGACTAGGCTGCTTGTCTCCCTGGTAGCCTGTCATTGGACTAGGCTGCTGGTTTCTCTTACAGCCTGCTGTTGCCTCTCCTGCGGCCTGCCCTTGGTCTAGACTGCTTCTCTCTCCTGCAGCCTGCCATTGAACTAGGCTGCTTGTCTTCCTGGTAGCCTGTCATTGGACTAGACTTTTCTCTGCAATTTTCTTCTAGGTCTATCCATTCACTTTTTGCCATCTTCAGTCTTGCTCTATCCCAGTTTAGGCAGAGTGGTCTTCATTTCATTCTCAATGAGTATTAGTTTCTTATCCTGACAGCTCTTACTTTCACCTCTTGTGGGTGTTGTGCTGTTTTACCTAGTTTTCCTTTGTCTTCTGAGGGGGGACTGCTTTAACTCCTTAAGTTTTAGAATAATATGTTCCAATTAACTTTGTATCTGGTCACAAAAGTTCAGCCTCTATCAGAAACTGCATGATTTTAAAAGCATTAAACGGGACTGGGATTGAAGAGGACAACGAAGAGAATAGGGCACCATGGAGCCGCAGGGCTCTGGTATTTCACTCAGTTTCAAAGGTGAATCCAGCTCATTATTATGTTTGCTTAGCCGGAATGAGAGCAGGAGTGAGAAAGGTTAGATAGATTTTCCTATACACTAGGGACAAGTTTTTCTTATTTTTTCTCCAGCTTCCATTTGAAATATTAACTTGAGTGATTCCCAAATCCAAGTTGAGTCAAAATGTTGTCTAGTACTGTAGCTGGCCTACAAATATACCTTTGTTAAAAGATTCACCAAGTTTTAAGAACATTCCACTTGAATCTAAGAAATTATAAAACAAAGCAAAGCACACACAAAAAAATTACTATAATATCTGTTGTGAAGCAAATGATTTAATAATTAGTGTCTCCACCAGGAATCAGTGCCAGGGTTTATGTATCATGCCTGTCATGCTCAGTAAGCCCACAGATGTGAACTTTGAGGAAGGGACTCCCAAAGTTTAAATTATCTGGCTACCTGGAAAACATGAAGAGACTGAGAGAACTGAGAGAGAGACTGTTTTTCTTTTTTTATTTTGTAGAAACAGACAGGCCTCGCTGTCTCTATTTAACCTTAAACAAAGCTAATGATTGCAAATTCAGAACTCTTGTTTGAAAAAAAATGTGAGAAATGTGCCTATTGACCTAACAGTTTTAGTGAGGACTGATCGCATGTGCAACAGCACTTCTTCAATAATGAAACACTATACGAATAAAGAACCTTCCTACACTTGGCCTCATTTTTAATTGCATAAGAAACTCTTTGCCTGTCATGTGATCTCTCTATCACAGTGCAGTGTTTAGCATACTACGGAAAAGTTATCTAATTAAGTGGTAGTTGAAACACCTCCGGTACCAGCGTAATCCAATTACATTTACCAAGTAAAGGAAATTAGCCTGGAAATTTACTCTTCAGCCTGGGAAGATTCCTGTTCATGAACGAGCCTTGCAGAGTTGCTAAGGTCCTCAGAGATCATGGAGTCCAATACCTCGATTGCTTCATAAGAAAAGTCACCGGATGCCAGGAGAACGTAGCGCAGCACTAACCACCACCAAGGGCACAGTAGAAGCAAATTGGAGGACTGAACAAAGTACCCATTTGCCTTAGCTAGTTGACTCGTCTCCCCCAGGACTTTCTTCAATTTTCTGTCTTTCTAGGTGTCGTTTAATAAGACTATTTCCATAGGATTTGACTTCGTCCAACTCATTAATCTCATTCCTCCAACCCTTTGAGAGATGGCAGGGAAATACTTGAGAAGTGAGAATGGAAAAAAAGGTTGGATTGCTGAGCTGGTAGAGATTTAGGGACTAAAGCTGATGGAGTTTTGGGGTGTAGCGCTGATGGCTACTGATAGCTTCTTATATACACGCTTTTGTTCAGCTCCCATCCAAATCTTGTGTTTACTCCCATGTCACTTGTATAGCATGAGTGGTTCTCAAGCCCCCTCTCAGGAAGAGGAACAGTTAAAGCATGCATGCAAAGCCTGTTTGCCTTACAAATCACTGTAATAAATTTCAGCAGAATGGCATGCACCCACATGGATTAACAATCACAAGACATGCTAGTGTTTCATTTACAAAAATAGCACCTTTTATAAGAGAGTATTTAGATACTAGATTGTAGTTCTAAAATCTAGACAGAAAATTTTGTTCTTAAAGGTGTAGAAACTGAGGCCCTTGACTATTATATAATTTACTGGAGATCATACATCAGGCTAATAATGTTTATGGAAGTAATACAGATTATTGACTGAGGTTTTCTGTCCTGCCTGGTTTCTGTCCTCCCACCAGGTCCCGCAGCCTTTTTTAGTGGGGCAGGTCACATCCTGCTTCTTCAGTGTCTGGACAGGATTGGGGAGGAGGGCTTCCTCCTTCCCAGAATACTCCTGTTCTCATTGCTCCACCTCTACTTCCTGTCTGGGTGTCCCACCTATATTTCCTGCCTGGCTACTGTCCAATCAGTGTTTATTTAACACATAATTGACAGAATATTGAATTGTCACATACCAACAGATGTTGAATCTAGTTCTCGACCCTAATAATAAGGATATGGATGAAAAGAGTAATAGGATGTCTTTTCTATATATTCAACATTCATTATGCAATCCTCACAAGAGTTTTAAAGTTCAAAAAGTATAGAGACTTAGACAACCCATTTTCATTTTATTTTTATCAGTATGTGCTAGTTTTGAGTATTAATGTATTTCAGGGTGTTATTTCTAAATGTGCATACAACATGAATGATAAAATCTAGCCTCCCTTTTTAACAACTACCCTTACCTCCACCTCTAGTAACCAATATTTATATTCAGGTCAACATTTCTTTTTAATCTGCAGATAGGAGAGATACCATAATATTTATCATACTGGTCTGTCTGACATCACTTTTAAAATGTCCTTAAGTTCCATCCATTCCACTGCAAATGACAGGATTCCACTCTTCTCTATCTGGATAATATTCATTGTATATATTTGACTTCTCTTCTTTATTAATTTGTTAATAGGTGTTCTGGTTGGTTGATTGTATAACCTGACTATTGTGACTAGTGCCACAGTGAACATGTATGTGCTGATGTGATGTAGGATTTCTCTCTGTATGCTGTGATTATCATTGGTTAATAAAGGAACAGCTTCCAGCCTATAGCAGAGCTATAGAGGAACAGAGCTAGGCAGGAAAAACTAAACTGAATGCTGGGAAAAAGAAGGTCAGAGTCAGAGAGAAGCCATGTAACACTGCTTCGTGGAGATAGATGCTGGAACTTTAGCCAGTAAATCACAGTCATGTAGTGATACACAGACTAATAGAAATGGGTTAAATTAATATGTAAGAGTTAGCCAATAAGAAGCTAGAGCTAATGGGTCAAGCATTGATTTAATTAGTACAGTTTCTTGGTGATTATTTCGAGGATAAGAGGCCGGGAACCAACAAGCGGCCCTTTTCCAAAACTGATGTATCTTCTGTATGCCAATTTTATTCCCTTTAATTATATCCCCATGGCAGCATTCCCCAGTAAGATTTTGTTTCTACTCTGAGCTTTGGAGAAGCTGCCATATCATTCTTTACTGTGGTTATAGTTGAGTTCTTTTTAAGTTCTTAACATAAGTCATTGATTAATTACAGAAAAAAAAACAGATTTAAAATTAAAGAATCCATGCCAGGAAGTTTTCAGATTGGATCCCTATTTCCCAGGGTTCTTTCCTGAATTGATAAAAATATCATGAGATCCAAAGAATGAGTAGAGTTTCTGGCCCACCAAACTCTTATCTCTCCGTTTTCATCTGGGAATCCCAAGAAAAAAAATATTCAATTCCCCCAAGTTATGCAACAAATACTTCCTTCATTATTGGGAATTCATGGACTTCTTCATCCTCTTCTGTAGATCCCTTATCACTGTTTCTCAATGTATGCCCTTGATCCACTCCATTAGAATATCCTAGACTGCTTGAAAATTCATTTTACAGAACTTTTCATCATCTTACTTATTTATTATCTGCTTATATGTATGCAGATGTGTGCATCTGCGCATGTCATAGAGGGAATGTGCAGAGCAGAGGACAATTTGACAGATTCCCCTTCTGTCATGTGAGTCCTGACATTACCAGACATGGTAACAAGTTATTATTAATCTGTCTCAAGCAAAGAAAAGTCTCTGTGTATGGATGTTTTAGACTTAAAATTTTAAACAAATAATAAATCTAACTCTTACATGAACTAGCAGTTTAAGTCTTGCTTATTTTGTTGTAATTTTTCCTCAAAAAGAAAAGTTGGCCTAGACAGGAGAACATGAAACTTATGTGCCTCTAAATGCATATCGGACTGGTACATTTTTTTTAGCATCATTTGAAAAAATCTTTTAAACTCTTAGGATGTCCTGTTGGCAAAATATTATAATCCCATTATTGCAAATTTCTGCCCAGAGGAGTAGAAAATGTTACTTTTCCTGTAGCTGGCTGCTGCCCATGTTGCCTGCCATTTCTACTGTACCCCACTGGGTAGAAAACAAGAAACCAGTGCTGCAAAGAGTGAATGAGCCAGTTGTGTTTATTCCCATTAAAAAGCAGGTACACACTGTTTGTTTATCTCCCTCTGGGAACAAGCTGGGAAACTCTCAGTGTTGGAGAAAACAGTAATAAAGGAAAGTCTTAAGTGTTGACTCTACATTGCCAGTGCTTGATAAGTCCTTCAGAGGATAGTGCTCCATCACTCTTCTCAGTAGGGTATAATTACTTAAACCGTGAATATCTTATCTCAAGGCCACCTCCAATTAGAGAGAGAGAGAGAGAGAGAGAGAGAGAGAGAGAGAGAGAGAGAGAGAGAGAGAGAGGGGGGGGGGAGGAAGGGAGGAAAGGGGGAGGGAATATAAATTAGTCTTTCCCAAGACACATAGATTCATAATTAAGTATCACATATAGTTACCAAATTACTTGTGTACCCATTGTACCAAGAATTTAGAGTTGGAGTGATCATTAGCGGATTTACAAGGAACCTACCAGTACAGGTTTTTGTTATATATCTATGTGTGTTCTCTTCAATACTGTGCCTGGGGCTCATCTTGATGTCTGTTTTTTATCTGTTTTCTTTTAAAAAAAATATTACTTTTTCAAATTGGCAGATAAAACTAGATATGTTTGATGAACAACAATGTATTTTGACACAAACACACATATGCACACATGTGTGCATGTGTGAGCAAATCCAATTGTTGTTTTATTAACATACTACTTACTAAAAAAGAGAATATTCTGTAATATACAAGCAAATGACCAATAAGATGAAAATGTCCAAACAAACCTATATGAGACAAAAAAAATCTACAAAATTATTGAGCTCATCTTGTATTAATCACAAATTGCTGAGCATTGGGCTTACCCTCAAGTATGACTAATAAATTCAATGAGAGTCCACTTAAGAAAATGAATTTTTTCCTTCTCTCTTTTTTCTCTCTGTGCACACACACACATTTCCTGTGCTTTCCCTTTCTTTCTTTCTTTCTTTCTTTCTTTCTTTCCTTTTTTCTTCCTGTTTTTTTATTTTCTAAAGAGAGAGAGAGGAGAAATAAGATATGGATAAGTGGATGAGTGATAACTCTGGTGAGAATCTGGTAGGATAGGGTGGGAAAACCATGATCATCATACATTATACTAAAATATTTTATTTAAACGTATTCCTCAGTATTTTCAAATTATAAAATTACAATTTCAGTTTTGTTTTCTAGCTTCTCTTTATCATCTGTCTGTATAAGTCTGTCTCTTTACTTAGCATTTACACACTACATGCAGCACACAAACTAGCAAAGGGAAGCTGGAGTTGTGCACCAATTACAAAAGGAGCTGCTTGCCAGGCAGTGGTGGCCAAGCTGCTAATCCCAGCACTGGGGAGGCAGAGTTAGGCAGCTCCCTTGAGTGTAAGAACATCCTGGTGATGGAGGAGTGTCTATGTGTTACTTTCACTAATTAATAAAGAAACTGCCTTGGCCCTTTAAGAGGACAGAAAATTAGGTAGGTGGAGTAGACAGAACAGAATTGTGGGAGAAAGGAAGCAGAGTTGGGGAGACGCTTCAGGCAGTCACCATATGCAGTCGCCATGCCTCTCCTCTCCGAGATGGAAGCGGGTTAAGCGACCACCTCGTGGTAATACACAGATTATTAAATATGGGTTAAAGCAAGATATGAGAATTAGTCAATAAGAGGCTAGAACTAATGGGCCAGGCAGTGTTTAAATGAATACAGTTTCCGTGTAATTATTTTCGGTAAAGCTAGCTGGGTGGCGGGACGCAGCCACTCCGCTCCATCTACAGATTGGCGCTCCAACGTGATGGACTAAATCCACTTAAAAAGCTAAAAAAGCTTTAAATAAAGGAGAGAGAGAGTTTAACACAGCTTTCCGCTCCATCTACATCCTGGTCTACAAAGTGTGTTCCTGACAGCCTTCTCAGAGAAATCCTGTCTCAAAAAAAGGGGGAGGGAAGGAGAAAGAATGAAAGAAAGAAAGAAAGAAAGAAAGAAAGAAAGAAAGAAAGAAAGAAAGAAAGAAAGAAGAAAAGGGGGAAGGAAGGAGAAAAACAAAATCAAAAACAAAAATAAAGAAAAAGATAAATAAACAAATAATGACTTTAGAAAATCACCTATGATATTTTGTTCCTTTTTCTAAATTACAATATGGTTTCATCTCATGAAAAGTGTCTTAGTTTCCTTTCTCTCAATGCATTGGTCATGCAACTATTTTCATGGAAACACTTTCAATTCCATAGTTTTACTCCTCCTACGGTTTATATCCAACTGAATGATATGTCCCTATTTAATATTAAAAAAGAAAGAAAATAGGATCCTGACTCTCTTCAAAATAACACAGCATTAAAACCTTGTATAAAAATGCATCTTCTCTAAGTGTGCCTCCTATTATGGATCCACACCGCTTTTAAAGATTCTGGACACTGTAGTCGTAGACCTAAGGTTCTGTGTGGCTCTGCCATTTCTATTGTTTTAGATTTTTGTTGTTAACCTTCTCTGGAATTAAGGTACCTTGAATTTTAGAGGCCCGAGGAACAGGCTTTTTTCTCTGGGATATGTGGCATTGCTCAGACAGTATTTCCTGAATGTTACCCAAGAAAGAATCCCTGACTCTGCTAATTCCCATGGTGTAAATACCCCCACGATGGTTGTTGGAGAGGCTTGATTATGTCTACACAGCAGATTCTGAGAATGACAGTATAGTTCTCATCTCAGACATGTTGGTCCTGCTCCTCCATATGCTGGGAAGAGTCTGCCATTAAGTTACCCTTCAGCTTTCTTACCTTACTTCATTTAGGCTTCCACAGAAACACCACTGTCTCAGAAACGCCTGAAGTGGCTATGCACTATCTTTATCTATTTTATTTACAGCAAGGACCATGATCTGGAAGTATGTTTGTTTGCTAACTATCCATTCCCAAACTAGAGTAGAAGCCAAAGAACTTTTTGGTAGTTGTTTTATGCATCCAGTAGCTAAGATAACATTGTCACATGGTAGGCATATGTTCTCGAAACAATTATTGAATGGATGAATAAAATATACAATTAATCAATGACCATGGAAAGGAGAATTAAAATAATGTTATCCAGATCTGGAATAAATTGAACTTCAAATATCACAAGAAGATTCCCA